>NC_041380.1:260494035-260704895 GCF_002162155.2 Triticum dicoccoides
GGGGGGGGGCTAAAAAACATTTGAATGTACATAGTACGAGACTTAATATCGATGTTTCAATTCGGTGTACATAGATTTGAACCAAGGACCAGGCAACGGGTAATTATTTTGAATTCGTGCCATACTAAGTTTCGAAAAGTTGGCATTGACTCAGTTTGTTGTGCTATTTTGTAGGTCATATGTTTGAATCCATCCAAAAGTTTTCTCACTACCATGGTGTTCATCATATACATATGAATTTGTATTAGAAAAGTAGCATGGATATAGTGAAATGCGAAATCCACATTAGAATTGGAGATCGCTACGTGACACACACTCTAATTCAAATAACTAAATACGTGACACACACTCTAATTCAAATAACTACTTATGTGACACACACTCTAATCCACGTTAGCGTGGGTAGCGTTTCGATTTTTTCAAATAACTCTTCATTAATTAATTTATAGTACCCCCTCTGTTCACTTTTATAAGACCTTGAAGACATTTCAGACAATGTGCAAAACAGTTCATTTTAAGTTGTCTGAAATGTCTTACAAAAGTGAACGGATGGAGTATCTTGTTTCAAATGACTAATTATTGCAAGGAAAACACGAGCATGGTAATACATACAGATTCGTTTGCAAATGAAAGAAGATTCGTTTGCATTCTTAAATGTAGGCGCACCAGGCAGACCAGGGTCGTGGCGGGGTGGACGCTACTTCAGTGCCTTAAGGGCAACTTCCTTTGGGTCACTGACATGTGGGCCAGCCACCTGTTGGGCCCACATGTCACGGACACAAAGGCAGGTTCCTTAAGGCACCGAAGCATAGTCCTGTCGGGGTGGCCGCGTGTGTCGGACGGACGCGTAGCACCCAGCCACCCCCCCCCCCAAAAGGACGACGACAATATAAGTTCACGCTTCCACGTTTCAGATTGAAATATCTTGCGGCCCCAATTCTAGCCCTGCAAAATCTCTCTCTTCTCCATCGTCCCCTTCCGCGTCCAGATTTTGCTCAAATCCCTAATTCGCTGCCAACCCTCAAATCGCCCCTCGTCTCGTCTCTTTCCCCACCGTTCCCCACCTCTGTGCCGGACGACGACAACAAAGACGACGGTCGCGCTTCACCACCGCACCAGAGCTACCTCATCTACGCCCTCGTCCACCGCACCGGGTGGTCCACCGAAAACATCGGCCACCGCAACCGATGTGCCTCACAGACATCGAGTTCCACCGCATCAGGTGCGCTTCACCGACGCCGTCTCCCAGCTCACCGGGGCTACTTCACCGAGCACATCGTCGCACCTCCGCCCCCGAGGCTGTTGGGGCGTCACCAACGGTCTCGTCCACCGCATCGTAGCGCTCCACTGCCACTCAAGATCTGCATCCGTGCGCGGCCAGCCAATGCCAGCGCATCACCCTCAACGGCTCTGAAGTGACCCGCACTCTAGCTAGGCGAGCATGCCCAAACGCCGGCCCGAACTAGGTATCCACACATCACTCCCTTATGCACTGTTCTGACGATGTTTGGATATCCTTTCACTGCTCTCTTAGCTTACACGCCTATGGAACTCTGACTTTAACTCTTATTTCTTCTGGAGATATCATCTGAAACAAGCAAATCCATTTTTTAGCGAAGCAAGACGGCGCTACGGGATCTGGTACACATCCTGCACACCCGTATAACCTTGTAAGTATCTGTCCTCCGGTACAACATCAAGGTCGATTCCTCTTATTTGATCAACCATTCGCCGTGTCAAAAATGCAGAGGGGGATGCAAGGAGCACAAGGCCTGCACATCCAAGCAAGTGGTAACATGGACTTGTACATGGAACATCCCAAGCGCAAGCAGAGCTGCAGTGAGCCTGTACAACGAGCTAGCGTAAGTCCCTACATTTCGTTTAATTCGTACTGGCATTCGTGTATGATTTGTGTGCAGTGGATGATCCACGAATTCAAGTTACCAGGGGCGAACATTTAACTTAAAAAATACGAAGGCACTTGCACTCCGGAAATCAACATAACTTGAGAAATGTGAAGCTACATGCACTTTGAAAACCAGCTAATGATCCAAAGTAGTTCAGATTATAAACACTAAATGATGCAAGCACTAAAAAACACAAAATGCAACATGGTGTACAAGGACTACAAACATGGAATGTACCTGCTTGAATTATTCGTTCTCTGGCTAAAAATATCGAAGTGTAATTGCACGTATAACCAGTGCGCAAACTGCATATCAATATATCTATCCTGCACAAGTATGCCAATAGTTTCAAACAACAGATTAGAAAAGTATTTATGCTATGTTGTCATGATACGGGGACTTTCTGGTAGATGGCCTCGATGTTTCCTCAAGCTATGAAAATGCACTATAATTTGCTTGTCATCAATGCCTGCAAATCTCTGTCTCTCTCAACATAGTAGATCATCATTAGACACTAAATCCTTCAATGAGCTTGCAAAATGCTTGCATTAGATCCCTCATTAGACACTATATGTTCATCACCAGGAGCATGTAAAATGTTTGCATCAAATCCTTCATTAGCAGTCTGTTCATTAGACACTTCAGGCTCAATAACAACATGAGCTTGTATGTTTGCACCGGAAACTTGATTAGAGACATCAGATTCAGTCAGTTCAGTATTGATTGGGGGAGTTATAAATTAAGTAGAAAATGGTTTCATTTTCTCATAGATTCCCTACATACAAGCAGTTTTACAACACCGTCAGGCTTAACTATTGGCCAGAAATTGAAGAGTTGAATTAGATATAATCAGGGATGTGATGTACCTGCTCGTTGCGCATGCTACTCTTGCAAGCTGTGACTATCCATTTGCGCAAGCTCGATGCCATGACTGTGCTGCCGCCGTTGCCTCCCACGCAGGCTACACCCAGGGTTGGATCTTCATCTTCTTGTCCTTCCGTTCGCTTGAAGCCCGGTGACCACCCTCCAACGAGGGCGCGAGGAAGTGCTGTGTCGGTCTGTCCAGCGGCGGCTAGGTTAGGAGCGAACCAGACTGGAGGCTGGAGCGAATGAATTGGGATTTTTCCTGCTGTCGATCGATATGGGAGGCGCTCGTTTGGGCCGTGAGCCTGCTATAGGGCCTGCCTTGCACTTATGTTATTGGACCATCCAAATTGAAACATTTTTCTTCATTTTTTACATTGCCTGCTCGTGCGTTGGGACGAACAAAACTACCGTGGGTCAACCTGGACGACTCAAACTAGGTGCACACTTTCCAGCCACCTGAGGCGGCCGCCCATACCAGCCCCTATGGTGGCGTCGCCCCTTTTTGCGTGTGTGATTGGATAGTGAAAAATATTCCAGTGGCGCTTTTGATTTACCCACAGAATGGTTAAATTGCTTGTTTCTATGAACTGAGTTCGCCAATAATGTGAAGGATGCCAGTCTTTTCATCCTATTGTAGATTGCTTAGATCTCGATATGCCAAAAGTGATCGCATGAAATATACAGTAAAAGCCAGTGTGATGTGTTTGGCTACAACTAGTCTGACTACACGTCCTCATATAACATATCAAGGATGCACCATCTTACTAGATTAACCATTCGACTTACCCATGTAGTGTGGGAAGAAAGTAGTATTAGGACTGCGTATCCAAGCAATTGATGCCATGGACTCCCTCGTACAACCTTGTAAGCAAAAAAGAAGTTGCAGTGTGCCTGTACAAAGAACTAGCGTAAGTTCAGTTACCTGCTTCTCAGAATTTTAGTTAGCCACTTGTTGCAAAATTGTTCAATTACGTTTCTTGGCTTAATTTAGTTTGCTACTGATTACATAATGGCGCAACCTGTTAATCATATTGTAGACTGCGCCTATCTATGTGTTTGATACTTACTGTTAAGAATTACCTGTTTGCCTTCACTTAAATATCTACTTGTTTGTTTAACTGCTTTGCTGCTGCAACAGCGGGTTACAATGATGTTAATAACTACTTTTCAGCATCCAATTGAAACTCTTTAATTCCTTGTTTGTTTAACTGTTTTGCTGTTATAACTCCCAGTTGAGATGTTTTGCTAACTTCAACTTTTCTGAATCCAATCGGAACTTTAATGGCAAAACATGTTAGCCCAAGATCAAAGAGCGAGGTCCCCATGGACGTTGCATCATCCCACAGCAGTGGCACCGGCCCAATCGTGCATTATGAATTGCCAACTCCTGATGCTCTAGAGGCTAAACTAGTGGTAGAAAGAGATTCTGCTTCTGCACTTAGAGATGAAGTTGACATGTTGAGGAATCAAACAACACAATCACAAGCAGTACTCAAGACAACCATTAAATATTTGGTGGATTTCAAAACGAAGCAAGTTGAGACTGACCAGATTGTTAAGGTCCTGAAGGAAAAAAGGAAATTAAATTCCTACTTGGTAAATCATAGGTGAAATGTTCTTTCCATAGTTGAATAACCTTTGTGTTGTCTGTTCATGTAATCAATCAAACCATTTGTTTTAGAGATCATGTAATAATTGTTTTTTTGTTTTTTGGTTTGTAATTTTATTTAAGCACAAGTCTGTATTAATTGATAAGACTCGGAGACATTTCATTTGGATTGCTATGCCAGACCTACAAATATGCCAATCGGGTTGAATGTGCATTCAACAATTGTAGTAGTATAGATGGACCATAAGTGGCACGCATCGGAAAAGGCCAAGATGCTGGCTAAAAAAGGATGTTGTTGTAGTAAAAAAAGTACAACGGCCTGGCTTATGTATGTTAGTTGATATTATTGATCCATATATTCAATAAGTGTTTATATGTCTGTTAGTTCTGTACATTCTTGGTTGATTGACTCGGTATTTGAAACTTGATACATCGCTTGTGTACATATCTAAATGGGAGTACACATTATGCTGTGTGTGACATTTGAGTTGGACATGAAGTGTTCCAAATATTCAAATTCACCTTAAACTGGATTCTAGTTTCTGAATTTGAGTATTGGCATTTGTAAACCATATTCATATATGACAATGGAATACATCTTTGTCGTCCTTTTGAAGATATGTAAAAACACATAGAATGATTTATAAAGATTCATATAGGAATACAAAATGGATTCGAATTTAGTTGCCAGGGTAAACGTGGATGCTTATTGTCCCAAAATTCGAAAGAAGAAGCAAGATGTTCACTCCCACGTCGGCTGCCTGAAGCCAAGTGTTTGGGAGATGGAAATTACTGTCTACCCATTACACGGACAATCCATCGGCCCGATTTCCACTGCTCTAAATAGGGGTAGGTTAGTATCTTCAATTAGACGTGACACGACCGCCTCTGAGCCCATTCCGACACGATGGGCGCCAAACATGGGCGGCAAAACTCATTTGATTCAAGCTCGTCTGAAAGACCTCTGTTTCTCCCTCCATTCCCCATTCATACACGGTGGGCGGCAAAACAAACTCGACTTGGCCGAAATCGATGTACGCAAATATTTTCAATAGGGGCAGGTTTGTAACTTCACTCAGACGTGACACAACAGCCCTACCTGTCAGCCCTGTTCATACACCGTGGGCGCCCACCATGGGCGCCCACCACCCTCTCCTCGCCTGAAATCGCTCTGGGCAAATATTGGCGAGATGCGAGATTACCGTCCTATCCCCAACCGACGAGACGTCCAAATTTTAAACGGGGGCTAAGTTCATAAATTTCCCATATTTCAGACAGGCCTGTCCCAAAAACATGGTTCCACGTACCTCTCCCTCCATTTTCCCATTCATACACCGTCCGTGCTAGAACACCCCATCCCCACACCAACCTCCGTCTGCCACCCCATCCATCGCCGCCGTCCTCCACCACATCCATCGCCACCGTCCACCACCATGCCGGTGTGCCTACCAAGACCGCGTCGTCCACTACTATAGATGCACGTTTCTCATCCATGGTGACGGACCAATAGCCTTGCATCGCGTCCTCTCGCTTCATCGGCGCCGCCGTCCTCTTTGTCAGAGCCGCTCACACGACCTTCTCTTCCACCGCAATGGGACTTATCCCCCGATGCACCCGTCTACCATCGCATATCTGCTTCAACGCCACCGACAACCATCGCACCCCGGATGCCTACACGATTCCGCAAGGGAGGTGGTACTTCATATCTCCTCAACTTTTTGATCTCAACCAGAAAATAGATCTTAACTTGGTTACTCTATTTTCTTTTCAGCTCTTAGAATTTAGTTCTTAGTTCGAAGCAAACAATGGATGCCAAATATCATTTCTCCGGTTTGCAGCTTCAGATCTGCCATGGCACAGCCATAATATGGTTTAATTGATCATGCTTAGGGTTTAATTGATCATGTTGGTTCCGTGGTGGTTTCTTTAATAGAAATCGGAGGGGAAACCCTCTTTTGCTAAAAAAATATGCTTAGAGTTTCCACCTTTTATGATCACTATACGATCAGAATACATGCTTTGTGTCATAATAACACTGCTCCACCCATCAAGCTAAACAAGCTTAGTTGTTCAAATACGAATCTGATATTATTAAAACATAGTTGTTTAATTGGTTAGCTAAATGTTCCTAAATTAGTTTCAAAAATGCATGTTCACCGCTTGGGTGTGTATCTCTACAGGGTGCCCATGGTGGGCCGACCCACCCTGGGATTTTGGGTCGTCCCAGGCCCCGATTCCCCTCTATTCTGCTGCGCGCTTCCGATCTCTACTCACCCCAGCCGCCTGCCTCGCCGGCGACTTGCCGTCCCCCGACAACATGACTCTAGGAGGAGACACCGGACTAACAGGAGGCCCGTAGCCGCTCGCCCAATAGAGTCACCGCTGCCCGGGCGCGCCACCGTGCCTACCTTCCCAGTCTGTTCAGGGCTCAGGCGTGCAGCACCCACCAAGCCAACCTGATTTATCCTGAGATACGTCCTCAACACTCAGCAACCACTCCTCATCACCCATTTTCTAATTGATTCATTACTCATTAGGCAGGACTGTCATTAGGGTTTGTTGTGTGCTCAGTGCTACCTACACTTAATGGTTCAGATGTATTTCGGTAATCTTTAGTACCTCTAAAGTTCACAGGGTTTTCAAAATTCTGGCCATCGGAACAGAAACTAGTCATTTTGGAGTGTTGGTCGTAGCGACATTGACCCAGATTACTACTGCAAGCCAGGTTTGTTGACAATTTTACTTGTCTTTCTTACTCATTCGATATAAATATCCAATTATTCACGTCGATTAGTTGCAAACAATAAGTGCTAGACAAACTTCTTCATTCAGATTTTGGACGGTCTCTTACTGCAGTTACAATTCTGCATACTTGTCCTAGTAAGCTCACAAGTAAATGATTCATTCACTACATCTATGCTTGCCTTGTCATATTCGTTGTCAATATTCTTTTAGGGTGGACCACCCTATTTCTAAATACTGGAACCGTAGACATGAGTGAATAGTATTTCTCTCTGTGATCTCTTCCATCATGTGTGGGTAATGATCACTGCATTGTATAGAAAGAAAGTGTCATTTCCAGCTTTTACATAGGTTTCGATCTTTTACATGGAATACAATCTACCTACTTGCTTTGTGTCGCACTACCAACACTCCACCCTTGAAGCTAAACATTACGCCACTCATAATTGCTTAGTTTATTTGTTCAAATACGAATTTCATACGATTCTAATGTTCCTACTTCAGTTTTGAAATGTGTGCCTGCCTTTTATAGAGACATAAGGGGTTTGTATTTCTGCATGCGGTCTGGTCAGCACGGTTGGGGAGGTGAACTTTGCATATGCGGGGGTTTACAGGGAGACACTCTCCGAGTTGAATCCGCAATGCATTCCATAAATAATCTGACTACTTTTTATGTTTTCATGAATCTCAAATTCTGAACAGCATCATAATGTATGAGCTTGCGCGCATGAAAAGAATAAAGCAGAACAATGCCATGGCTGTCAAACTTGGCATTAAGGGACTGAAATCAAGTCTGGATGCAATGCAATGCAAACGCTCTCCACCTACAGATTCATGCTCAGAATATGATCCTAACAGTGATTCTGAGCTAGAGGGAGACCTAAGTCAATGTAGCTCCCTAGTGGAGGAGTCAGAGGAAGATGCCCTATCTTATTCACCCATCAAGGTACTTGCTCTAACTTTCCAAGGTTACATTGCTCGCACATATCTTGCAACTGATGCTTTGCATTGCTTCTACTTTGTTGAACTGCCATTAGCTTAGTTTACACATCGTGTATGTGAATACGCCCTGCCTATCCATTTTCAGTACATATTCCATCTGTCATCATACCATATTTATCCATTCAAACGCTGTTCTTGTGTATCAGATGTTCAAAAGGAAGAGCGCGATTGCTGATCATGGAGGAGCACAAGCAAAGTATTTGGAAAAGGTAGTGGCACTTGATAAATCAAATAGCCCATTAGGTGTAGTTGCAATATCACCTGACCCACAAAATACCCCAACTCTAGCAGACTCTAGCCCTACTACACGGGTCATTTCTGATGCCCCAACTCAGCAGACCCCAACTGCAGCAAACAGTATGATTATGCCAGTTGACATAGCACCAGCTGTACGACACAAAACCCCTATTCCAGCAAATAGTACACCAAATCTAGTTGCCAAATCCCTTTTCGAATCAGAGAGAGCCCCAATTGCAGCAAATAGGACCCATGTTCCATTTCTTCCTAGTTTAGAAGATGAAGCTTATGTTGTTGTCAGGAACTTTGTGCGCATCTTTCCTTCATGGAAAGATTATACCGCAGACACAGAAAAATTTCCAGTCTTCCTCCACAACTTACGCGTAAGTAATGTACTAATGTTATTCATGGTCATTACTGCATATGTTTCTGCTGACAGAAGACACAAGATTTCATTCTTTTAAATAGGCGAGGAGCAAACTGGATTGTGATGACGAGCAAGGGTTGGTTGCGCTTTTCAAGCACTCGTTGATGAAGTATCGTTCCTACCTGAGGCAAGCGCACTTTGATGGCAAGCCTCTGAACGAAATTTCTATAAAGTCTCCGGTGCTACATTTATCCGACGGTGACTGGAATAATCTTGTTACACATTGGTCTCGGCTGCAGCGTAAGGTACTGTCTATGATATCACATCACAATTTGAACTACATTTCTGCATTTGCCTTAATGTCTCACTTGTACGAAAACTGTTAGCAGAAGAACATTCGTTCTCAAGGGACCACAGAATCTCGCAACTATACTGCACACTACATTGCTCTTGTGAGTACCTCTTACCCTGTATGACCATACTTACTTTTGTAGCTGTTTGATTATGTAGCATCACTGCACATGTTAGCCTCGTAATCGTCCATTTGGTGGACATTGTAAGATCCGTATGGACTCTTACATAAATTTAGAATCAACCCAATGCTTTTGAAGAGGTTTAGCTCTGCAGTCCTCTTGTAAGGACTGAACGTGGTCTATCACTGTACTTACATTAACAGCTACTCCCTCCGTCCCATAATATAAG
This sequence comes from Triticum dicoccoides, assembly GCF_002162155.2. Taxonomy (NCBI): domain Eukaryota; kingdom Viridiplantae; phylum Streptophyta; class Magnoliopsida; order Poales; family Poaceae; genus Triticum; species Triticum dicoccoides. Next base: position 260,503,469 of record NC_041380.1, read on the forward strand.
AACGTTTTGTACAGTACACCAGTGTTCAAAACACTCGTGTATTATGGGAAGATGGATTGGTTCATTTTGTAGCATTCTGCATCTTATCTCCCTCGCCCACCATTTACTAAAAAAGATCATATCTATATTTAATCTTATGAACAAGTAGAATACACAGACAATGCCAGTGCAGAAGTGTAGCCCATTGCTCTTGTCAGTACATTTTGTCCTGTAACGCTTGTACTTCCAGGGATTGGTAGTTGATTATGTAGCATCAATCTGCATCTTATCTTCATTATCCCCTATCCCTTCCAGTATTATCATATCTATAATTACTCTCTACAAAATGTAGAGTACAGGCAATGCTTATGAAGAAGATTTTGTGCTGAAATTCTTGATTTATCCTTCCCTTGACATGGAGAAGGGCATTATAAAGCCGGTGTTAACTGTTAATGTAAGTCAGTCCTTCTAAAGCCTTTATCCTCAACTGCTATTTAATTTGCTCATACTCCCTATTGTTTACTGCTGTTTAGTTTGTTGTTTCTACAAAAATGAATGTTCATAAGAACCGTAAGTTCTAAGTTTTACTTGTAAAACCAAATTCCTTATTCATACCATGCACATTACTTAATACTCCCTATATGTATGCTTGTTTTTGTGAATCTATAATCCAGTGTGTGGTGAAGAAGCCCACGTTTGCACCTTGTCATCTCCTGTTTTATCTTACTGATGTGGCTGATGATATGAACAACATGCCATGCAAATTATCCAAAATAGATACAATGATTTTCTTTGCCCTTCATCTATGCTTGTTATGTTGACATGGTAATCCAGTATTGTGGTGAAGCTCCCCGCATTATGAACAATGCCAAATTATGTTATTGATATTTTGAACTTACTCTTTATTTTCTAATTTAAAATTGGATAGAATTGACAGAACAGTTATCATCTTGGTTTATACACGTGCAAAACCTGTCTTCTCTCTGCTTTGTTTCAGGGTGATATGCCTGATGGCATGCACAAGTCTGCTGAAGGTTGTGAGACAAACCCAACATATATTGCAGCAAAGAAGGCAAAACATCTTGAAGATAGCGAGACAACCCCAAAGTCTTGTCTTTATGCAGTGTTCAAGTTACTTGAGACTAACAGTCAGACAAGCTCACATAATCCGTTGTCTGAATCAGTTCGACTTCTTCAGTCCCAAGTTATAGCAGAAAGGCATTCTGCAACTCAACTTCGACTTGAAGTCCTATCTCTAAGAAAGATTGCGGAGAACACCAATGAGAACCTCATCGCTAAACAGCTACACCTGGAAGCTATGACCGACTGCTAGGTCGGTCTGACAGCCTTGCTTAGCGGCTTGCGCAGCAGTTCCCCCGCAAGGCTAACCTTTCCTGAACTGTTTTGGAAGTGGTCTCGGTTCAGTATTATTTTGTTACGCTGCAATGGTGCCCAGTTTTTGTAATCTTCTTCTTTGTTGCGCTTTATGATCACTGGTGGCGAACTTCGATGCCTAGTGGATTTAATATACCTTAAATCCTTTATTGTATATTGTAGGTTTCTTCTTAGTTACTATGTCGTAATTTCTTTATTGTATAGAGTAGGTTTGTTCTTAATTCCTACTAGTTACTACCATCATTTGCTATCTGAAAAAAAGCAGATGTAATCGACCGGACCGAAACATTCGACTCTAACGGGCCAGGTTTTTAGCGGGCCACAATTGGGCCGACCTGCGTCTTTCTTGGGCCCGAATGATTGGGGCCTTCACACATTGCGTCAGGCCCAAACTTACACCGGCCTATATTTTAGTTGGGCCTTTTGTCAACCCAGCGCTTAGTTTGGCCCAGGTAGCGTTGGGCCATTAACAGGCTGAATATTGTACTAGCCTGTTACGGCCGAGATGAAACCACGGGCCTTTAGCAGGCCAAAATGCATGTTGGGCCTCAATTTTCACTAGTCGTCGACGGGCCTTCAGCAGGCCGAAATGTAGACCGGGCCATTTTGGGCCCAGTTAGCTCACGGGCCGTTACCAGGCCGAAACATATCTCGGGCCTTAGTTGGCCCACTGATATCATGGGCCTTTAAGAGGCCGAAAGCTTAGCACAGGCATCAACGGGCCCAATTACGCGACAGGCCTTTAACAGGCCCAAAGTCACGTTGGGCTTAACTGTTGCCACTTTTAGCATGGGCCGTTAGTGGGCCCAATGTCCCGTCGGACCATATATGGCCCATGGGCAGCACGGGCCATTCCCAGGCCGAAAGTCACACCGGGCTGAAATGGGCCCAAGTCTACATCAGGCCTCTAACAGGCTGAAAGTCACTCGGCTGTAGTTGGGCCCAAATATTCGGCGAACAATTAATGGGCCAGATCTGGCTTCGGGCCGCAAATGGCCCAAATATTGGGCGAACAATTAACGGGCCAGATCTGGCTTCGAGCTGTAAATGGGCCCAAATATTGGGCGAACAATTAATGGGCCAGATCTGGCTTCGGGCCGTAAATGGGCCTTTATTAAGCAGGCCGTTATTGGGCTGGCCCACTAGTACCTGATTATGTTCTACAGGCCTTTGACTGGGCCGGCCTTTTTAACCTATATGGGCCTCTGTTGGGCCCAACCACGTGTCGACGTATCATAGGCATGTCTCCTCCAATGGACGGGCGACATCTGGCCCACTGACAAGCTGACAGGTGTTCCCTTCGGCCAATCAGAATTTTACACGTGGAAATATCCCATTGGTCAGGGCTGTTAACGGGTTATCGGATCCAAAATCCGACCAGATAGCTTAACAACGTTCCATTACGGTGGATGCCACGTGTCGGCCACCCTTGACGAAAGCACTTCTGTGACGCGTGATTTATCGTCATGGAAGTGGACACTTCCATGATGATAATTTTGGTAATTTCATGGAACACTTCTACGACAGCACAGGTATGACTATCTTGATTCTATCATAAAATCGTCATGGATGTACATGCATGACAAAAAATGCGACCTACCGTGACAAACATGTATCATCATAGAAGTGTATTTTTTTGTAGTGCAACCACCATTCTATTCCACCTACAGTGCTATGTCCATGCCTCACGCTCATGTATTGCGTGAAGATTGAAAAAGTTTGAGAACATCAAAAGTATGAAACAATTGCTTGGACTATCATCGGGGTTGTGGACGATTTAAATAGTGTGTGTGGTGAAGATAGAGCATAGCCAGACTATATGATTTTGTAGGGATAACTTTCTTTGGCCATGTTATTTTGAGAAGACATAATTGCTTTGTTAGTATGCTTGAAATATTATTATTATTTTTATGTCAATATTAAACTTTTGTCTTGAATCTTTCGGATCTGAACATTCAAGAAACAATAAAGAATATTACATTGAGAATTATGCTAGGTAGCATTTCACATCACAAATTCTGTTTTTATCATTTACGTACTCGAGGACGAGCAGGAATTAAGCTTGGGGATGCTTGATACGTCTCCAATGTATCTATAATTTCTGATTGTTCCATACTATAACATTATCTGTTTTGGATGTTAATGGGCTTATTTATACACTTTTATATTATTTTTGGGACTAACCTACTGACCCAAGGCCCAGTGCAAATTGCTGTTTTTTGCCTATTTCAGTGTTTCACTGAAAAGGAGTATCAAACGGAATGAAACCTTCAGAAGAGTTATTTTTGGAACAAACATGATCCAGAGGACTTCGAGTGGACGTCAAGAAATCAACGAGGAGGCCACGAGGCAGGGAGGCGCGCCCCCACCCTCGTGGGCCCCTCGTGGCTCCACTGACCTACTTCTTCCTCCTATATATGTCCATATACCCCGAAAACATCCAAGAGCACCACGAAACCCTATTTCCATCGCCGGAACCTTGTCTACCCAAGAGATCCCATCTTGGGGACTTTTCCGGAGCTTCGTCGGAGGAGGAATCGATCACGGAGGGCTACTACATCAACACCATAGCCTCTCCGATGATGTGTGAGTAGTTTACCACAGACCTTTGGGTCCATAGTTATTAGCTAGATGGCTTCTTCTCTCTCTTTGGATCTCAATACAATGTTCTCCTTGATCTTCTTGGAGATCTATTTGATGTAACTCTTTTTGCAGTGTGTTTGTCGAGATCCGATAAATTGTGGGTTTATGATCAAGTTTATCTTTTAACAATATTTGATTCTTCTCTGAAATCTTTTATGTATGATTGGTTATCTATGCAAGTCTCTTCGAATTATCATTTTGGTTTGGCCTACTAGATTGATCTTTCTTGGAGTGGGAGAAGTGCTTAGCTTTGGGTTCAATCTTGTGGTGTCCTTTCCCAGTGACAGCAGGGGCAGCAAGGCATGTATGGTATTGTTCCCATCGAGGATAAAAAGATGGGGTTTATATCATATTGCTTGAGTTTATCCCTCTACATCATGTCATCTTGCCTAATGCATTAGTCTGTTCTTATGAACTTAATACTCTAGATGCATGCTGGATATCGGTCGATGTGTGGAGTAATAGTAGTAGATGAAGAATCGTTTCGGTCTACTTGTGGCGGATGTGATGCCTATATGCATGATCACACCTAGATATTCTCATAATTATGCACTTTTCTATCAATTGCTCGACAGTAATTTGTTCACGCACCGTAATACTTATGCTATCTTGAGAGAAGCCACTAGTGACACCCATGGTCCCGGGGTCTATCTTTATCATATAAGTTTCCAATCTATTTTATTTTGCAATCTTTAATTTCAATCTATATCATAAAAATACCAAAAATATTTATCTTATTATTATTATCTCTATCAGATCTCACTCTCGTAAGTGATCATGAAGGGATTGACAACCCGTTTATCGCGTTGGTTGCAAGGTTCTTATTTTTTTGTGCAGGTACGAGGGACTTGTGTGTAGTCTCCTACTGGATTGATACCTTGGTTCTCAAAAACTGAGGGAAATACTTACCCTACTTTGCTGCATCACACTTTCCTCTTCAAGGGAAAACCAACACAGTGCTCAAGAGGTAGTAGTCCTCTCCCCACTAGCCTCTTCGTTGACATGTGGTCCCGTGCCCACATGTCAGTGATATGACGGCTAGTCCTTTTGTACAATTTCTGAACGAATGTCTATGTAGGCTGGGGCGCCTCTTCGTGTACCGTGGCAATCATCCACCAACTCTTCGCCTTTCCCTCTCAATTTGGAACTGATGTCACACGCTCTTCCTCCCTCCACCATTTGCCTTCACCCTTCCTTTTGCCATTGTTCGATCGTCTTCTCCATGGAGGGAACAGACTGGAAACGACCCCGTTATTCTTGCCCTGATTTGAATGATGACGTGGTGGAGGAACTCATTGATCGGTGCGACATCATCACCTCAGCTAGCATGGCTGGTTCATTCAAGACCATTCTCGACTAAACTAATAACATCATTACAATGAACCCAAGGGTCCATGAGCGGTTTGATCTCCCCTATCTTCTTCACCGTGACCCTGCTCACTGGCACGCGGACGACGGAGGCCTCGCCTTGTGCAAGTTGGTGCCGCTTGATAATGATACATGTGATGTTAAGATGCCATCACTTGAGAGTAAGGCTTGGGTAGGCACAAATGGAGATTGAGTTTCTTATATTGGGTCCAACAGCGAGTGGGAACTTGTGAATGTGTACACTCATCACCGGGTTCCACTTCCAAAAATCTCAGACTGCCCAGAGGTTGAGCACACCGGTTAGGACCGTACTTTCAACTACGGTCATGGTGACTGTCGTCTACAGAAGATAGCAATTTGTCAAGTTCCCGACCGCTCTTTGGATTTAATGGAATATGTAGTTGTTGCTATCTTCGACAAGCTTGCTGCCTTCCTTCATAGTTAGACTAGATGGATATTGCTCAAAAATCAGTTTCTATACAAGGATGAGTACTGTGATGCAATTCAATACGAGGGTCTTGTGTTTGCTGCCACCACTGGTGGCACTGTTTTTGCATGGAATCCTTATGCTTTCAGTACGTTTGTCTTCCACCATAATTATAATTGTTTCATCCACATGCATGCGGGTTACCAAGTTTCCCTTTACTAATTAACCTTCTTGTGTTTCCAAGGTCCTGTGAACATTCCACCACCTATACTTGAAACTTTTTATAACCAAGGGGAAGATGACGATGATGATGATCACGAGCATGAGGACCCGTATACTGAGTGGCGCCTGACAACTTATTCTGATGGATCACCTCTTCTTGTCTGTATACAGGGCACCGCTGATGTAACTAAGGAAGTAGGTGTTGTCTCCCACGGTCGCACTCTCTGGACCTATTCCAACATCCGTTGCAGGGTATTCGCGATGGATACTACTGTGCTAGTGCCAACACCTTCTCCCTGGTTTATTATTTCCTTGGACAAAACTATCCAATCATGGTGAAAGGCGATCGAGCTGCTATTGACACAACATTACTACCATTTGTGAGAAGCAATTGTATCTATACCTCGGACATTGCTATGCTTCCCTACCATGGCTATCACAATATGGGTCATGAAATAGGCCGCTTCAGCCTGGATGATGAGTCCTGCATTGGTCTCGAGATTGACAGTAGCTGGCCCTTTTGAGATAAACTCTTCTGGTTCAAAGCAAGTGTTTCCAACGCCGAGGAGTGGTTGAGCTGAAGTTCATTTCATTGCTTGTTATTTGTTGTGTGATGAAAACTTTAGTATTTACTAGAATGTTTTGTTGGAACTAATCTATAATCCAACATGTATCCTCGTTGTCGTTGTGTGTTGATGACTTGTTGTATGTAATGAATGGTACATTTGCATATGCATGTCATAAACTCAATTTATGAATGGTTTTCAACTCACTTCTTGGAGTGTTAGTGTCGTAGTAGTATAGCGAACATCCGTAGTAGTATGAAGTTGCCACATCACATAGACCCAACCAATAGTTAGGTGTTGCACGGAGGCCGAGAAATATGGTGATAGCATGACTGCGTGAGGTGGGCTTGTACGTAGTATGATGTACGCACAGGGCTTGTCGTGTTTCCTACTCCTCCGGTCTAAATGTTGAGAAGATTCGGTCGAGTTCTTCCTCCTTTTGCCGACATGTGGGACATCCAGCGTCGTGTCATGCAAGAAAATGGAGTGGTAGTTGAAGCCACGTGATGTGCATCTTGGGTTAAACTGTAAATAGAATCTTACTACTCTTGAGTAACTCCAAAAGCGGCCACCAAAGATCTTCATTGGATTTGTTTTTCATCACCAGCACGTCGAGGTGAAAGATGTGCAGGTTCAGTGGGCCCTCTTGCGTTTTCACTGACATGTGGGACCGCATGTGAGCAAACGGACGATGGGCTCCGCATGTTTGCTGGCTAGCTGAGAAGAGAGATAGAGGAGGGCTGAGCACAGACTCTAGGAAATTTGTTGTATGTAACCAGCACCTCAATATAGGCTTGATATAGTGGGGTGGCATGGGCCATAACTAGCATTCATGTCTAGCAGTACGACAACCGCCACCCACACGAGTCCCATCCGACACCAATTTTCTTGGAGTCCATGCTACAACCATCTCTTCTCCCTCCTGTTTTCTCAGCCATCGCACGCTGGGCAGGGTGGGGGTTTGCTGATAGTCGGTTTGCTCAACTGCGGTCCCACTTGTAAGTGAAAATGCAACACAGCATGCATTCCCCCTTGGGCGGCATGCCGGACCAACGGTGTGGGCAGCGGGGTCCGACGCAAACACGGCAAGCTTTTCCTTTTAAACTTGTAACTTGTAAAATTTGGTTCTGCTCCATGGCGCGACCGATAGATAGAAATAACGATTTTACCTAGAGTAATGAGAAGTTAGGTTCTGGCTTGGTTCATGCATGGAGTACGTACAAAAATCATGAAGTTAATGCGAAAGGTAAGATAATTACTAGTAGTACCATATATTACTACATGGATTTGACAGAAAGATAAAGATACATACGGATCCATCAACGACATCCTCATGCCATAGTGCGCCGGGTCACCAACCGACGTGTCAGGAGCAGCAACGTTGGCAGCGAGCTCAATGTGCTTCTGAACAATGCCGTCCAAGGTTGCCATGCGGGTCAAGAAGGCTAGTGACCTATCGTCCTCCTCTGGCACGTAGTAGTCCTTGTGGACGATTTGCGCGTAAACGTGGGTGATTATGTCGACGGTGTCTTGCTGCGCTAGGTGCTGCGTGGTGAGCATGACCTCGAGCTGGACATTATCCGGCACGACGGCGGGCAGTCGCAGGGCCACCAGTGCGTCGAAGAGGTTGCACCATAGAGGCCATTGAGGGTGGCGGGCATCGCAAAGCTTGGGCGTGTGGGCTGGAGGCGTACGTCAAGGTCGTCCGCGAGCTTCTTGATGACGGTAAACTTGTCGAGGAAGCCGACGAGGACCTTGTCGAACAAGGAGACGAAGCTTTCATCCAAGCGGCCTCTCACCCTGGCGGCCTCAAGCACGACCTAGAGACGTTCCTCGGTGTCGGGCCGCAGGCTGGCGTCGTGGACCATCTGGCACAACCGGCTGATGCTCGCGCTCATTGCCTCCATGGGTCTAGCTTCTAGTCAACTGATCTTGCGATTGGAGTGGTCACTGTTGCCCTTGGTTAAGGTGCATAGGTGGGTAGGATTTCGTAGATTGGACTGGTGGGGAGCCTTTATATGAGAAGTGCAGACTGCATTGAATTCACGCGCGTGTTGGCCATCTACTCCTCGGCCCTCTACTGCACCTACCTTTGGCTATATGACAGGAGGGCCAGCCACCTGTTGGGCCCACGTGTCATACAACCAAAGGCAGGTGCAGTAAGTCAATGAAGCTGCGCCCCCCTTGTGTCGGTGCAGTATAGTCATCTCACCAGAACTCTAGTTGGGGCCAAACGAGAGAACTTTGATGTTTACTGGTTTATTGGTCCCCTTTGCATTTTGCGCCAAGTTCTGACCTTTGTTTAACTAATAAAATGTTAATGCATGTAACCAAAAATGTTGTGTAATCCCAAAACACTTAGGGGTTGTTTGAATTGTGAATATCTTTGCCATATATTGCCACATGATTTTTTCCACACTTTCCTTAGTTGAGTTGCTCAAATTGTTAGCCATACTTTGGCTTGCCTAAAGGAATCTTGCTACACTTTTTGTGTGTATGACATGTGGGGCTCACTGCTCATAAAAAAATCCTTACCTTAGGTGTGGCTAGAACCAAACACCTACCTAACTTGGTCAAACTTGCCTAAGATTAGGCGTGCCAAAGTGTGGCAAGCGGTGGCTGGGAACCAAACAGCCCCTTAGACTAGTCACAGTGGGGAGTAACTTAGAGTAGTTACATGCGCATGTTACTACTCTATGTTACTACCTCCACAGCGGGTAGTAACATATGTGTTGTGTCATGCATCACTTCATTTATTAGGTTATAGACTCATCTTTTCTTAATATGTGTGATGTTACAGTAACTAGCTATGTTACCACATGCCTCTCATTCTTCATTAATTACATGCCACATCATCTATTTTGCCTAGATAAGTGTGATGTTACCACCTATGTTACTCCCACTATGGGTAGTCTTAGGCACGGTACATTAACTCCCTCCTCATTTCTTATTTCGTGACATATCAACCAATGAGAGGTGGGCCGTGCATGCTTTCAATGACTTGAGACTACCAAACATTACATGCAGTGGTTAGTTCATTGCATGTAATCCTATTAATTAGCAAAAATACATTAAGTTCTCTCGCCGATAGGAATAAAACAATACACCATGTATTTATTTACAGAGGGAGTAGTACATTTTTTGTGACATGCATTACTAGATATTGCTAGTCAAATACTAAATCTAGATGGACGTGGTAGTACTACTAAATCCATGACGGTGGTGCTAGTACTAGTAGTAGTACTACCAATGTACTAGTAGCATTGTACTACCCGTTGGTCAAATTATTACGTGCTGCTCTGCATACCATAGTCAGCCTCACCATCTGCAGTCACTATCATCATGGCTGTAGAGCTAGCCTGCTTACAACTTAGCCGTGTTCGACATAATTTCCCGTGTGTAGATGCCTGTGCATTGCACATAACACCAATATTGGGGGTGGACGGCGCCGGCAGCGACCATCGCGCCAGATTTCTCCATGGCCTTCTAGATGTGGTTGGGAGGAGATAAGGCTGATTGTGAGAGATAAGGATTTGTTTGAAAATAGGGAACAAGTGCAGGCATCTTTTTGCAAAACTGGAGAAGTTTGGTTTATATGCGTCAGATCTGGATCTGACGGCTATTGGTGAAAGATGGCAGGCACAACATCATCACCAACTGAGGACCTATTTGATTCACAGGATTTTGAAAACGCGGGAATAGGACACGGCAATATTACAAGTTTCAAACTGATATTACAAATGTTAGGAGTAATGCTGCACCTACGAAGAGGGAATTACTAGGAAGTTTACGTAAGAACTTTCGTTAATTTAGGTGGATGCAGCATTATAGTACAAACTAAAATCCACCACCCTGACAAGTCACTAATGGGAAAATAAATTTTCGAGTCTCTGGCCACTTGATGTTTCAAAAACAAATTCAGTTTCTCCGGAGACTTTGTCATTTAGGCTTAGACGCTTGCGGTGATCAGCACACCATTCATTGTTGCGCCAGAGAACGCCAAAACTCATTACCTTGAGCACACTTGCCTCCAAAACAAAGAACCTGGTCAATTTAATCTCAGATGCGTTGCCTCGGTAGTCGATCAAATCAATTTCTATAAGATGGAGATCAAGGCATTCGTTGAGATTGTTATAGTGCAGCACATTTTTCACTTTCGGGTCTTTTTTATCTGCAAAAGAAGAGAACATATTAGAGCAACTGGCTGTATGAGATTGCCGTGTCATCAAGAGGTACCAATATCATTCGCTCATACGATAGGGTTGGCTGGCTAGTGATATTTTTTTTTTTCTCTCTCTCTCTCTCTTTCTATTTCCTCTCATTTACCTAGGAGCACGTGAAGAGCTTGGGCATTTGTTGCCTTCCACTATGTGGTCGATGCCATATTTCTCAAAATTATGCCACATAATACGCATCGATGTCAAATCAAAAGATTTTGGCACCGCTCTCGTGATGTAAGAGAGTTGGCACCGCTGTGCACACAGACCCACATATATAAACAAATTGTAACGCCCCGGACACACCCGCCGGTGGTCGTTACTCCTGGCGGGATCTAGAATGGCCCCACATATCAATACTAGTCTTTTCTACGCACTTTGTCCTCACTCATGCGCACCCGGGAGAAACTTCTCGGTCGGTCACCCATCCTGACACTACTCCAAGCTGAGCACGCTTAACTTTGGAGTTCTGTCCAAATGGGCTACCGGAAAAGAAGGAATTCCTTATTGATATGAGTAATCTATCATCCCTAGTAAGCCAGGCCATCAACATACACCCCCACTCAGAGGAACCGACGTCCTCGCCGGCCACAGGAATGTTCCCTCTTGGCACATACGTCTGTGCTTCCAGTCCAGTACATGTGTCATGCCGTGTGCCACAACGGGTCACAAACGTCATGAACAACATGACCACACACATGTCCGCAACCATCCATGTAACCGCGAGGGTCGGCTCTGATACCAACTTGTAACGCCCCGGACACACCCGCCGGTGGTCGTTACTCCTGGCGGGATCTAGACTGGCCCCACATATCAATACTAGTCTTTTCTGCGCACTTTGTCCTCACTCATGTGCACCCGGGAGCAACTTCCCGGTCGGTCACCCATCCTGACACTACTCCAAGCTGAGCACGCTTAACTTTGGAGTTCTGTCCAAATGGGCTACCGGAAAAGAAGGAATTCCTTATTGATATGAGTAGTCTATCATCCCTAATAAGCCAGGCCATCACACAAATCAATCAAACCAACGACACCAGCCTCTCACTCTCCCAAACAAGTGTTTTTATTGCCTCAGTCGTCTCCCTCTCCCACACAAGTGTTTTTTCATTGCGTGTTAATTTGGCACCGAAGCAAAGTAGGTGATCCAGATTAGGGCACCAGGTGAGCAATGGAGGGGCATCGATGCCAAATGCATCACAAGTGAATTTGGCATGTGTTTTGGCCTACATAGTGGAGGGCTGTTATAGCCCACTTTTGTACTACCTCGTATTTAGTGTAAAATTTTGACCATAGATTTACCTAAGAAAATGCCAATGCATGTCACCAAAAATTATACCATTTGAAATTATGTACAAATACGAATCCAACGATATAATTTTTAGTGACATGCATTAACATTTTGTCAGTTAAATATATGGTCAAATTTTGATACTCTACTACAAAATAGGAAGAGTAAACCAGGACGGAGGTCGTACTGGATAGGAAGAGTAGACCAACATAGAGTTACTAGTCTAAGTTACTTTCCACTATGACTAGCCCAGGCTACTATAGTAGTACAACAAAAAATGATGCAGGTGATCACGTGAGAAAAATACTAAAAACATTTCTTTCGGTGCAGTGCGTAGATGCAATTTTGAACACTACACTTGTCATCATAATTTGGGAAAATCATGAAAAAAATGAGCTACGTTGTGATTACCGTTTACTAATAGGAAAGAAGTTTCACCTCGATGAGTAGCTTCTCCGTGCTCGGAAAACATGTAAGGAATCCAACAACTTGATCCAGATTGGGGCCGATAGATTTTATTGCCAAGATCTTTACTGTGCGCATAGACTGGGTCAAGCTTGTGGGAATCATTTTCTGGAAGACGGTCGTAAATACATCAAGAAGAAATTTAAAAATGTTAATTTCAAGAAGACGGAGAAGAAGATGAGTGTTGTACCTGAACGATTACTAATCCAATAAAGAGTTCGAAGAATTTGGCAGACGAGTACACCAAACTGTCAATTTCGGCGCGTCAATAACCCAAATTTTTGTTGGACCTTCTAGATCAGATACAAGCAATCTCTCAAGGAAAGGCGCATTCTCAATGACCATAACATGGAACAACTGTAGTGATCTCTTCCCAATTGATGTCTTGTTGCGAGGCCAGCAAGACACAAAAATCCATTGGAGATTCGTCAAGGCGATGTGGAGGCTAATGAACCCATGGATCTTCTCAAGATGAAGGTACTCGAGCGCAGTACAGCTGCGAAGCAGGTGCTCCATAGCCTGCTTCGATATGCCAACGTAAAAGAGGTCGAGCTGCTTGAGTTGAGGGAGAAGAAGGGTGGGTGCGACATTAATCTAGGGAAGATAGCAGGAGCTGAAGCTGGCGCGGCGCAACGTTGGCGTGAGGCAGAGCATAGACGGCGGCAGAGAGTGACATCGTCCAGCTTCAAAGCTGAGCTCCTCGAGCTGATATAGGGCGGGGGATAAGAACCACTTGTCGAACTTGGCTTGGACCTTGCAATTGGTACTGAACATGCGGATATCAAGGCGTCTGGCTGGCCTAGGGTGCGATGAAAGGATCTTGGAGACTACGACCATGCGTTTGCAATCCCCGTCGCAGAGGGAGCTGTCGACGGTGAGGTTGAGGGGGACGCGGCGCCAGAGGGGGCGCCACCGCCGGGAGAGCAGGGCGGTCCGCACGGCAGATTTGGTGGGGAGGAGGCCGATGATGATGAGTAGCATGTCATCGGGGAGGCTGCTGATGAAGTCCAGGCTCGCCAGATGCGGTTTTGGCTCGAGCCGCCTCTGCTTGTTGGCTGCCTCGCCGTCCATCTCAACCGGCGGCGACGCCGGTGTACACGTGTGCTGGTCTGTGTTGTGTCCTGGACTGCTGGGTGTGCGCGAGTGCATCCTTATGTGCATGCCGCCGCACAGTGGTGAATTGTGCTCGAGTGCGTCCTTGACGCAGAAGAAGTGTGTCCTCAATGCGCCCTCAATTTACTAGCATGCGGGGTGCTACCCTGCCGAGTGGTTTCAACTTTGTTTACTTCACCGCGTGTCAGATGGGCCTCTAGTTTACTTATTTTCACCCACTGCCACATGGACCGGCACACGAAGATAGAGAACACGAGCTGACAAGGCAGCATGTGGACTGGTTGGCCGGTCAACTAAACAATATACGGAGCTATACGCTAATACGGTGAGCGTATAATCTGTTGGTATAGAGAGTTCGAGTGAGAGGGGAGGCCCGTGAGAGATACTCCCTCCATTCCAAAATAGATGACTCAACTTTGTAGTAACTTTATACTAAAGTTGAGTCATCTATTTTGGAACGGAGGGAGTAGCAGAGAGAGAGAGAGAGAGAGAGAAAGAGCTACTCCTCCGTTCGATAATGTAGTGCCAACATTTTTTAAAGTCAAACTTTTGAAACTTTGACCAAGTTTATAAAGAAATTACTTATATCTACAATACCAAAGATAAATGATAGTATGAAGTAAGTACATGTTGTGATGAATCTAATGATCGTTCCAGATGTAAATGTTTTTCTCCACATATACCTGGTCAAACATTTCTGAGGTTTGACTTTTCAAAACATCCATATGCTTATGGACGTGAGAGAGTCCCTAACTAGAGAGAGAGAGAGAGAGAGTTAGTAAGAGAGAGAGAGAGAGAGAGTTAGTAAGAGAGAGAGAGAGTGTGTGTGAAATAGAAAGAGTGAGTGAAAAAAGTGTGTGTGTGCGTGTGTGGAAGAGACATGGACAACACACGATAAAAGTAGAGAAAAGGCATGTGTGTCTTATGCAAACATATCACACATGCATCTTCGACAATGGAAGAAAGGTGAGGAGATAGTGTGCGATTGTTTGAAAACGAGATAGAAGACCCCTAGTTCGTGGCCAACAGCGGTCTGACAAGCAAGGGAGAGAGGTCGAGAGAGACGCATGGAGAAAATGCAGACATGGGGAGGAGAGAGTGTATGTTTGTGATAGAGAGATCCCCTGGAGATCGTGATGGGACTACATGGGTGGGAGATCGAGTAACAAGGTGTGTGCGCGATAGAAGACACCCTGAGAGTTATCGAGATAGATGTATGGATGGAAGGAGACAATACACGTGTTCCTGATGGCTAGTGAGAGATAATCATACTTAGGGGGGGAGTGTGTGCGCCTATGATGGAGTGAGGGATTATGGTACTTAGGGGGGGTGTCACATAGAGAGAGAACAAGGGCGGAGAGTGTTGGATGGGTCTATATGTAGCGCGAGCGAGACATGTGTATGTGTGAACCAGGGAGATATAAAGTTTGAGAGAGATAGAGGAGCCCCAATAAGGCTAAGTGGTGCGTCAGATAGCTGAGAGGGGGAAAGAGATATTCCATCCGCTCGATAATGCAGTGCATGTAAATTTTTTTAGAGGTCGAACTTTGGAAACATTCATTATATTTATGCAAATGTTATTTATATCTACAATACCAAAGATACATCATATGAAACTACATCTCTTGATGAATCTAATGGTATATGTTTGCCATTCTAGATGTACATATGTTTCTCCACGTACATGGTCAAACTTTGTGATGTTTGACTTTTCAATAAATCTATATGATATGGACCGAAGAGAGTGCCTAAGTCGAGAGAGATCAAGTGTGTGTGAAGGAGAATGAGTGAGTGTGCAAAAAGATTATGTGTGTGAAAGAGAAAGGGACAACAAACGATAAATTAGAGAGAGTGTGTTTTTCGTTTCTTATGCAAACATATCATGCATGCATCTCCGAGATAGAAAAGCAAGGTGAGGAGATACACAAAGATAGTTAGTGCGTGATTATTTACAACGGAGAGAGACACCCCTATAGCACATATCCAATGGAGGTCTGGCCAACAAGGAACAAAGGTCGAGAGGGACACATGGAGAACATGGATGCATGGGGAGGGAGAGAGGGTGTGTTTGTGATAGAGAGATCCCCTCGAGATCTTGAGGGGACTTATATGGGTGGGAGATCAAGGGAGGTGCGTGCGAGATAGAAAGGTGCCCCGAGAGAAATCGAGATAGACCATGCATATGTTTGTGATGGAGACTAAGATTAGATAGTCATATACATATAGGGGGGGGACTGCGTGTGCCTACATTTGAGTGTGAGACCATCATACTTGGCTAGGCATGAGATTGTGTGTGTGTGTGTGTGTGAGATGGAGAGAGAACGAGGGAGAGAGATAAAGTTTTAGATGGGTCTATCGAGTGCGAGTGAGATATGCATGTTTATGTGTGACCCAGGTAGATGGAGAGTTTGAGAGAGAGAGGGAAGAGCTCCGAGACGACAGAGTGGTGCGTGAGAGAGTTACAGGCAACGATCCAAGGAATTTGTGTGCGTACAATGAGTGCACCCAAGATATTTAGCTTGGACTAGAGAATCATACATAGTGTGCAAGAGAGACCTATAGATGGAGTATATATGCATGCGAACTAGAAAGACACCCCCCACACACACACAAAGAGAGAGAGAGAGAGAGAGAGAGAGAGAGAGAGAGAGAGACGGAGAGAGACCGAGAGAGAGGGAGAGGGACCAACAAGGTTTATGTGTTGCATGTGTGCGACAGAATTGAAGATTGTCGGGGAGAGAGAGAGAGAGAGCAAGAGTCCGGGAGAGGGGGTGGTCATGTTTTATGCATCAAAGACTAATATAAATCATGTTTTGATATAAACTTGCATTCAAATATTTAAATTGGAGAACATGTTGTCTGCAATCCACACATGAACGGAGATATGCGTATATCAAACATAGTTCATTAATTTGACTCTCAACATGTGCATGGAGTACTATAATAATTTACAACATGCTACTCGATTGAGGTGTTTAATTTTGGATTTAGTTCACTATTTTGACCTGGTGAACGAGCTATTTTGTTGAATCAAGATATTTCATTTTGGGTTTGATTCCCATTTTTGAGTGGGTCAACTATTTGTCATATAGTAAATCGCTAGCAAGGAGCATGTAAAAACACATTACTCCTGAGCATTGTCTCCATCTAAAAAAGAAGTGGCAAGCTAATATTTCAAAATTTGATTCGAATCGACTTGGTAAGGTAGACGTGGATGCTCGTTCTCCCAAAATTTGAAAGAACCGTTGAACACCCTCTGCTCGGTGGAATTCGCCGATCAAATAAATGGGAGACGCGAAAGTACCGGCCTATGTGGGACACGCATCAATTGGCCCATTGTACATTGAGGGTAGGTTCATAACTTCATCCAAGCGCGCCTTCTCCTTGGCCGAAATGACATGTGCTGAATAATTCATAAACCATGGTCGGCAAAACACCCTCTCCTTGCCTGAAATAGCTCGCGCCCATTATTTCAAAACACGCTCCCCTCTCTCGAAATCGCTCACGCCCACTATATTTCAAAACACGCCCTCCTCACCCGAAATCACTCGCGCCCACTATATTTCAAAACACGCTCTCCTCGCCCGAAATTGCTCGCGCCCAATATATTTCAAAACACGCCCTCCACGCCAGAAATCGCTTGCGCCCACTATTTGGGAGAAGCAAAGTTACTCTACTATCCCCGACCCTCAGTACAGAGACCCAAGCGGAGAAGCCTAAAGGCAGGGGTAGAACTGTAAACCCCCCACATTTCAGACAAATGCGTCCGTAACACATGGTTCCCCCTCCCAATTCCCCATTCATACCTCGTGGGCGCCAAATCACCTTCTCCCCAGAAGCTTCCTTCTCACGAGCCGCGAAACCTCAGCCCCTCCTCCATGGCGCCCCACCGCACCAAATTCACAGTTGCCCTCCTCTCTAATCCCGGAGATGCTATCCATTTGCCGTCGTGCACTGGGCCGTGTGCCTCTTACTCCATGCTACCGGAGCTGCCTCGGTAACAGCCGCGTGAACCGTACCGGAGCCGACTCACCCCCGCCGTTGTTCACGGTGCCGGAGCGGCTCCAACTTTGGACCCGTCCAGAGCCCTGACGCTGCTTCCCAGTAGCCGTAGACCATCGCGACATCTCTACTTCCCTACCGCCGGTAGGCACCGCAACCACGCCGGCCTCACCGACTAGGCAGCTGGAGTTGCCTACTTCACCGGGCCGCTAGATAGGTCGCACCCTCATCTCAAATCACTTTATGTAGGCGTCAGTTGTTTGAATTTTTATTCTGGGCCAATCGATTCCCAATGGGAAGCATCACCCCTCGAGTCAACGGAGCTCCTAGGCTGTCGGTTGGCTGGTATCTAATGTAAGGGTGCGGGGGCGCAAGTTCAGCGCGGAAGCAGCGCTTAGATGGCTATCTTAGAGTTGCGTGGGTTGAAGGTACTGCCGCCACTGGATGTGGATGACAGCGAGTCTTTGTGGATTGGCCCGGGTGTGGCACATCGACTGCAGTGCGGTGGGGCGGGGAGTAGGGTTTTGGTCGGGGCCACGGACGGTGGAGGCAGGCTGCTCTGCCGGTGGTCGCTGGCTCTTTGGGGAAGATTCCAAACAGTGTCAGCCGGGAGGCACAAGACGGCCATCAAGCCATCCAGCGTAGATCGGACAGTACCAAAATAAAATAAAATCCTGTGACCCCAATTTAGTCTTCAGTCAACACACGTGTGACCACTCTCGTACCTTGTTGTTGGTCTCTTAGGGTATTTCTTCAGATCAGAGAGATGTGTCATTCTTAACATTATGTGTTTTCTGCATCTTCAGCCACACCGTCTTCCGACTCACCACAGCTTCTCCAACAAGGGAAGCATGCACCAGAAGGGAGCTATAGTCCCCACTCAACAGTTCCCTGCATCGAATGCGCGTGCCCGACATGGACAGCCACAACAACTGCAGGGCCATCGACAAGTCAACACATGATGCTCACTCCTATGGATGGTGGCCAGATAGGTTGTACCCTCATCTTACTTGTGTGCAACATTTATGGCTTTGTTATTCATCTAAGCATTGAAAATAGATTATCACATTTCACTCTATGTTCATGTTGATCTCTTACGGGTCTTGTTCAAGAGTTAATGTTGTTCCATAGTTCAGCTAAGAGAGTTGTTCTTTAGGTAACGTTGTTCCATAGTTATCATCCATCAGCCGATGCTATCCCACAGGCTGATGATTATAGTATAACCTATGTTGTTCCTTCATACTTTTGTGTGCCATCTAGTTAATCTTGAGTACAAACGATACATATTCTGTAGCTTTCATCTGTGTTCTCCCTTTAGTTTTTGAGACATGTTGCTGCTAGTTAACCCCAGTCCTACTATTTATGTCGTCTCCTACAGGCACTCATTACATAAATCTAATTACTAGTTGTCTTCCATGCATGTCAGATATAATTGCACACATTGATTTATCCACAAGAACCTCACGGAGCAATGTAACGGCCCACAAACTTAACGTCAACTTGTGAAGACTTGCAGAAAGATGATGAATCCTATTCACCCCATAAGGTCCTTGCTCTAACTTGGCCCTTGATATGGGTACAACATGCATATAATGTCCTGGAGTGCATCTATTCTGTTGCAATGCCTTGTGCTTCGCCTGCTGATCATGCATGTAAATATGGCATGCTTTCCTATTTTTCAGTACCTATTCCATTAATGATAACATGTTTTCAAATTCAAGTACTGTCATTTTACTCTATCACAATGCCATATGCTTAGTTTGGACATCATGCTTCTCAATATCTTATGCATTGTTATTCATCAGTATGTACTTCCTCTGTCTACCATACCATGTTCTTTTTTTACATTGAAGTGATGTTCTAGTGGTCTCTTGCAATGCCATCTTAGTCTCCCAATCATACACGCATATGTTGCCTTAGTGTTTTTCTGTAATGTATTCCGCTAGTATACAGTTTTACATTCAAGTAGTGTTTTTTTACACTATTGTCCTGTCGTATCCCTAGCTCTTACATCATACTCCCTCCGTCCGGATTACATGTCGCAGAAATGGATAAAACATGATGCATCTAGAACTGAAATATGCCTAGACCCATCCATTTATTTCTGGATGGAGGGAATACATGGCAATATGTCATGCCTTTCTATTCTTCAATACCTATCCCATCTTTGCTGTAGCATGTTTTATAATTGAAGCACCATTCTTCTATATAAGGCATGCAAAGGGACAACGGCTATGTTAGAATCTGAAGGGTTACAAACCAGGTCTTTGCAAAAGATCCAAATGCCAGGAGATAATAAACCAACTCCACTTTTCATAGATAGTGCTCCAGCACAGAGAAACCCAACTCCCACTCATAACAAGTAGATTCCACTGGCCAAAGAACTAGTCCGCTCCAGTCCAGCAAAATATGTCAACTCCATTCTAAGAAGCATGTGCGTATCCTTGCATCATGAAATTTTATAGCATTCTGATCATATTTTCTACATGTTTCTTACCCGTCTCTCTTTTAGAAAATAATGTTAAACGATAGAAGATTCCCTCCATTGGGATTGTATTCAAGGAAAGTATCTTGCGGGAATTCTCTGTGCTCCAATGCTGATGTAAGTACCTGCTGTATATCACTATATTTTTACATCAGCATGTATTTTGTTAATCGGTGTGAATCCAACCTTTATCTGATCTAAATTCAGTTGTAGCAAAACGTTAAAGGCGATAATGTTGTTTTTTGTAAGGAAAACTGCCTGGTAGTTTTGCATACTGAGCTGCATGAGTGTACTATCTCATATCATGCAAATTACTGAATTGTAGTGTTGCTCTGGCTGCCCATTCATTCATTGTGTTAATGTTGCTTTCGTATTACCTTACCTGGCTGATGATAGATGTGCCATATTATGTTAATTTGGTGTAGGATGGTGTGGTCTGGTTGCCCAAATGTTCGTTGTGTCAATGTTGCTTTCCTATTATCTGACCTGGCCAATGATAGCAATGCTAGTGTGTTAACTTGGTGCAGGCTGCTGAAGATAAGAAGACAAACTCTGAAAACAGCAAGGCAACCCCATTGTTTCTTTCCAATAAATATAGGCCAAGTAATATGGCAATAACTCATGATTAATCTGTTCGGTTCCCCTCCTAATTTATGTAATGATGCAGTGGTCGAGACACTCTCCACTATCAATAATACAAGCCTGCCAAAATCGCCATCTGAATCTGTCCAGTTTCCTCTGTCTCGAATGCAACGGAAAAAATGTATGTTTGTGAACCAATTAATGGCTGGAGCAATGATGGAAATGGTAGAGGAATCAGAGATGCACATTTCTGCGCAACAACAACTGATCAATGTTTTCAGAGACACTGTAGCAAAGCAGCAAGAACTTGCCCACATGCTTATGGGCATCATCCGCACTGAGGTTGCAGATTGTGACGTTGTAGATCGTTAGGTTCTGTTCATTTATTTGCACTGGCATCAATCTTTGATTGCCCAGTGGATGTAATTTCCTGTAATATATGCTGGATGTGCAACGTTTTTCCCTGTATGTCGTACCTTTGCTTGATCGGTTTTGGTCCTATGCATAATTGCTCGTCATAATGGGCTCAAATTATCTAATTGGGCCTGAAGACATGTACGAACTTTAGTGGACCCATTAAGTTAATGGCCCGTTACCAGGCCGAAAGTTAATGGTCGGCCCTCTTACCTCCTTGGTCGTTAACATGCCGACATCGAAGCAGGCAACAGGTGGGCCCATTTTATTTGACGGGCCGTTAACAGGCCGATACTAAGGTCGGGCTACATATGGCCCAACTATATTGTGGGCCTTTAGAAGGCCGAAAGAGACAGCGGGCTCATACTGGACCATGAAGAGCATGGGCCGCTAAGAGGCCGAAAGTCAGGTCGTACTGTAAATGGCCCAACTGTGTTGTGGGCCTTTAGCAGGCCGGAAGAGAAACCGGGCTGGTATTGGACCATGAAGAGCATGGGCCGTTAAAAGGCCAAAACTCAGGTCTGACTACAAATGGCCCAAATCATTTATGGGCCGTCAACAGGCTGAAAGAGACACCGGGCCGGAAATTGGCCCAAAACTTAAATGGGTCGCTAAAAGGCCAAAACTAAGGTCTGACTACAAATGGCCCAACTCATTTATGGGCCCTCAACAGGCTGAAAGACACACCGGGCCGGAAATGGGCCCAACACTTAAATGGGTCGGTAAAAGTCCGAAAAGATGTACATCATGAAAATCGACCCATCCCTTGAATGGGACGTTAACATGCCGAAATAACATCGGGCCGATATCGAGCCCAAATATATAGCGGGCTGTTAACGAGCTCGAACTGACGATGGGCTGCAATGGTGTCAAATCTTTAACGGGCCATTGACGGGCCGAATTGGCACATCTCGTATGGGTCGTGGCTTAAATGGACCTGGCACAAGTAGGCCTTATATGGGCCGGCCTGCTAATTTTGACTGGGACCACCTTTTTCACCGAAATGGGCCACTGTTGGGCCGTGCGACATGTCGACCTATCATAGGCGCCTCCTGTCCAAAGAATGGATGACATCTATCCCAACGGTTGGCCAACACGTGTTTCCTCCAGCAAATGAGAATTTTACACGTGGAGAATCCTCATTGGTCCAGGCTGTTAGCGGGTGATCGGAGCCAAAACCGGACCCGATAGCTTAACGGCGTTCCATTACGGTGGATGCCACGTGTCGGTCACCCTTGACAAAAGCACTTCCATGACGCGTGATTTGTCGTCATGGAAGTGGACACTTCCGTGATGATAGTTTTGGTAATGTCATGGAACACTTCTACGACAGCACATGTATGAATATCTTGATTCTGTCATAAATTTGTCATGGATGTACATGCATGCTAGAAAATGTGACCTACTGTGACAAACACGTAACATCACGGAAGTGTCTTTTTTTTGTAGTGCACGCCCATGGGTTAGTGTGAGACGCGCTACTCTTATAAAGAGTGTAGTTTCATCCTCTCCACATGATTCTCAAGAAACAACAAGTTAATTGAAGATATTGAACGTAGCTCTGTACTTGAAGACCGCACTTCCCCTACATCACCATCGCAGGTGCTTGCTCTAACTTCGCAGTGTGATATGTGGTTCATGTTCCATATGGTGTCTAGCTTGTAATGCTTTTAATTAGGGTAAATTGCATCTACTTAGTTTACACATTATACCTGTGAATATGACATGCCTTCCTATTTTTGGTACACACTACATCTATGTGTTAACCATGTTCTTACATGAAACTACCTCTCTTCTGTATCCTGCATCAATCACTTACGATGAGACACCTTTATTTGTTGCATATTGCATATTATTTCTAGCCTGTTGCGATGTATTGCTTCTAATTTGGTCAAATACATTTGTTAGGCCACCCTTTTAATTTGGCAAAGTGATATTGGTTTCATCTTTCATATGGTTTCTAGCTTGCATTGCTTCTAACTAGTTCAAACACCTTGTGCTTAGTTTACACTTTATACATCATACATGTCAATATGTCATGCCGTCCTATTTTTCATACATATTCCATCCTTCCATCATGCGGCTGTCTTACATGAAAGTAGTGCTCGTCAGTATCATGCATCAATGAGTTCTGAAGAGCACATTTTATTCCTTTTTCTTGTGGGTTTGACTTGACAAGGCAAAATCAAAAAAGAGGAAGGAAAAGAGTAAGAAAGGCGATGATGGTGGTCCTCCGCAGCAACATAAACGGAGCATCTGTACGGATTCTACTTGTACTGCTACTACATTACAAGTTCCAAGTCTCCATTCCCCTACTCCACCATCCAAGGTGCTTGCTCTAACTTGGCAGTGTGATATCTGGTTGCATGTTGCATATGGTGTCTAGCTTGTATTGCTCCTAATTAGTGTAAACTGCATCTGCTTAGCTTACACATGATACGTGTGAATATGACACGCTTTCCTATTTTTGGTACATACTATATCTGTCTATCACACCATGTTCTTACATGAAACTACTCTTCTTGTGTATCCTGCGTCAGTGACATATGATGGGACACCTTTAAGTTGGCAGTGTGATATTGGTTTGCGCCTTGAATATGATTTCTAGCATCTTGTGCTTCAAGTTTGATGAGCGCCACCCATGACGAGACAGTTTTAACTTGGCAGAGTGATATTGATTGCACCTTCCATATGGTGTTTAGCTTGCAGTGCTTCAAATTTGTTGAAGTGCCTTCTGCTTAGTTACCACATCATACATGTGAATATGTCAATCCGTCCAGTTTTTCGTACATATTCCATCCTCGTATCATGACTTTGCCTTTCATTAGAGTAGTGTTCGTCAGTATCATGCATGAATGAGTTCTGAAGAGCGAATCTTATTCCTTTTTCTTGTCGGTTTGACCTCACAATACAAAATCAATAAATCGGAAGGAAATTGGTAAGGCATTGGATGATGGTGGTTCTTCCGAGCAACTGAAACGGAGGGTCTCTACAGATTCTACTCCGCCATCCTCCCAACAAGATTCGGAAGACAACGCAAGACTAGACAGTCAATGTAGCTATGTAGATGATGAGCACATCTCCCCTACTCCACCATCACAGGTGCTAGCTCTAACTTGGCACTATTATATGTGGTTGCATGTTGTGTATGATGTCTAGCTTGTATTGCTTCTAACTTTGTTGAATTGCATCTGCTTACTTTACACATAATGCCTGTGAATATGACACGTGTTCATGTTTCTAGAACATACTATATCTGATCACACCATATCCTTACATCAGACTATTGTTCTTCCATATCCCGCATCAGTCACTTATGCTAAGGCACCTTTAAGTCGCCAATGTGATATTGGTTGTGTTTTGCATATGATTTCTAGCATGTACTACTTCTAATTTGTTGAAACGCCAGACAGTTTGAACTTGGCAGAGTGATATTGGTTGCATCTTTCATAGGGTGTCTAGCTTGCAGTGCTTCTAATTTGTTGAAATGCCTTCTGCTTAGTTACCACATCATAGGTGTGAATATGTCAAACCGTCCAGTTTTTCGTACATATTCCATCCTTGTATCATGACTTTGCCTTTCATCACAGTAGTGTTCGTCAGTATCATGCATGAATGAGTTCTGAAGAGCGAATTTTATTCATTTTTCTTGTCGGTTTGACCTCGCAATGCAAAATCAATACAGCTAAAGGAAATTAGTTCGACAGTGGATGATAGTGGTCCTTCGGAGCAACTCGAACAGAGGGTCTCTACAGATTCAACTCCGCCATCCTACCAACAAGATTCGCAAGACAACACAAGGCTGGACAGTCAACGTAGCTGTGTAGATGATGAGCACATCTCCCCTACTCCACCATCACAGGTGTTTGCTCTAACTTGGCACTTATATATGTGGTTGCATGTTGCGTATGATGTCTAGCTTGTATTGCTTCTAACTTTGTTGAATTGCATTTGCTTACTTTACACATAATGCTTGTGAATATGACACGTGTTCATGTTTCTAGAACATACTATATCTGATCACACCATGTTCTTACATCAGACTATTGTTCTTGCATATCCGGCATTAGTCACTTATCATAAGGCACCTTTAAGTCGCCAATGTGATATTGGTTGTGTCTTGCATATGATTTCTAGCATGTGCTGCCTCTAATTTGTTGTAACACTAGACAGTTCGAACTTGGCAGAGTGATATTGGTTGCACCTTTCATATGGTGTCTAGGTTGCACTGCTTCTGATTTGTCTAAATGGCTTGTTCTTAGTTACCACATCATAGGTGTGAATATGTCAAACCGTCCAGTTTTTCGTACATATTCCATCCTCGTATCATGACTTTGCCTTTCATCACAGTAGTGTTCATCAGTATCATACATGAATGAGTTTTGAAGAGCGAATTTTATTCCTTTTTCTTGTTGGTTTGACCTCACAATGCAAAATCAATAAAGCGAAGGGAAATTGGTAAGGCATTGGATGATGGTGTTCCTTCCGAGCAACTGAAATGGAGGGTCTCTACAGACTCTACTCCGCCATCCTCCCAACAAGATTCGCAAGATAACGCAAGGCTAGACAGTCAACGTAGCTGTGTAGATGATGAGCACATCCCCCCACTCCACCATCATAGGTGCTTGCTCTAACTTGGCACTATTATATGTGGTTGCATGTTGCGTATGATGTCTAGCTTGTATTGCTTCTAACTTTGTTGAATTGCATCTGCTTACTTTACATATAATGCCTATGAATATGACACATGTTCCTGTTTCTAGAACATGCTATATCTGATCACACCATGTTCTTACATCAGACTACTGTTCTTGCATATCCCGCATCAGTCACTTATGATAAGGCACCTTTAAGTCACCACTATGATATTGGTTGTGTCTTGCATATGATTTCTAGCATGTACTGCTTCTAATTTGTTGAAACGCCAGACAATTTGAACTTGGCAGAGTGATATTGGTTGCACCATTCATATGGTGTCAAGCTTGCAGTGCTTCTAATTTGTTGAAATGCCTTCTGCTTAGTTACCACATCATAGGTCTGAATATGTCAAACCGTCTAGTTTTTCGTACATATTCCATCCTCGTATCATGACTTTCCTTTCATCATAGTAGTGTTCGTTAGTGTCATGCATGAATGAGTTCTGAAGAGCGAATTTTATTCCTTTTTCTTGTTGGTTTGACCTCACAATGCAAAATCAATACAGCTAAAGGAAATTAGTTCGACAGTGGATGATGGTGATCCTTTGGAGCAACTCGAACAGAGGGTCTCTACAGATTCTACTCTGCCATCCTACCAACAAGATTCGCAAGACAACACAAGGCTGGACGGTCAACATAGCTTTGTAGATGATGAGCACATCTTCCCTACTCCCCATCACAGGTGCTTGCTCTAAGTTGGCACTATTATATGTGGTTGCATGTTGCGTATGATGTCTAGCTTGTATTGCTTCTAACTTTGTTGAATTGCATATGCTTACTTTACACATAATGCATGTGAATATGACACATGTTCCTGTTTCTAGAACATACGTGTAGATGATGAGCACATATCCCCTACTCCAGCATCGCAGGTGCTTGCTCTAACTTGGAACTATTATATATGGTTGTGTGTTCCATATGATGTCTAGTTTGTATTGCTTCTGACTTTGTTGAATTGCATCTGCGTAGCTTACAACTTATACCTACAACGATCACTTACCCATAAGATACATTTAACTTGGGAATGTGATGTAGGTTGCATCTTGCAATGTCTTATAGCTTCTACTGCTTCTAATTTCTTGAAATGGCACTTACAATGAGACACTTTTTACCTGATAGAGTGATATTGGTTGCATATTGATATGGTGCCTAACTTTCATTTCTTCTAATTTTGTTGAAATGCCTTCTGCTTACTGTTTTTCATACATATTCCCTCCTCCTATCGTACGTCTGAATATGCAATGTTGTCTTCTTTTTGTATATATTCCATCCTCCTATCCTGCACTTGCCTTACATCAAAGTAGTGTTCGTCTGTATCGTGCATCAACCAGTTATGTGCTACCTCTTGAGCTTGCGTTGGTTTTCCCTTAAAGAGGAAAGGGTGATGCAACACATTAGCGTAAGTATTTCCCTCAGTTTTTGAGAACCAAGGTATCAATCCGGTAGGAGACTACACACAAGTCCCTCGTACCTGCACAAACAAACAAGAACCTCGCAACCAATGCGAGAAAGGGGTTATCAATCCCTTCATGCTCACATATGAAAGTGAGATCTGATAAAGATAATAAGATAAATATTTTTCGGTATTTTTGTTGTATAGATTGGAAAATAAAAATTGGAAAAAAACGGCGACAGAAATAGCTTGTTGATGGGAGAATAATATAATGGAGAATAGACCCAGGTGCCATAGGTTTCACTAGTGTCTTCTCTCAAGATAGCAAATTCTATGGTGGGTGAACAAATTACTGTCGAGCAACTGATAGAAAAGCGCATAGTTATGAGAATATCTAGGCATGATCGTGTATATAGGCATCACGTCCGCAACAAGTAGATCGAAACGATTCTACATCTACTACTATTACAACACACATCGACCGCTATCCAGCATGCATCTAAAGTATTAAGTTCATAAGAACAGAGTAACGCATTAGGCAAGATGACATGATGTAGAGGAATAAACTCAAGCAATATGATATAAACCCCATCTTTTTATCCTCGATGGCAACAATACAATATGTGCCTTGCTGCCCCTGTTGTCACTGGGAAAGGACACTACAAGATTAAACCCAAAGCTAAGCACTTCTCCCATTGCAAGAAAGATCAATCTAGTAGGCCCCCTGGGTGCGCCTCCCTGCCTCGTGGCCTCCTTGCTTCTTTCTTGACGTCCACTCCAAGTCTCCTAGATCATGTTTGTTCCAAAAATAACTCTCCCGAAGGTTTCATTCTGTTTGGATTCTGTTTGATATTCCTTTTCTGCGAAACACTGAAATAGGCAAAAAACAACAATTTGCACTAGGCCTTTGGTTAGTAGGTTAGTCCCAAAAGTAATATAAAAAGGTATATTAAAGCCCATTAAATATCCAAAACAGATAATATAATAGCATGGAACAATAAAAAATTATAGATACATTGGAGACGTATCATTTTGCAGAGCTAATTTTATTCATCTTCTTTTGGTTTTGACTTCATAAGGCACTATCAGAAAATAGTAAGGAAAAGAGTAAGTTAGGGGATGTTGGTGGTCCTCCGGACCGACGCAAACAGAGACTCTCTAGATTTTCCACTAATGAAGTTGAAGTCCCAAGTCTACATGATGAGTTCATCTCCCATACTCCACCATCGCAGGTGCTTGCTCTAAGTTGATAGTGTGATAATTGGTTTCATGTTGCATATGTTGTCTAGCCTTATTTCTTCTATTTTGAATAAGTTGCACCTACTGAGTTTATACATTATACATGTGCATATGACATGCCTTTCTGTGTCTAGAATACACTTCATCTATCAATCATACCATGTCCTTACATCAAAGTACTGCTGTTGTGTATCCCGCATCAGTCACTCATGATTGGACGCTTTTAACATGACAGTTTGATAGTGGTCACATCTTGCATTGATTTCTACGTTGTACTGCTGAGGGAGTCCTGGATTAAGGGGTCCTCGTCGTCCGGCCTATTTGACATGGGCCGGACTATTGGGCCATGAAGAAACAAGATAAAGGACTTCCTCCCATGTCCAGATAGGACTCTCCTTTGTGTGGAAGGCAAGCTAGGCATCTGGATGTATTGTTTCCTTTCTCTATAACCGACTTTGTATAACCCTAGGCCCCTCCGGTGTCTATATAAACCGGAGGGTTTAGTCCGTAGTGAACGATCACAATCACACAGGCTAGACTTCTAGGGTTTAGCCACAACGATCTTGTGGTAAATCAACTATTGTAATCCTCATACTCATCAAGATCAATCAAGAAGGACGTAGGGTATTACCTCCATCAAGAGGGCCTGATCCTGGGTAAACATCGTGTCCCCTGCCTCCTGTTACCATCGACCTTAGATGCATAGTTCGGGACCCCCTACCCGAGATCCGCCGGTTTTGACACCGACATTGGTGCTTTCATTGAGAGTTCCACTATGTCACTGCCAGAATGTTCGATGGCTCCATCAATCATCTGCAACAATGCCACTCTAAGGGAGGTTTTTCTCCCCAGCCAGATCTTCGTATTCGGCGGCTTCGCACTGTGGGCCAACTCGCTTGGCCATCTAGAGCAGATCGACAGCTACGTCCCAGGTCACCAGATTAGTTTTGGAAACCTGGATTATGTCGCTGATATCCGAGGAGACTTGAGCTTCCAAGGATTCACGACCCCAACCTCCGCTCTGGCCTTAGATCCGCAGCGCGTCACCGGGTCCGAAGACGGGATTTCTAACCCCACCGGACTATCTGCGGCTACTAAGCCCAGTACGGGAGAGTCGAAGGAAGCAGTGTCGCTAGCAACCGTCATGAAGCCAGACTCTTCTCCGGACACTAGCTCCGAACCCGCGGAGTCAGCCTCGTGTGAGCTCGGCCATGGAGTCCCCTTCCCGCCATACTCCATGATTTCTTTTCTCCCTGGATAAACCGCGCCTTTAAGAGAGGCTCTGGACTTGATACGATCCCTCGTTATTACAGAGGAGCAACGTTCGAACTACCCAGCCCGGGCTATTGGCTGAGAGTGGGGAATTTTACATCCCACCCACCACCCACTTCATCGCCACAGTTGAGGACTTAATTGACATGTTTGATTACGGCTCCGAAGACATCGACGGTATGGATGACGATGCCGGAGAAGAGCAGGCCTGAAACCCGTTGTTTACATGACGCTGGACGGCCACCTCTTCATATGATGTGTACATGGTGGACACACCCAAAGAGGGTGATGGCGATAATGAGAAAAATCCAATCGAGGATAAACCTCCTGCGATGCAGCCAAAGCACCAACGTCAGCGGCGCTGCTCTAAATCACACCATAAAAAAGGCAGTGATACCGGCACGAGAGATAACAACACTCCGGACGAGGCCAAAGACCAAGAAAAGCCCGTCGAACTAATCTCCAAACAGGACGATCGGGAAGATGGGCAAGTTAGCCCTGATGAACAGGCCGCAAACGAAGACTCGAAGGACAGTAATTACCTTCCACTCTCTGAGGAAGAGGTGAGCCTCGACGACGAAGACTTTATCGTGCCTGAGGAACCTCTCAAGCAGGAGTGCTTTAAGCAACGGCTAATAGCCACTACAAGGAGCCTGAAAAAGAAACAGCAGTAGCTTCAAGCTGATCAAGATCTACTCAACGACAGATGCACTAATGTCCTGGTGGCCGAGGAATACTGCCTCGTGCGCCCAACCAAAAGTTACTCGAAGCGTAAACTGCTACCTCAATTCGACGACAAGGCACTTGAGCCCGTACCAGTAGCGTGTAATGCGGCTGACCGACCACCATGTGTCCGGGACAAAATGGCAACTCAAGCCAAACACTGGGCCATACTATCTCGCCGTAAAGGTAGAGACACACCAGCTCGGGGATACACATATGACCTACGGCAGGACCTAAAGAATAAAGTAGGTCCAGCCAGATCGATCTACGGATCGCGGGGGCGTGCCCCAATGCACGGAGACGGCTATCAAGCCGGACATGACAAGCATAATCATGTCCGGGCTGAAAACCGCAGACGGACTCCATCCGAACAACGTCGCGACCTCACCCGATATAGAGGCGCCGCACACCCCCTCTGCTTCACTAACGAAGTAATGGAACATGACCCAGAAGGGTTCAAACCCGTGAATATTGAATCATATGATGGAACAACAGATCCCACGGTATGGATTGAGGACTTTATCCTCCATATTCATATTGCCTGCGGTGATGATCTTCATGCCATCAAATACCTCTCCCTAAAACTCAAGGGACCAATTCGGCACTGGTTGAACAGCCTACTGGAAAACTCTATTGGCAGGTGGGAGGAGCTGGAAGACGCCTTCCGCGACAACTTCCAAGGCACATACGTCAGACCTACGGATGCCGATGACTTAAGTCACTTAGTTCAACAGCCCAGAGAATCGTCCAGGAAGCTCTGGACTAGGTTCCTAATTAAAAAGAACAAAATTTTCAATTGTCCGGATGCCGAAGCACTCACAGCCTTTAAACATGGTTTCCGTGACGAGTGGCTCGCCCGCCATCTCGGCCAAGAAAAGCCAAAGTCCATGATAGCTCTTACCGCACTAATGACCCGCTTTTGCATGGGAGAAGATTGCTGGCTCGCTCGTAGAAGCAATAGCACAGGCTATCCTGGCACCTCAGAAGTTAGGAATGGCAATGGCAAGCCACGACGCAATAAAGACAAGCATCGCAACAATAATGCAGAAACCCAAGACACAAGGGTCAACGCCGGATTCAGTGGCTCCAAAACCAGTCAACGGAAGAAGCCATTTAAGGCAAACGAAGATGGTCCTTCCAGTCTAGATAAAATACTGGATCGGCCCTGTCAGATCCATGGCAGCCCAGACGGATTTCAGGTTCCGGCAAAACCCTTGAGGTTCGAACACTGGGGTGCGCACGAAGATCTCTCTCCCCCAGCTCACGCTCTCGCAATGATCTCAGAACCTAACTCGCCAAACCGGAAGAACAAAGGACACAGGGTTTATACTGGTTCAGGCCACCGATGTGGTGTAATACCCTACTCCATTGTGGTGTGGTGGATTGCCTCTTGGGATGAGGATGAACAAGTACAAGGGAAGAACAGCCTCCTGAGGAGAGGTGTTCTTGGGCTCGATGAGCTTGTGTGGTTGAGGACGGAATGGATCCGATCCAAGATGAGTTCCCAGATTAGTTTTAAGATCAGTCCCCCGATCAGTTGCCTCCCACTGTGGTGGCTAGTCCTATTTATAGAGGCCCTGGTACTCTCCCCAAACATAGGCGGGAAGGGATCCAACAACGACCAAATTTGAAGGGAGACAACCAGTACAAGTTATCCTGACAAAAGGTGGTCTTCGCCTGCCAAAGGCTCTGGTGGTGACGCCGTCCTGGGCTCCACGGTGACCTCCGTCCTGCCGTCCTGCTAGTCTTGGTCTTGTTGCACCGATATGGAAACCTTTGCTTGATGCCTCGGGACTCCTCGCCTGCGCTTGCCCCTTTAGCACCAAAGAGGAGATGAGGACACTGCGCGATGGCGCCCGCCTGGTGCCCGCATGGCCTTGGTCGTCATGGCTTGCATCACAGGAACCTCGCGAGGTGCCCTCGCCTTGATCTCTCTGCCCCTCGCGAGCCAACCTAGTGAGGCCACCCCCGAGGAGGTCTTGTGTCATCCGCCTCGCGAGGCTTGTCCCCTCGTGAGGGTCTTGAATGTTTGCTAGTGATGATGGGCCATACAGGGCTGCTGGTGGAGCCACGCCGTGGGCTGCAGGTAGGCAAGTCTGGGGACCCCCTTTCCTAGGACACCGATAGTAGCCCCGGCCCAAGGCGCGCTCAAACTTGGCTTCGAGGTGAAGCCCAAGGGACAAGTGCCAAGCACCATAGGCACCAACCGCCTGCGACCTTGATTGCCGTGTGGCGACTGACAGAACGTGGGCGTCTCCGCTTCCCCACACTGCCTCGGCAACTGCTCGACTTAACGAGTTCCTGATGCATGTAGAAAAACCATCATTACCTATGATCGTGGGGGTCGCCGGTTGGCCTTCTCCTGCTATAAGTGAGGAGGGGGACGGAGCCCCCATCGCCCATCTCTTCTTGCTCCGCTCGCTTCTTTGCCCTTGCTTCATCGCTCACAGCGACACCCATGGCGCCGATTCAGAGGTTCTCAGCCGCAGAGAAAGGAAAAGCCCCCCGCGACGAGCCAGGGACGCTTCCGCTGAAGAAGAGGCTGGCCCGCCGCCGCGGCGTACTCGTGAGGCCGGAGGTGTCGAGGCCTTGGTGAAGAAGTTCCGCGCCTTCGACCCTGCGCCCCCGACTGGTGGCACCGCAGAACCTGCAACTCCGGCGGGCAGTGCTGGTGAGGGCAACATCGCAGTCAAAGGGGCACCTTCTGTGAGTGAAGGCAGCATCCAGGGATGACGAGATGGCTTGCTGGCGGCTCATTTTCTTGCTTTTGCTTCTGCAAATTGAACCATGCCTCGTGGAGGCGTTTAAACTTGTGTTTGGTATTCGAGAAACAGAATGTCCTGCAATATTTGTTTGAAATTCCATGATTTCCTTTCCGTTTGCTTTGGTGTTCTGCGTCGGCAGGGCCCGACCCCGCGCATACCTCAGCCGCCATTGGGCCGTCTAGATCACCAGGACGGACCAAGGAGTGAGGGGCTACGTGGCCAGTTAGGCTCCTGAGTCGCGATGCTCAGGAGTCCCCCTTGACGCACAAACAGCTTGCGGAAAGGAGGTGCGTAAGTAGGCCTAGTGTTCTACATCGGCAGGGCCCGACCCCGCGCATATGTCAGCCGCCATTGGGCCGTCTGGATCACCAGGACGGACCAAGGAGTTAGGGGCTACGTGGCCAGTTAGGCTCCTGAGTCGCGATGCTCAGGAGTCCCCCTTGACGCTCAAACGGCCTTAATACCCGTCCTCGCCGAGGTCCCACTCTGGAGTAGTGCGCGATGACCAGGTCTGAGAAACCTGGCAGGGCGGCGTACGCTAGTCAGGACCTGAGCATAGCCCCCGTGCCCAGCCCCCTCGCACGACTCTCCCGAGGGGAAGCGTTGCGGTGAGGCTAGACACAGAGCCGGGTGTCTCCTTGAGGTTAGTACGGCCATGGGGCCGCCCTCAGTTGTTTATCACCAGCGCGGAGCATAGCGCTTCCGCACTTGCACGGGCATAGCCGCTCCTCGACTGTGTCGACTGCCAGCGTGGAGCATGGTGCTTCCACTGGTGCGTGGGTGAGGGCTCCGTCTGAGTGGAGCCCCCGGGGCGTGTACAGCCCCGCCCGGACACGTGGCTTGCACGGCAGGGCTAGACGAGGTGTGTCTAGGCACCCGTGAGGCAGCGCGGGACTCACGAGGCCCTACCTCAAGGCGGGTTGCGCCTAGTCTTGATTCTTGATAGCTTCAGCATTCCTGCGAGATGGTTAGGTAACCTGTGCCGGACGAATTTCCTAAGCCGATCACATGAGAAGGCCAAACACCAACGACCCTAGGAGGTGACATGAACAGGGCCGGCCCACCAAACAGAGCTCGGCCGTTGGGTTTATCGATGTTGCAGGGACGGACCCGAGCACAGACGCCGTGCCAAGACTTCTCATGTGAAGGATCCTGAAGAATGACGACCGACGCGCGGCTCCCGTGGTGGCGAGGCACCGTGTCGCGCGCCCTGGCATGTCCATACTTGATTAGCTCATGCGAGGACAAGGCACCAAGGGCCATGTGAGGTGACGTACACGGGCGAGCCCGCGAGCCAGAGCTCAGCCTCTTGGGTTTGGCGACACTGCAGGGACGGACCCGAGCACAGACTCCGTGCCTATCCTTAATCATCAGGCGGTCGGGGGCAGGCCTGCAAGGACGTACGACGTTCATGGTATCGAAGTATCAGACAGGCATGTGGCAATGATAGACAACTTATGCACGGGGATGAGCTAGTTTAGATATGTACAAAAACAATACATGCCACTAGGACGGACTGGAGCAGCCTGGGGATGATTGATACATCTCCAACGTATCTATAATTTATGATTGTTCCATGCTATTATATTATCTGTTTTGGATGTTTAATGGGCTTTATTATACACTTTGGTATTATTTTTGGGACTAACCTACTAACCCAAGGCCTAGTGCAAATTGCTATTTTTTTTTGCCTATTTTAGTGCTTCGCAGAAAAGGAATATAAAACAAAATCCAAACGGAATGAAACCTTCGGGAGAGTTATTTTTGGAACAAGCGTGATCGAGGGGACTTGGAGTAGACGTGAAGAAAGGAGCAAGGAGGCCACAAGGCAGGGAGGCGCACCTGCCCCCCTGGGCGCGCCCCCACCCTCATGGGCCCTTCGCAGCTCCACCGACCTACTTCTTCCTCCTATATATATCCATATACCCCGAAAACATCCAGGAGCACCACGAAATCCTATTTCCACCGCCGCAACCTTCTGTACCCAAGAGATCCCATCTTGGGGCCTTTTCCGGAGCTCCGCCGGAGGGGGAATCGATCACGGAGGGCTTCTACATCAACACCATAGCCTATCCGATGATGTGTGAGTAGTTTACCGTAGACCTTCGGGTCCATAGTTATTAGCTAGATGGCTTCTTCTCTCTCTTTGGATCTCAATACAGAGTTCCCCTCGATCTTCTTGGAGATCTATTCGATGTAATTCTTTTTGCGGTGTGTTTGTCGAGATCCGATGAATTGTGGGTTTATGATCAAGTTTATCTATGAACAATATTGGATTCTTCTCTGAAATCATTTATGTATGATTTGTTATATTTGCAAGTGTCTTCCAATTATCAGTTTGGTTTGGCCTACTATATTGATCTTTCTTGCAATGGGAGAAGTGCTTAGCTTTGGGTTCAATCTTGCGGTGTCCTTTCCCAGTGACAGCTGGGGCAGCAAGGCACGTATTGTACTGTTGCCACCGAGGATAAAAAGATGGGGTTTATATCATATTGCTTGAGTTTATCCCTCTACAGCATGTCATCTTGCCTAATGCGTTACTCTGTTCTTATGAACTTAATACTCTAGATGCATGCTGGATAGCGGTCGATGTGTGGAGTAATAGTAGTAGATGCAGAATCGTTTCAGTCTACTTGTCGCGAACGTGATGCCTATATACACGATCATGCCTAGATATTCTCATAATTATGCACTTTTCTATCAATTGCTCGACAGTAATTTGTTCACCCACCATAATACTTATGCTTTCTTGAGAGAAGCCTCTAGTGAAACCTATGGCCCCCGGGTCTATCTTCCATCATATAAGTTTCCAGTCTATTTTATTTTGCAATGTTTACTTTCAATCTATATCATAAAAATACCAAAAATATTTATCTTATTATATCTATCAGATCTCACTCTCGTAAGTGACTGTGAAGGGATTGACAAGCCCTTTATCGCGTTGGTTGCGAGGTTCTTATTTGTTTGTGTAGGTACGACGGACTTGCGTGTAGTCTCCTACTGGATTGATATCTTGGTTCTCAAAAACTGAGGGAAATACTTACGCTACTTTGCTGCTTCACCCTTTCCTCTTCAAGGGAAAACCAACGCAGTTCTCAAGAGGTAGCAAGAGGGATTTCTGGCGCCGTTGCCGGGGAGATCTACGCACAAGTCAAGACATACCAAGTACCCATCACAAACTCTTATCCCTCACATTAAATTATTTGCCATTTGCCTCTCGTTTTCCTCTCCCTCACTTCACCCTTGTCGTTTTATTCACCCTCCTTTTCCGTTCGCCTCTTTTTTGCTCGCTTCTTGTGTGCTTGTGTGTTGGATTGTTTGTCATGATGGCTCAAGATAATACTAAATTGTGTGATTTTTCCAATACCAACAATAATGATTTTATTAGCACTCTGATTACTCCTCTTACCGATGCTGAATCTTGTGAGATTAATACTGCTTTGCTGAATCTTGTCATGAAAGATCCGTTTTCTGGCCTTCCTGGTGAAGATTCCGCTACCTATCTAAACATCTTTGTTGATTTGTGTGATATGCAAAAGAAGAAATATGTGGATAATGATATTGTTAATTGAATCTATTCCCGTTTTCGCTTAGAGATCGTGCTAAAACTTGGTTTTCTTCTTTGCCTAAAAATAGTATTGATTCTTGGAATAAGTGCAAAGATGCTTTTATCTCTAAGTATTTTCCTCCCGCTAAGATCATCTCCTTAGAAACGATATTATGAACTTTAAGCAACTAGATCATGAGCATGTTGCACAATCTTGGGAGAGGATGAAATTAATGATTCGCAATTGCCCTACTCACAATTTGAATTTATGGATGATCATACAATTTTTTTTATGCTGGATTGAATTTTGCTTCTAGAAATCTTTTAGATTCAGCCGCGGGAGGCACTTTTATGGAAATCACTTTAGGAGAAGCTATCAAACTCCTAGATAATATTATGGTTAATTATTCTCAATGGCACACCGAATGATCTACTAGTAAAAGGTTCATGCTATAGAATAAATTAATGTTTTGAGTGGAAAGATGGATGAACTTATGAAATTGTTTGCTAATAAGAGTGTTTCTTATGATCCTAATTATATGCCTTTGTCTACTTTGATTGAGAATAATAATGAATATATGGATGTGAATTTTGTTGGTAGGAACAATTTTGGTAACAACGCATATAGAGGAAACTTTAATCCTAGGCTGTATCCTAGTAATTCCTCTAATAATTATGGTAATTCCTACAACAATTCTTATGGAAATTATAATAAGATGCCCTCTGATTTTGAATCTAGTATTAAAGAATTTATTAGTCCGCAAAAGAGTTTCAATGCTTTGATTGAAGAAAAATTGTCTAAGATTTATGAGTTCGCTAGGAACGTGGATAGAATTTCTCTTGTCGTTGATTCTTTGAAACTTAGATCTATTCCACCTAAGCATGATATCAATGAGTCTCTCAAAGCCATGAGAATTTCCATTGATGAGTGCAACGAAAGAACCGCTAGGATGCGTGCAAAAAAGGATTGCTTTATAAAAGTGTGTTCTTCTAGTTTTGATGACGATAAGGATGTAGATGTAAAAGTGATTGATGTGTCTCCTATTAAATCTTTGTTTTGCAATATGAATCTTGATAATGATGGGACTGGAGATGAGTCAACTTTAGTTAAAAGGCGTCCCAATGATTCGGAGGTTTTAGATCTTGATGCAAAAATTAATAAAAGTGGGATTAAAGAGGTCAAAACTTTACATAGCAATGAACCCACTATTTTGGATTTTAAGGGATTTAATTATGATAATTGCTCTTTTATAGATTGTTTTTCCTTGTTGCAATCTGTGCTAAATTATCTGCATGCTTATAGTCAAAATAAAGCTTTTACCAAACATATCGTTGATGCTTTAATGCAATCTTATGAAGAAAAGCTTGAATTAGAAGTTTCTACCCCTAGAAAACTTCATGATGAGTGGGAACCTACTATTAAAATTAAGATTAAAGATCATGAATGCTATGCTTTATGTGATTTGGGTGCTAGCGTTTCCACGATTCCAAAAACTTTGTGTGATGTGTTAGGTTTCCGTGAATTTGATGATTGTTCTTTAAATTTGCATCTCGCGGATTCCACTATTAAGAAACCTATGGGAAGGATTAATGATGTCCTTATTGTTGCAAATAGGAATTATGTGCCCGTAGATTTCATTGTTCTTGATATTGATTGCAATCCTACATGTCCCATTATTCTTGGTAGACCTTTCCTAAGAACGATTGGGGCAATTATTGATATGAAAGAAGGGAATATTATATTCCAATTTCTGTTAAGAAAAGGCATGTAACACTTTCCTAGAAAGAAAATCAAATTACCTTATGAATCTATTATGAGAGCCAGTTATGGATTGCATACCAAAGATGATAATACCTAGATCTATTCTTGCTTTTATGCCTAGCTAGGGGCGTTAAGCGATAGCGCTTGTTGGGAGGCAACCCAATTTTATTTTTGTTTCTTGATTTTTGGTTCTGTTTAGTAATAAATAATTCATCTAGCCTCTTTTTAGATGTGGGTTTATGCTTTTAATTAGTGTTTGTGCCAAGTAGAACCTTTGGGAAGACTTGGGGGAAGTTTTTGCGATCTTGCCGTAAAAACAGAAACTTTAGCGCTCACGAGATTTGCTGCCATTTTTTTACTGGAGAGTGCGATTAGGTTGATTATTTTTGAAGATGATTAATATACAAATTCCTCACCTCCAACAATTTATTTCAGAATTTTTGGATTTACAGAAGTATTCGAAACCTACAGATTACTACAGAGTGTTCTGTTCTTGACAGTTTCTGTTTTTCGTGTGTTGTTTGCTTATTTTGATGAATCTATGGCTAGTATCGGAGGGTATGAACCATAGAGAAGTTGTAATACAGTAGGTTTATAACCAATATAAAGAAAGAATGAGTTCATTACAGTACCTTAAGTGGTGTTTTGTTTTCTTATACTAACGGAGCTCATGAGATTTTCTGTTGTTTTTTGTGTTATGAAGTTTTCAAGTTTTGGGTAAAGATTTGATGGATTATAGAATAAGGAGTGGCAAGAGCCTAAGCTGGGGGATGCCCAAGGCACCCCAAGGTAAAATTCAAGGACAACCAAAAGCCTAAGCTTGGGGATGCCCCGGAAGGTATCCCCTCTTTCGTCTTCGTCCATCGGTAACTTTACTCGAGGCTATATTTTTATTCACCACATGATATGTGTTTTGCTTGGAGCACCTTGTATGATTTGAGTCTTTTATTTTTAGTTTACCACAATCATCATTTATGTGCACACCTTTTGGGAGAGACACACATGAATCAGAATTTATTAGAATACTCTATCTGCTTCACTTATATCTTTTGAGCTAGATAATTTTGCTCTAGTGCTTCACTTATATCTTTTAGAGCACAGTGGTGGCTTTACTTTATAGAAATTATTGATCCCTCATGCTTCACTTATATTATTTTGAGAGTCCTTTAGAACAGCATGGCAATTTTCTTTGATTATAAAATTGGTCCTAATATGATAGGCATCCAAGATTGGTATAATAAAAAAACTTTCATAAAAAGTGCATTGAGTACTATGAGAAGTTTGATACTTGATAATTGTTCTGAGATATAAAGATGGTGATATTAGAGTTGTGCTAGTTGAGTAGTTGTGAATTTGATAAGTACTTGTGTTGAAGATTGCAAGTCCCGTAGCATGCACGTATGGTAACCATGTGTAACAAATTTGAAACATGAGGTGTTCTTTGATTGTCTTCCTTATGAGTGGCGGTCGGGGACAAGCGATGGTCTTTTCCTACCAATCTATCCCCTAGGAGCATGCGTGTAATGCTTGGTTTTTGATGACTTGTAGATTTTTGCAATAAGTATCTGAGTTCTTTATGACTAATGTTGAGTCCATGGATTATATGCACTCTCACCTTTCCATCATGGTTAGCCTCTTCGGTACCGTGCATTTCCCTTTCTCACCTTGAGAGTTGGTGCAAACACCGTCGGTGCATCCAAACCCCGTGATATGATACACACTATCACACATAAACCTCCTTATATCTTCCTCAAAACTGCCACCATACCTACCTATGATGGCATTTCCGTAGCCATTCTGAGATATATTGCCATGCAACTTTCCACCGTTTCATTTATGACACACTTCATCATTGTCATATTGCCTTGCATGATCATGTAGTTGACACTGTATTTGTGGCAAAGAAACCATGAATAATTTAGCATACATGTCACTCTTGAGGCATTCATATAGAGTCATATTTTGTTCTAGTATCGAGTTGTAATCATTGAGTTGTAAATAAATAGAAGTGTGATGATCATCATTAATAGAGCATTGTCCCAAATAAAAAAAGGGGGAAAGGCCTAATAAAAAAAGGAAAGGCCCAAAAAAGGGAAATAAAAAGGGACAATGCTACTATCCTTTTTCCACACTTATGCTTCAAAGTAGCACCATGATCTTTATGATAGAGAGTCTCTTGTTTTATCACTTTCATATACTAGTGGGAATTTTTCATTATAGAACTTGGCTTGTATATTCCTACAATGGGCTTCCTCAAATGCCCTAGGTCTTCGCGAGCAAGCAAGTTGGATGCACACCCACTTAGTTTCTTTTGTTGAGCTTTCATATATTTATAGCTCTAGTGCATCTGTTGCATGGCAATCCCTAATCCTTGCATTGACATCAATTGATGGGTATCTCCCTAGCCCATTGATTAGCCGCGTCGATGTGAGACTTTCTCCTTTTTTGTCTTCTCCACATAACCCCCATCATCATATTCTATTCAATCCATAGTGCTATATCCATGGCTCACGCTCATGTATTACGTGAAAGTTGAAAAACGTTTGAGATTACTAAAGTATGAAACAATTGCTTGGCTTGTCATCAAGGTTGTGCATGATGAGAGCATTCTTGTGTGATGAAAATGGAGCATGACCAAACTATATGATTTGTAGGGATGAACTTTCTTTCGCCATGTTATTTTGAGAAGACATGATTGCTTAGTTAGTATGCTTGAAGTATTATTATTTTTATGTCAATATTAAACTTTTGTCTTGAATCTTTCGGATCTGAATATTCATGCCACAATAAAGAAAATTACATTGAGAATTATGCTAGGTAGCATTCCACATCAAAAATTCTGTTTTTATCATTTACCTACTCGAGGACGAGCAGGAATTAAGCTTGGGGATGCTTGATACGTCTCCAACGTATCTACAACGTTTGATTGTTCCATGCTATTATATTATCTGTATTGGATGTTTAATGGGCTCTATTGTACACTTTTATATTATTTTTGGGACTAACCTACTAACCCAAGGCCGAGTGCAAATTGCTATTTTTTGCCTAATTTAGTGTTTCGCAGAAAAGGAATATCAAACGGAATCCAAACGGAATGAAACCTTTGGGAGACTTATTTTTGGAACAAAGGTGATCCAGGGGACTTGGAGTAGACGTCAATAAAAGAGCGAGGAGGCCATGAGGCAGGGAGGCGCGCTTGCCCCCCTGGGCGCGCCCCCACCCTCATGGGCCCTTCCCAGCTCCACCGACCTACTTCTTCCTCCTATATATATATCCATATACCCCGAAAACATCCAGGAGCACCACGAAACCCTATTTCCACCGCCGCAACCTTCTGTACCCAAGAGATCCCATCTTGGGGCCTTTTCGGGTGCTCCGCCGGAGGGGGAATTAATCACGGAGGGCTTCTACATTAACACCATAGCCTCTGCGATGATGTGTGAGTAGTTTACCGCAGACCTTCGGGTCCATAGTTATTAGCTAGATGGCTTCTTCTCTCTCTTTGGATCTCAGTACAAAGTTCTCCTCGATCTTCTTGGAGATCTATTCGATGTAATTCTTTTTGTGGTGTGTTTGTCGAGATCCAATGAATTATGGGTTTATGATCAAGTTTATCTATGAACAATATTTGATTCTTCTCTGACATCTTTTATGTATGATTTGTTATCTTTGCAAGTTTCTTCGAATTAT
Organism: Triticum dicoccoides; assembly: GCF_002162155.2. NCBI lineage: Eukaryota > Viridiplantae > Streptophyta > Magnoliopsida > Poales > Poaceae > Triticum > Triticum dicoccoides. Next base: position 260,545,723 of record NC_041380.1, read on the forward strand.
CAGTTTGGTTTGGCCTACTAGATTGATCTTTCTTGCAATGGGAGAAGTGCTTAGCTTTGGGTTCAATCTTGCAGTGTCCTTTCCCAGTGACAGCAGGGGCAGCAAGGCACGTATTGTATTGTTGCCATCAAGGATAAAAAGTTGGGGTTTATATCATATTTCTTGAGTTTATCCCTCTACATCATGTCATCTTGCCTAATGGGTTACTCTATTCTTATGAACTTAATACTCTAGATGCATGCTGGATAGCGGTCGATGTGTGGAGTAATAGTAGTAGATGCAGAATCGTTTCGGTCTACTTGTCGCGGACATGATGCCTATATACATGATCATGCCTAGATATTCTCATAATTATGCACTTTTCTATCAATTGCTTGACAGTAATTTGTTCGCCCACCGTAATACTTATGCTTTCTTGAGAGAAGCCTCTAGTGAAACCTATGGCCCCCGGGTCTATCTTCCATCATATAAGTTTCCAATCTATTTTATTTTGCAATGTTTACTTCCAATATGTATCATAAAAATACCAAAAATATTTATCTTATTATCTCTATCAGATCTCACTCTCGTAAGTGACCGTAAAGGGATTGACAACCCCTTTATCACGTTGGTTGCGAGGTTCTTACTTGTTTGTGTAGGTACGAGGGACTTGCATGTAGTCTCCTACTGGATTGATATCTTGGTTCTCAAAAACTGAGGGAAATACTTACGCTACTTTGCTGCATCACCCTGTCCTCTTCAAGGGAAAACCAACACAGTGCTCAAGAGGTAGCAATGATGCAGCCCGAGGGGCGCCCCCAGCAGAGTAAGCTAAAGGTGCAGAAATGTACATGCCGCAGGGGCAAGCCCATGGGACCTGGGAATGATGCAGCCCAAGGGGCGGTCCCAGCTGAGTAAACCCGAAAATGACACCTGGTTCCGTTGTCAAAGGAGTGTTGGAGTAGCTGATGATGCACGCTGGAGGGTCGCTCCTCACGAGCCGCTAGACCCCTCAGCCTCAGGAGGTTCTGGGGGCTCGGGTGGTTCTTTGAGGACGATCTCCTTCTCCACCCGGACTACGTGTTGCCTGGCCCCCTGAGACGCCAGGATGCTCCGGAGATGATACTGGTTGGCGACAGGCGCGTTCGGCAAGCCAAACGGCATGCAAACATAGCTATAAGGTGGACCCTCGCACCGGCCTGCGTGCAAGGCCAGAAGCGCTCCTGAGATGAGGCCATGTTGAGCCCTAGAATGTCGACGCATACGCGCAGCCCGCCGTCCTCGCTAGGACGGGGAGTTGCACTGGGCGGGCGGCGGTCGCCGTGCATGGTCCTTGCTTCTTGAAGCTCCTGGGTGGCCTTGACAATGAACTCTTGAGCGCTGGGCGCTCCTCGCCCAGTGCCCTCCTGAGGGAAACGTTCAGCAAAGCATGCCTCCACGTGGTGCCCAAGCGCCTCTGTAACGCCCCAAGACCGGAGTTTCAGGCGCCTTCCATGATTTCCGGGTTTCGTCGTGTGATTTGTTTGGTTCGTTGCATTTCATCTTTGCATCATGTGCATTGCATCATGTCATCATGCAACCCGTTTTAAAACTCAACTAAATAAATTGCATGGATCTTCGGTCCATTTAAACCGAGGGAAGGGTGACTTCTCTTTATAACATATCCTCCCGATAGTAGGGAGCTATTAAAAATATTTCCTTTAATGTGGAATTACCGCGACAGACTTGCAATGTAACTCTCAAGTCTTTTCTGCTTCGAGTTCCTCCTCAAACCTTGCCATATATTTTTTCTTTCATCGCTTTCCCGTTCTCCACAAAAATCATGAACATTTTTGGACTCTCCAAAAATGTTTTCCTAATTCAAACTTATTTGATTCACATTCAAATGTGTTCGAATGCAATCCTTCCAAACGGTGCCAAATGTATTTTTCTTGGATCAAGCTCCTTTTTATGATTCTAAGAAAATTGGCGCCCTGCTCCAATTCTTCTCCTATCTCTCTCTACATTTCTTGTTTCTCGATTTATTTGTTAAATCAGGAAATAAAGAAGTAAATAAGAGGGAGAGAGAGAGAGAGCCCAGCCTTGACACATGGGCCTCCTGCGGCCCATTTGGCCAAGGCCTCCCGCGCGAGCCCACCTCCAGCTAACCCTAGGCGCCCGAGAACCCTCTCCCGATCCCCTCTCCCTCCACCGCTAGAGAGCATCGGCTCATCCCCGTTTTCCTCTCGATCCCGCTAGTCCCCATCTCCCTCTCGTTCCCTTGCTGCTCTGCTCGACGCCCACAGACCGCCTACCCTCTTCCTCTCGTGCCTCGCTCCTCTCACTTCCTCCCTCACCTTCTCAGCGCGACCAGGGGGCGGATCCCAATCCCCATGGCCATGAACCCTCACCGCCGCACGTCCCATGCCACTACCGTTGCCCGTGACGGCCCTTCCCCGAGCGTGCTTCCTTCCTCGCCCTTGCTGCCTGCCCACGGGTCACGCGGCCTAAGGCCGGCGACTAGCGCCGCCGTGGCCGTCCGTCTACTTCCTCCTTCATCCGCCCCGGGAAGCCTCCGCCGTGCCAAGTCCCTGTGCCCGCGCCCTGCTTCTCCTCTCGCGCCGCAGCTCCGTCCGCGAGCTCGTGGAACCATGGCTGCCACAGGAGCCTCGCGCTCGACCCCCTCGATGGGACCATGGTTGCTCATGACCCCGCCTTCCTGCACCTCCACACGCCACCTACCGCTGCTCCGCCTCGATCGAGCTCCATCCCCTGCTTTCACTGGATCGCCAAGATGCAGCCCCGACACCGTTGGCCCCTTCCTCCTTCAACGTTCGAGCCTTCATGCCCAAGGCCTTCGTCATCTCCCTGTGATGCACTCCGTGCGACCGTGACAGCCACATGGTCACAACCTCGATAGCCCCCTGCTGCTGGTTCACGCGCCTTCGCTGTCGGTCGCATGGACGCCAAGACCCGCAACTCTCTGTACTGGACAGCAAGACCAGGTCCTGCACAGACCTGAGCGTCCCTGGGTTTCGCCAAGTTCCATCACCGATGACCGTTTTGGATACACCAAGACCCGGACCATCAAGTACCACGACGTCCGTCGATCGCCAAGTACCCCTTCGGATACGCAAGTCCCTCGAAGGTCCACCGATGCCTAGTACGACTACAAGAACAGAACGAAGTACCACAATGAACGTTGACATGTACCACTACACCGCACCGAAACATCAAGACCGTCCCGGATATTGCTAAGTACCACTTCGGTTTTGGAACGCGACGAGTACCACGACTACCCTCAAGGACATTGGTTCCATCAAGTTCGACTACCACACGTGTACAACTACCGCCGCCGTGATTTTCGACAAGATGTCATGTGCCTCTATTTCTACTACCGTCCCGGTGATCACAGATGAACGATAGCACGACTACTTCCACAATGGCATGAGTACAACTACTACCTCTACGAACATGGCGAGACCGTCTACTTCCGCTAAGAACTTGATCCGTTCCGAAAAGTCTCACCTCGAAGGTATAACCCCAAGACGACGCCCGTGAATGAATGAATGCATGTTGGATGAGATGCACCCTTTTTCTGCACCGTGTCCGTATTGTCACTCGTTTCCATGCCACTAACTCGTAGGACACCCGGAATCTGGGAGTGCCACACCATCTTTTGCACACATCCGCACACTTCTCCTTTGCATCGGTATCTCAATCGAGTTACCGGAACCGGAACGCTGTCGTGGCACCGTTTTCGTTATCGTTTCCGTGGCACCCCTTTTCCTTCCACCACGGTGACAAATGCTTCATAATGCTCTTGTCAACTTTTAGTAAAAATAACATAAACTTGAACCTGGCATCCGCACCATGATAACAACATTTAAAATGGTTTAAATTGTTGTTCACTATTGCTAAATGCATATGGGGATTTACCGGAATTGTTGTTCGTTGTTCCGGCCTCATTTAAACTTTCCTAGATAGGTAGTTTTCATATGCTTCACCTCTTGCCATGTTTAACAACATTTAATATTGTTGGGTACATAACCGAGAGAGAACTAAATAAGTCATGTGGTGTTTCGTCAATATGCAACTCATTGCATATTGAGCTCCACTTAATTTGTAGGATTTCTTGTGCACATTTAAACCGGACATGCATCATACTTGGTTGTGCATCATGTCATGCTTATGTGATGGTTGTTTACTATGTTGTTTGCTTTCTTTCCGGTGTATTTCTTCTCGGTAATCCGGTAACGTTGCGTTTGTGAGGATACATTGGCTACGTTCGTGTGTCTCCTTCATGGACTCGTTCTTATTCCTTGCGGGATCTCAGGCAAGATGACCATACCCTCGAAATCACTTCTATCTTTGCTTGCTAGTTGCTCCCTCTATTGCTATGGCTATGCGGCGATACCTACCACTTGCTTATCATGCCTTCCATATTGCTAAGCCAAGCCTCTAACCCACCTTGTCCTAGCAAACCGTTGTATGGCTATGTTACTGCTTTGCTCAGCCCCTCTTATAGCGTTGTTAGTTGCAGGTGAAGATTGGAGTTTGTTCCGTGTTGGAACATGGATATTTTGTTGGGATATCACAATATATCTTATTTAATTAATGCATCTATACACTTGGTAAAGGGTGGAAGGCTCGGCCTTATGTCTGGTGTTTTGTTCCACTCTTGCCACCCTAGTTTCCGTCATATCGGTGTTATGTTCCCGGATTTTGCGTTCCTTACACGGTTGGGTTATAATGGGAACCCCTTGACAGTTCACCTTGAATAAACTCCTCCAGCAAGGCCCAACATTTGTTTTACCATTTGCCACCTAGCCTTTTCTTTCCCTTGGGTTCTGCAAACTCAAGGGTCATCTTTATTAAACCCCCCGGGCCAGTGCTCCTCTGAGTGTTGGTCCAAACTAGAGCCCTGTGCTGTGCCCCCTTGGGGAAACTCGAGGTTTGGTTTTAGTTGTATGGAGCGCTCATCTGACTGTGCCCTGAGAACGAGATATGTGCAGCTCCTATCAGGATTTGTCGGCACATTCGGGCGGTGTTGCTGGACTTGTTTTACCATTGTCGAGGATGTCTTGTAACCGGGATGCCGAGTCTGATCGGATTGTCTTAGGAGAAAGAATATCCTTCGTTGACCGTGAGAGCTTGTGATGGGCTAAGTTGGGACACCCCTGCAGGGATTTGAACTTTCGAAAGCCGTGCCCGCGGTTATGGGCAGATGGGAATTTGTTAATGTCTGGTTGTAGAAAAACCTGAAACCTTAACTCATTTAAAATTCATGAACCGCGTGTGTTACCATGATGGTCTCTTTCCGGCGGTGTCCCGGGAAGTGAACACAGTGTTGGATTTATGCTTGACGTAGGTTGCTCTAGGATCACTTCTTGATCATAGATTCTCGACCGTGCTTTTGCCTTCTCTTCTCGCTCTCATTTGCGTATGTTAGCCACCAAATACGCTAGTCGCTTGCTGCAGCTCCACCTCATACCTTCTACCCTACCTATAAGCTTAAATAGTCTTGATCGCGAGGGTGTGAGATTGCTGAGTCCCCGTGACTCACAGATTTCTTCCAAAACCAGCTTGCAGGTGCCGATGATACCGTGCAGGTGACGCAACCAAGCTCAAGGAGGATCTCGATGAAGATTGTGTTCGCTATGTTGTTCCGTTTCCAGTTGATCAGTAGTGGAGCCCAGTTGGGACGATCGGGGATCTATGTAGCTTTTGGGGTAGTCTTCTTTTATTTTGGTTCCGTAGTCGGACCTTGATTGTATCCGAATGATGTAATGCTTTATTCATGTATTGTGTGAAGTGGTGATTGTAAGCCGACTATGTATCTTTTTCCCTTATGTATTACATGGGTTGTGTGAAGATTACCTCACTTGCGACATTGCTTTCAATGCGGTTATGCCTCTAAGTCGTGCTTCGACACGTGGGAGATATAGCCGCATCGAGGGCATTACAAGTTGGTAATCAGAGCCTTCCCCGAATTTAGGAGCCCCCTGCTTGATCGAATCGTTGGCGTTGTTGAGTCTAGAAAAATGTTTTGAGTCTTTTAGGATTTATATATATCGGCGAGTAGGATTCTTTTTACTCCTCAGTCCCATCGTCGCTCTGGTGAGGCCTCCTGACATAGAGTTTTGACTCTTCTCTTCTCAAATTTCACTAAAAAAATTTAGGATCACGCGGGTATGTTGGAATCATTCCGATGGTTTTCTGACGAGAACATTGTTCTTGGTGCCTCCGGACATTTAGGGGTTGTGGCACTGTCCCGGGGAGTTGAGCTCCGAGGTGTTGTCGTCACAATTTTATCGTTGCAGTTCTGGAATACCTGAGTTTCGCCGACATCGAAAATCTCCTTTATGCAGTTGTTGGTGAGATAACCTCGACGCCACCTAGTACTGGGGTGGGAGTTCGAGAGTATTGCCATAACTCATATAACGAATGCTTTTCGAAGGTTGAGGTAAATGATTTCCGAAGATTTCTTGGTTATGTGTTGAAGGATGGATACAGCTGGATGTAGGATTTGCTAGTTTTGGGTCAGATATTATGCTTCCCTTGTATCCCCAACACCTGATTGCATAACCAGAAAGTTTCGGGAGTTTATAAGTGGGAATTCAAGTAGCTCTTAGGATATCTTTCCGACAGATGTATGATATGAAATTGGGGTTCGATGTCTAGTGGTCCGCCTATCCACGGTTGGTTTTACAGTGGTCTCGTTGTGTCTTAAAGAGTCCTTGGCTATGCTGACTCGGGGACGCTTTGTATGTCATGTGCACTGCCTTGTACATGATGGTGATGTACGATCGAGCCCGTGTAGGCCCCACCACAAAAACTTCGGATGAAATCTCTATCATATGTTTGTTCCGGCTTATTCTGCAAGCCAATCCTTTGTTGTGTTTTGAGCAGTGGTATTCGAGTTGCTTTGAAGTCAAATGTTGATTCCATACCTTCCCTAAGCAGTGTTCTCATGTTCTTATGTGATACTAATCCTTCTCAATCATCAAGTTTGTCATGTCAATTCTATTCAACCGGTGTGATTCTCTTCAAGATGATCCTATCATTTCAACATCCGCAAGATCGACTCAAGTCTTCTCAACATTGTTTGTTTCTTCCGTCTCAAGTTACCTTTGTTTTTCCCGCCCACCCACCCTTTTTCTTCAAGGACTCATATTTCTTAATCAAGTAACTTTTTTATTGATGTGAAGTCTCTCCATTCTTTTCCGTCAATATTCTTATCCGGTGGTTCTCATGAAGATGGTCTACAAGTTCATCATTATTCATTCTTTTCTCCTCCGGTGGACGCAAATCAAGCCTTCAGTGTTGTTCATATCCCTTTTTCCTCGTTTCAAATGTGTTCTTATGCCGGTGCACCTCATAATCATTCCCGCTTGCTATTCAATTGTTCTGGAGTGCTGAAGAAATCTCAGAAGGCTCGTTTTGTCATTCATGATCCGTTCAACTTATTTCGAGGTTGTTATCTCATTCAAGCCGTTAAATTCAACCGGTGCATTCTCTCTTTTAGATTGTTCTACGGTGTTTCTTTTGAGTGGGCCCTAACCCACAGGTCTTTCCCCAGGATCTTACCTGACTCTTCTATTTTCCCGGAGCTATTCCCAAATTATTTTTGAAGTTTGACGTAAGAATGAATTGTCATCAGTCAAATGTTTTTCTCTAAGATTTTGTTTCAAATTCTTTTCATCGTTGGCTCAACCTTTTCCATTCTTCATTCCAGAGTGCCTCAATAATTCTTGGTGGTGTTTCTCGTCGTCATTCTCAGATTTTGAAGACCGAAGAAGAGTTTCTTTTAAATCTTGCCCCATTCTCTGCCTTCCTCTCATAATTGTTTTTGATTGTGAGAATTCTTTTTACCCATCCGGTGCAATTCAGAAGTCTTTACAGTTTGATTCTCCGGAGGTCATCATCTCATAATTATTCATTCCAGCTTTTAGCTCTCGTTCTCTAATTCTTGCTAGTGATTCATCCCTTTACTTCTTTTCTTTTCAATTCTTAAGGTGGTTCATTCAAGATTTCTTTTCCTTCATTATCATATCAATTCATTTGTTCTTTCCAATTCTACTGGTGGATCATTGAAGACCTTCTCAAGTTGGCGCCATATCTATCTTAATCCTTTCTACGAGAATAAGTGGTATGCCAAATCCATTGTTTGTCATCAATTTTAATTGGTGAAGGATAAGCATAATGTAATTCTTATTCTTGTTTCATCGAGTGAATTCAATTTCTGCTTTCCGGAGTGGTTCATCATATCACATTCTTGGTTCGAGATGCATTATCTTTCCTTCTGGAGTTCCAAGTTTCCACTTTATCTCATCGCAAAGCTTCATCCAATCTTTGCAAGAATTCACCTTGTGTTTTCAACTTCTCTTTCCTTTCGTTTGATCATTCTTTTGTTTATCGGAGTTCTTCATGAAGGCTCTACATGATGGTTCATCAAGGATTTAATTCCTTCTCGAAGTGTTCATCAACATTCTTTTCAGAGGAGCTCAAGCATTCTTCATCTTGCAATCAGGAGAGCAATTATTTCTACCGTATCATTGGAGGTGGTATTATGTCATTCTTGATAATTTGAGCTCATGTTTCATGATTCACATGTTGTCAAGAATGAGATATTTAAATCCATCAATCTCGTCATTGGAGTTATCTTGGGTTATATTTCACCTAAAGCCTTCCCTAAGGATTGTTGCTAATTGTGTACTCATAAATGACCCAAGTTCTTCATTTATCCTCCCGGTGAAATAAGTTCCTCGTCTTCTTGTTCATATCAATCCAGTCTTTTTCCGTGAGTGGCAGAATTTCACCTCAGCTTTGAGATGTTCTCCATAAGTCCACTACAAGCTTACTCTTTTCGTTGTCGGTTTTTCCGACAACTCCGTTCAAACCTTCTCCTAAAGATGGTTTTCAAGATCAATTGAGGTAGAAGATATTGTTTTCTACTCCATTCATTCCATTCCTTCCTCTCATTTCTTCCGTCCGGAGGCATTGTGATGTTGCTCTCTTCAACCCATCTTCTTGTTTTGTCAGGATCATGTTCTTTTCGTGCTTACCCTTTTAACCGGAGTGTCGTGCCCGCTTTTCGAGTTCTTCCCATTCTGTCAAGTTTTGCCTCCATTCTCAACCGGAGTGCCGCCTGAAATCGTTCTTACCCATTGTCTCATTATTTCAATAGTTCTGGAGGCAGTGTGTTGTTGATTTCATCAAGTATCCTCTCATCTTGTCAAGTTCATGTTCAATTCCTTCCATTTACAGTCAGAGTGCTGCCCAAATAATATCATTCTTGTTCCTTCTCTATCTTGTTTTAACCGAAGTGTTGTGCCCCTTTGCTCAAGTTCTTTTCGCCTAATCAAGTATTGCATCTCTTTTCAACCGGAGTGCTGTCCGAATTTGTTCTTCCTTGTTCCTCTTTTTCTAACGGAGTGTTTTCAACTTTTTTTTATCTCCGTTGCATTCTTTCTTTCAATATGTTCAACTTCTCAAGGTTCCTTGGTTTCACTCATTGGTCAAAGAAGCAACTTATTTGTACCTTTTCTCTTCCTCTTCCATTTTCTATCCGGTGCCATCCTAGATCTCGGGACGAGATCCTATCGTAGTGGTCGAGTGTTGTAACACCCCAAGACCAGAGCTTCAGGTGCCTTCCATGATTTCCGGGTTTCGTCGTGTGATTTGTTTGGTTCGTTGCATTTCATCTTTGCATCATGTGCGTTGCATCATGTGCATTGCATCATGTCATCATGCAACCCATTTTAAAACTCAACTAAATAAATTGCATGGATCTTCGGTCCATTTAAACCGATGGAAGGGTGACTTCTCTTTATAACATATCCTCCCGATAGTAGGGAGCTATTATAAATATTTCCTTTAATGTGGAATTACCGTGACACACTTGCAATGTAACTCTCAAGTCTTTTCTGCTTCGAGTTGCTCCTCAAACCTTGCCATATATTTTTTCTTTCATCGCTTTCCCGTTCTCCACAAAAATTCCGAACATTTTTGGACTCTCCAAAAATGTTTTCCTAATTAAAACTTATTTGATTCACATTCAAATGTGTTCGAATGCAATCCTTCCAAACGGTGCCAAATGTATTTTTCTTGGATCAAGCTCCTTTTTATGAGTCTAAGAAAATTGGTGCCCTGCTCCAATTCTTCTCTTACCTCTCTCTACATTTCTTGTTTCTCGTTTTATTTGTTAAATCAGGAAATAAAGAAGTAAATAAGAGGGAGAGAGAGAGAGCCCAGCCTTGCCACATGGGCCTCCTGCGGCCCATTTGGCCAAGGCCTCCCGTGCTAGCCCACCTCCAGCTAACCCTAGGCGCCGGAGACCCCTCTCCCGATCCCCTCTCCCTCCGCCGCCAGAGAGCATTGGCTCGTCCTCGTTTTCCTCTCGATCCCGCTAGTCCCCATCTCCCTCTCGTTCCCTTGCTGCTCTGCTCGACGCCCACAGATTGCCTACCCTCTTCCTCTCGCGCCTCCCTCCTCTCACTTCCTCCCTCACCTTCTCAGCGCGACCAGGGGGCGGATCCCAATCCCCATGACCATGAAACCTCGCTGCCGCGCGTCCCATGCCACTACCGTTGCCCGTGACGGCCCTTCCCCGAGCGTGCTGCCTTCCTCGCCCTCGCTGCCTGCCCACGGGTCTCGCGGCCTGAGGCTGGCGACTAGCGCTGCCATGGTCGTCCGTCTACTTCCTCCTTCATCCGCCTCAGGAAGCCGCCGCCTCGCCAAGTCCCTATGCCCGCGCCCTGCTTCTCCTCTCACGCCGCAGCTCCGTCCGCGAGCTCGTGGAACCATGTCCACCACAGGAGCCTCGCGCCCGACCCCCTCGCTGGGGCCATGGTTGCTCGTGACCCCGCCTTCCTGCACCTCCACACGCCACCTACCGCTGCTCCGCCTCGATCGAGCTCCATCCCCTGCTGTCACTGGATCGCCAAGATGCAGCCCCGACACCGTCGGCCCCTTCCTCCTTCAACATTCGAGCCTTCATGCCCGAGGCCTTTGTCATCTTCCTGTGATGCGTTGCGCGCGACCGTGACAGCCACATGGTCGCCACCTCAGCAGCCCCCTGCTGCTGGTTCGCGCGCCTTCGCTGTCGGTCGAATGGACGCCATGACCGGCAACTCTCTGTACTGGACAGCAAGACCAAGTCCCGCACAGACCTGAGCGTCCTTGGGTTTCGCCAAGTTCCATCATCGATGACCGTTTTGGATACACCAAGACCCAGACCATCAAGTACCACGACGTTCGTCGATCGCCAACTATCCCTTCGGATATACAAGTCCCTCGAAGGTCCACCGATGCCTAGTACGACTACAAGACCGGAACGAAGTACCACGATGACCGTTGACATGTACCACTACACCACACCGAAACGTCAAGACCGTCCCGGATATTGCTAAGTACCACTTCGGTTTTGGAACGCGACGAGTACCACAACTACCCTCGAGGACATTGGTTCCATCAAGTTCGACTACCACGTGTGTACAACTACCGCCTCCGTGATTTTCGACAAGACGTCGTGTGCCTCTATTTCTACTACCGTCCTGGTGATCACAGATGAACGATAGCATGACTACTTCCACTACGGCATGAGTACAACTACTACCTCTACGAACGTGGCGAGACCGTCTACTTCTGCTAAGAACTTGATCCGTTCCGGAAAGTCTCACCTCGAAGGTATTACCCCGAGACGACGCCCGTGAATGAATGAATGCATGTTGGATGAGATGCACCCTTTGTCTGCACCGTGTCCATATTGTCACTCGTTTCCATGCCACTAACTCGTGGGACACCCGGAATCCGGGAGCGCCCCACCATCTTTTTCACGCATCCGCACACTTCTCCTTTGCATCGGTATCTCAATCGAGTTACCAGAAGCGGAACGCTGCCGTGGCACCGTTTTCGTTATCGTTGCCGTGTCACCCCTTTTCCTTCCATCACGGTGACAAATGCTTCATAATGCTCTTGTCAACTTTTAATAAAAATTGCATAAACTTGAACCTGGCATCCGCATCATGATAACAACATTTAAAATGGTTTAAATTGTTGTTCACTATTGCTAAATGCATATGGGGATTTACCGGAATTGTTGTTCGTTGTTCCGGCCTCATTTAAACTTTCCTAGATAGGTAGTTTTCATATGCTTCACCTCTTGCCATGTTTAACAACATTTAATATTGTCGGGTACATAACCGCGAGAGAACTAAATAAGTCATGTGGTGTTTAGTCAATATGCAACTCGTTGCATATTGAGCTCCACTTAATTTGTAGGATTGCTTGTGCACTTTGCCATGCCATGCACATTTAAACCGGGCATGCATCATACTTGGTTGTGCATCATGTCATGCTTATGTGATGGTTGTTTACTATGTTGTTTGCTTTATTTCCGGTGTACTTCTTATCGGTAATCCGGTAATGTTGCGTTTGTGAGGATACGTTGGCTACGTTCGTATGTCTCCTTCATGGACTCGTTCTTCTTCTTTGCGGGATCTCAGGCAAGATGACCATACCCTCGAAATCACTTCTATCTTTGCTTGCTAGTTGCTCGCTCTATTGCTATGTCTATGCCGCGATACCTACCACTTGCTTATCATGCCTTCCGTATTGCTAAGCCAAGCCTCTAACCCACCTTGTCCTAGCAAACCGTTGTCTGGCTATGTTACCGCTTTGCTCAGCCCCTCTTATAGCGTTGTTAGTTGCAGGTGAAGATTGGAGTTTGTTCCGTGTTGGAACATGGATATTTTGTTGGGATATCACAATATCTCTTATTTAATTAATGCATCTATACACTTGGTAAAGGGTTGAAGGCTTGGCCTTATGCCTGGTGTTTTGTTCCACTCTTGCCGCCCTAGTTTCCGTCATATCGGTGTTATGTTCCCAGATTTTGCGTTCCTTACATGGTTGGGTTATAATGGGAACCCCTTGACAGTTCACCTTGAATAAAACTCCTCCAGCAAGGCCCAACATTTGTTTTACCATTTGCCACCTAGCCTTTTCTTTCCCTTGGGTTCTGCAGACTCAAGGGTCATCTTTATTAACCCCCCCGGGCTAGTGCTCCTCTGAGTGTTGGTCCAAACTAGAGCCCTGTGCAGCGCCCCCTCGGGGAAACTCGAGGTTTGGTTTTAGTTGTATGGAGCGCTCATCTAAGTGTGCCCTGAGAACAAGATATGTGCAGCTCCTATTGGGATTTGTCGGCACATCCAGGCGGTGTTGCTGGACTTGTTTTACCATTGTCGAGTATGTCTTGTAACCGGGATGCCGGGTCTGATCGGATTGTCTTGGGAGAAGGAATATCCCTCGTTCACCGTGAGAGCTTGTGATGGGCTAAGTTGGGACACCCCTGCAGGGATTTGAACTTTCGAAAGCCGTGCCCGCGGTTATGGGAAGATGGGAATTTGTTAATGTCCGGTTGTAGAAAACATGAAACCTTAACTCATTTAAAACGCATCAACCGTGTGTGTTATCGTGATGGTCTCTTTCCGGCGGTGTCCGGGAAGTGAGCACGATTTTGGAGTTATGCTTGACATAGGTTGCTCTAGGACCACTTCTTGATCATAGATTCTCGACCGTGCTTTTGCCTTCTCTTCTCACTCTCATTTGCGTATGTTAGCCACCAAATACGCTAGTCGCTTGCTGCAGCTCGACCTCATACCTTCTACCCTACCTATAAGCTTAAATAGTCTTGATCGCGAGGGTGTGAGATTGCTGAGTCTGCGTGACTCACAGATTACTTCCAAAACCAGCTTGCAGGTGCCGATGATACCATGCAGGTGACGCAACCAAGCTCAAGGAGGAGCTCGATGAAGATTGTGTTCGCTATGTTGTTCCGTTTCTAGTTGATTAGTAGTGGAGCCCAGTTGGGACGGTCGGGGATCTGTGTAGCTTTTGGGGTAGTCTTCTTTTATTTTGGTTCTGTAGTCGGACCTTGATTGTATCCGGATGATGTAATGCTTTATTCATGTATTGTGTGAAGTGGCGATTGTAAGCCAACTATGTATATTTTTCCCTTATGTATTACATGGGTTGTGTGAAGATTACCTCACTTGCGACATTGCTTTCACTGCGGTTATGCCTCTAAGTCGTGCTTCGACACGTGGGAGATATAGCCGCATCGAGGGCGTTACAGCCTCCCTCGTGATGTTGGGTAGGTCTGAGGCCCTCCAGAAGAGAGCCCTCGAGCCTCGCCCGAAGAGGGCATCGAGTGCGCCTTCCTATGCGAGGGAGGGAGGCACCCCAGGTGTGGGGCACTGATCCTGAGGCGGCGCTGCTAAAGACGCCACTCTCCTGAGGCCCTTTGCGGAGTAGTTGCTTATTCTTCTTGGGGACGGCCTCAAGAGGGTACTGGACGTCCTCGCTATTGGGGTATTCGATTGCTACGGCTTGGAAGGCACGCTCGAGGGAGCACACCGCATCTCTTTCTTCGCAGGGGACCATGATGATTTCGCCGCTTCCCGGCATCTTGAGGACGTTGTAGCCATGGTGGGTCACTACGATGAACTTGCCCAATGCTGGATACCCAAGGATGGCGTTGTACAGAAGACGGATGTGGGCGATGTCGAAGTCGATGAGCTCGACGCGGTAGTTGTCGCGCTGGCCGAAGGTGACAGGGAGGCGGACCTGCCCTATCGGGGTGGTGGAGCTGTCGGTCACTCCTGAGAAAAAGGTTTGGTAGGTTGTAGCTAAACGTAGGGCACTTCAAGGCCGTCGAACGTCTCGACGGACAGGACACTGAGCCCCGTGCCACCGTCGATGAGGGTCTTCGTGACTTGGACATTGCTGATGACGGGTGAACAGAGTATCGAGAGGACACCGGCGGTTGCCGCGCATTTGAGCTAGTCCGCCAAGCTGAAGGTGATGGCGTACTTGGACCACCTGAGCGGGCGCGTGGCCTCGAGCCTGGGGAGGGCCACGTTCACCTCACAAGCAAACTGCTTGAAGATGCGCTGGGAAGCCGGGGCCTGAGCACCGCCCATGATGCAGGCGATAGCGCGCGGCTCCTGGAAGCCCCCAGCCCCCTCGTCTTGATGATGGTCCTCGTCCCTTCTTGGTGGTGGTGGCAGCGGAGGGAGGCCAGGATTGCCCTGAGGACGATCTCCGCGAGGCTGGTCGTGCCAGGCGCTCTCACAAGGCTGCTCCTGCCAATGGTCCTCACGAGGCCGGTCGCGCCACTCCTGGCGGGGGCCGCGGTCGTCCAAACGTCCTCCACTTTGTCCTCCTCCTCGGTTGTAGCCCTGGTCATTGCGCTCAGGGCGTCGACCGAAGCGTCCATCTCGGATGGCCCTGAGATCTTGACAATCGTTGGTGCTGCGGCTATGTACGTTGTGGAAGGCGCAGAACGGACGACTGCTTTTGGACGACTCGGGGTGATCCCGGCCGTGCTTCGTGTCTGGCTTCGCCGTGAGCACGGCTACTCCCTTGCGCTTCACGTCCTTGACCTTGGCTTTCTTCTCTTCTAGGTCGGTAGCAAGGAGCTCCAGGAGGGAGAGACGCCCTTCCTCAGCTCTTGCGCACTTGATCGCCATGTTGAACATCTCCAGAGCCATGCACAACTCCTCGTGGATGGCGAGCTCCTCCTTCATCTTGACGCCGCAGACGCCATCGAAAAATACTGAGATGATGGCCTCGTCAATCACCTTGGGGATCTTGAGGCGAACGCTGTTGAAGCACTGGATGTACTTCTGCAGGGTCTCTCCCGACCGTTGTTTGATGCGGCACAGGTCACCCGCGGCCGGAGGGCGGCCGCGAGTGCCCTGGAAGTTGGCGATGAAGCGGTTGCGCATCTCCCCCTAGGAGGAGATTGATCCCATGGGCAGGTTCAGGAGCCACGGGCGAGCGCCTTCCTTGAGAGCCATGGGAAACCAGCTCGCCATGACTTTTTCGTCGCCGTTGGCCGCCTCGATGCTCAGCTCATAGAGCTGCAGGAACTCCGCGGGGTCAGGGGTGCCGTCATTGTGCGGAGGCAGATCCGGCTTGAACTTGCCTGGACAAACAACGGTGCACAGCTCGGGACTGAAGGCTCGGCATCTTTCTATGGTCACAAGAGCCTGTTGTGGTGGAGGAGCCTAGTCTTGGTATCCACGCACCACCACTGCAGGCGGCGCGCAGTCTTGACGTGGTGGTGCGGGGAGTGCAGGAGCATTTTCCTGCCGTCGGGGAACATCTTGAAAGCTTCTTTCTTCGTGCGCAGGCACGCGGCATGGCGCATCGCACCATGGGACCGCGCATCTCTGGGCGAGGACGCCTTCTGGGTGCGGAAGAGGCGGGGGTGCTCCATGTGCCGCGCGTCTCGGTGCGAGGGCGCCGTCTTGATGCAGGGGCGGCGGAGGCGCCCCATGAGCTACGTCTCCCGCAGCCGGAGGCGGGCGAGGCAGCAAGAGGGATGGTGCAGGAGAGCCCCTAGCTGCGCTGACGAGCTCGGCGATGTAGTCCAACCAGTCCTCGTAGAGGTCCTCGACTGGGCGGTAGCACAGGAGCTTGCGTGCCATGAGCAGCATGGCATGCACGTCCATGGGCGCGCAACGAGTGTGGGACGATGAGCCGGCTAGAGTCAGCGACGGGGTGGCAGTGCGACCGCTCCGCCGCACGGAGGGGTGTAGTGATGATGCTTGCTGCTCGTTTGCTGCCGGGTCAGTATCGGCGTTGGAAACATGTGATGAAGAACGGCGGGGAGGTCTGCCAACGGGCGCCGTCTAGGCGACGTGAGCGGCCAGGGCGGCTCGGCGCTCGGCGCGAGCTCGGCGAGCGTCTGACATGGACATGGTGGAGTCACATAAGATGGATCGATGTAAGGAAAGCTTCAGCGCACCCCTACCTGGTGCGCCAAATGTCGAATTTTGGGTTCCGGCAAAACCCTTGAGGTTTGAACACTTGGGTGCGCACGAAGATCTCTCCACCCAGCTCACGCTCTCGCAACAATCTCAGAACCTAACTTGCCGAACCCGAAGAACAAAGGACATAGGGTTTATACCCTACTCCAGTGTAGTGTGGTGGATTTGCCTCTTGGCTGAGGATGAACAAGTACAAGGGAAGAACAACCTCCTGAGGAGAGGTGTTCTTGGGCTCGATGAGCTTGTGTGGTTAAGGATGGAATGGATCCGATCCAAGATGAGTTCCCACATCAGTTCTAAGATCAGTCCCCCGATCAGTTGCCTCCCACTTTGGTGGCTAGTCCTATTTATAGAGGCCCTGGTCCTCTTCCCAAATGTAGGCGGGAAGGGATCCAACAACGGAAAAATTTGAAGGGAGACAACTAGTACAAGTTATCCTGACAAAAGGTGGTCTTTGTCTGCCAAAGGCTCTGGTGGTGACGCCGTCCGGGGCTCCACGGTGACCTCCGTCCTGCCGTCCTGCTGGTGTTGGTCTTGTTGCACCGATATGAAAACCTTTGTCTGATGCCTCAGGACTCCTTGTCTGCGCTTGCCCCTTTAGCGCCATAGAGGAAACAAGGACACTGCGTGCACTGGCGCCTGCCTGGTGCCTGCCTGGCCTTGGTCGTCATGGCTTGCGTGACAGGAACCTCGCGAGGTGCCCCTCGCCTTGATCTCTCTGCCCCTCGCGAGCTAGCCTAGTGAGGCCGCCCCCGAGGAGGTCTTGTGTCATCCGCCTCGTGAGGCTTGGCCCCTCGCGAGGGTCTTGAATGTTTGCTGGCGAGGATGGGCTGTACAGGGTCACAGGTGGAGCCACGCCGTGGGCCGCAGGTAGGCAAGTCTGGGTACCCCCGTTCCCAGGACACCGACAAGCCCCGATAAACCCACCAACCATACCAATAGAAATTGTTGGGTTTTCGAACAAGCCGGCAAGATCAATGCCAAACACAAAGGGAAGGGGCCGCCCAGTGACAGTGACGAAGAGGAGGCTCGCCTATCGTGCACCGGGGGACAGAAGAAATTTCCCCCCGAAGTAAAAACAGTATGCATGATATACGTGATGCATACCTCTGAAGGGGAGTGCAATCACGAACTATGAGATGACCATGCCATAAAGATGGACGCCCAAAAATACAATCCAAGGGCAGCCTGCTCGATCACTTTTGATCATGAGAACCACCCAACTAGTATCCGTCACGGAGGTTCGGTAGCCCTGGTCCTCGATCCAATCATCGGCAGATTCCATCTTACGCGATTCCTCATGGACAGCGGCCGTAGCCTCAATTTACTCTATCAAGACACTGTCTGCAAAATGGGCATCGACCCAACGTAACCTCCTTCAAGGGAGCAATACCCGGCACAGGCTCAATCTTACTGGAAGTTGTCTTCGGTTCACCGGAAAACTTCCGACGCAAAGAATTAATCTTCGATATTGCCCCATTCCTCATTGGCTACCACACACTACTCGGGCGGACCGCTCTTGCTTGTTTCAATGCAGTCCTAAACTACACCAATTTAACGCTTGAGATGCCCGGTCCCCACGGCACCAAAACAATCAACGAAAACCCAGAACACTCTCTCCGCACCGGGGGGCACACAACGGCAGTCCCAGCCGAAGTGCAAAGCGGCCTCCTTAAGCCGCATATCTCATCAGTCATTAAACCACCGGCCTCTACTCCGCAGGACCGGTCAATTTCAGAGCTGGATTAGCAGCTCGGCCTCCATCGCTCTCCTCTTATACCCACGGATTTTGCACCGCGCATACATAACTATACACTTAAAATACCTTGGTCATCAGCGGAGGCACAAAACGGACAAGCCTACAAATCGGTTAGTCCGGACTTTAAGCTTTCCTCTTTTATAACTATTTCTCTATACTTTTGTTAAGGTAAATTAATACTTGTCGGTCCTGTGGACATTAAGGGACTCTTTATGAGTCCGGCTTCCCCACAAATAACCGGGGATTGCTCCATTTATGGAAGCCTTTTTCGCAGCAGCACAGGCAGCACAGGCGTGCGACAGGAGGTCCAAAAGATTTTCTGTAGACCAAAAGTTCTATTTTGAAAGCTGTACAAAGCTTCTTCCCTAACCCTCGGCCCCCGGCGCGTAAAATGGCTTGTGTGGTGGTATCATAATCTGTAAGATTACGTTTGACATATCAATCAGATTTTAGTGAACATAATCCGTCTTCAGTATTTGCTTTTCCAAATAAACCTTGCTTCTTCGGTTGTTTCACGTAGACACCTCGGCGCGAATCGCCAGGGGATTGATACGGCAACATATGGGTTGCCGAAAAAGTACGAACTTCTCTATAGTGCACTTCGGCGTCACGAGTTTGGCCTTATATGCATCAGCTCTGAATCATGTCTTTGGTCAATAGTTGGGTTGCCCGGCTCCTGTGCTTGCTACCATACGTTCCGCCCTATCGGCTAGGGTAGTGATATGTCTCCGTCGTATCTACTTTTCCAAACACTTTTGCCCTTGTTTTGGACTCTAACTTGCATGATTTGAATGGAACTAACCGGTACTGACGTTGTTTTTAGCAGAATTACCATGGTGTTATTGATGTGCAGAAACAAACATTCTCAGAATGACCTGAAACTTCATGGAGCAACTTTTTGGAAAATATAAAAAATACCTGCAAAAGATTTAGGCCAGGGGGCCCACCACCTGTCCACGAGGGTGGGGGGCGCGCCTGCCCCCCTAGGGCGCGCCCCCTACCTCGTGGGCCCCCTGATACCTCTCCGACTCCAACTCCAACTCCATATATTGTGTTTCGGGAAGAAAAAAACCAGAGAGAAGAATTCATTGCGTTTTACGATATGGGGCCGCCGCCAAGCCCTAAAACCTCTCGGGAGGGCTGATATGGAGTCCGTTCAGGGCTCCGGAGAGGGGAATCCATCGCCATCATCATCATCGACCATCCTCCATCACCAATTTCATGATGCTCACCGCCGTGCGTGAGTAATTCCATCGTAGGCTTGTTGGACGGTGATGGGTTGGATGGGATCTATCATGTAATAGAGTTAGTTTTGTTAGGGTTTGATCCCTAGTATCCACTATGTTCTGAGATTGATGTTGCTATGACTTTGCTATGCTTAATGCTTGTCACTAGGGCCCAAGTGCCATGATTTCAGATCTGAACCTATTATGTTTTCACCAATATATGAGTGTTCTTGATCCTATCTTGCAAGTCTATAGTCACCTATTATGTGTTATGATCCGTTAACCCCGAAGTGACAATAATCGGGATACTTACCCGTGATGACCGTAGTTTGAGGAGTTCATGTATTCACTATGTGTTAATGCTTTGTTCCGGTTCTCTATTAAAAGGAGGCCTTAATATCCCTTAGTTTCCGTAAGGACCCCGCTGCCACGGGAGGGTAGGACAAAAGTTGTCATGCAAGTTCTTTTCCATAAGCATGTATGACTATATTCGGAATACATGCCTACATTATATCAATGAACTGGAGCTAGTTCCATGTCACCCTAGGTTATGACTGTTACATGATGAACCGCATCCGGCATAATTCTCCATCACTGATCCATTGCCTACGAGCTTTCCATATAGTGTTCTTCGCTTATTTACTTTCATGTTGCTATTGCTATCATCACTACAAAATACCAAAAACACTGCTTTTACTACTGTTACCTTTTGCTACTGTTACCACTACTATCATATTACTTTGCTACTAAACACTTTGCTGCAAATATTAAGTTTTCAGGTGTGGTTGAATTAACAACTCAGCTGCTAATACTTGAGAATATTCTTTGGCTCCCCTTGTGTCAAATAAATAAATTTGGGTTGAATACTCTACCCTCGAAAACTGTTGCGATCCCCTATACTTGTGGGTTATCAAGACTATTTTCTGGTGCCATTGCCGGGGAGCATAGCTCTATTCTTTGAGTCACTTGGGATTTATATCTGCTTATCATTATGAAGAACTTGAAAGATCCAAGAACCAAAATTTATCCCTCAACTACGAGGGGGGGGGGTAAGGAACTTCCATCTAGCTCTGCACTTGATTCACCTTATGTTTTGAGTAAGCTTGCGATGCCGAAAACTGCTTCTGCTATTCGTTCTGATATGTCGCATGTTATTGATGATGCTACTTCTGCTATGCATGATACTTATGATGAAACTGAAAGTGCTAGTGATCGACTAGAGGGGGGGTGAATAGGCGATTTTTATGAAAGTCTTCAGAACATGGAAGTTTCGAAGACAAACGATAGAAATAAACCTATTACCATGCAGCGGAAGGTAGACTACACTAGGCAAGCCATAGTCAAGTATTCAATGAAGTGAAAGCACAAAGACTAATAGCAGCTAGGCAGTATGGATCAGGATGGAAGATAGTATGAAGCCAATCAGAACAAGTAGTCACTCAGTGAAGACAAAAAGATAATGCAAACAGGCAATGACTTCACAAGGACCAATTGCAAATAAAGAGATGGTAAGGATAGAACCAGTGGCTCATTGAAGACAATGATTTGTTGGACCAGTTCCAGTTGCTGTGACAACTGTACATCTGGTTAGGGAGGCTGAGATTTAACTCAGAAGACCGCGTCTTCACCTTATTCCCCTTGAGCTAAGGACACCTAGTCCTCGCCCAATCACTCTGGTAAGTCTTCAAGGTAGACTTCCAAACCTTCACAGACTTCATTCACCGGCGATCCACAATGACTCTTGGATGCTCAGAACGCGATGCCTAACCGACTGGAGGATTCACAGTCCTCAAGTGTAATAAGTCTTCAGATCACACAGATAGGAAGACTTCAGTGATGCCTAACACTCTTTGGCTCTGGGTGTTTAGGGCTTTGTCCTCGCAAGGATTTCTCTCTCAAAGGCTTCGAGGTGGGTTGCTCTCAAACGACAAAAGCCCTGCACTAACTCTGAGTAGCCGACCAATTTATGGTGTAGGGGGTGGGCTATTTATAGCTACTAGGCAACCCGACCTGATTTGTCCGAAATGACCCTGGCTCACTAAGGAACTGACACGTGTTCCAACAGTCAGATTTCAAACACACACAACAACTTTACTTGGGCTACAAGCAAAGCTGACTTATCCAGCTCTGGATAAGATTTGCTCTCATTGTCTTCGCTCAAAGACATAGATTATGGTTAAGCATCACTTCAGTCATTCTGACTGGTTCACTTGGACCCCACTTAACAGTATGGTGGTTCCTATGACTCAACAAAGAAGAAAAGGAAACGATGAAACAACTAAGTCTTCGCGCTCCATAGTCTTCACGTGATGTCTTCTCTTGTCATAGTCTTCAATGTGAACGTCTTCACATACCACCTTTATCTTCAATGTCTTCATACATTTTTAGGGGTCATCTCCGGTAGGAAAACCAAATCAATGAGGGACTTCTACCTGTGTTATCCTACAATTCTCACAAACACATTAGTCCCTCAACCAGGTTTGTCGTCAATACTCAAAAACCAACCAGGGGTGGCACTAGATGCACTTACAATCTCCCCCTTTTTGGTGATTGATGACAAACTGGTTGAAGTTTTCAACAGGGATAAAAGTATGTGAAATTGTAAAGGGTTTAAGTATTGTCTTCGTAAGTAGCAGGAAGGCTCCCCCTGAAGATGTGCATATAAGTATTTTGCTTTTGAATGCAAATGCACATGGCAGGTTGTACTTGCGGAGCTCCTCTTCTACTTATGAAGACAATTCATCATGCATGAAAGGATATATCGAAGATAATGACATGCATAATGAAGAATGGACGTCTGCAAAATGACTTCGTGCGGAATTTATCGTCGCACATGTGGAATTTATCATCGCATCACATAGTGTCGAAAAGGTAGCAGACGACCATCAAGTATAAGTGTTACAACTCAAAAACGAACCAAATGTATCAAAAGCGAGAGTTGTAAGCACTTGGCAAAAGTATAGCAACCACCCATATGGACCCGCTTGAAGACTATTGACTCATATGCTTCTCCCCCTTTTGTCAGTAAGGACCAAAAAGGTTTGAAGACATAGAGCTTCCACTCGTTCCCATGAGGAGTAGGCGAAGCAGCAGGGTCGTTGTTGAGGTCTGGTGGTGCAGAAGAACTTGGTGCAGTGTCGACATGTGCTGAAGGTGGAGGTGGTGAAGTGGCATCATCTTGATCATCTATGACTCTGGCATTCACCGTTGCAGCTAAGGAAGAATAGTCAGAGTCTTCAAGTGAGGGAGTCCGACGCAAGTGAGCATTCCTTGGAGGAGTGGAGTCAAACTTGAATCTTTCTGTGAAGCCATCATCTTGAAGATATGCTTGAGCAGTGAGCAATGTCAAACTCTTCCAGGACCTCCGATAGGTTTCATGGGTAACAAAGGCATTCTTGGTGGCAAGATTGCGAATGCGATTGACGTCCACCAAGAGGCTTTGCATCTGACGCTTAAGCCAGTCATGATGCTTATCCTGTTTCTGATGTAGAGCGACGAGAAGCTCTCGGTCATTGAGAACACGAGGTCGCTTCCGAGGCCTTTGGGCAATGGTGCTTCTAGTGGCTTCAGTTTGGGCGCGAGGGGCACGTGTGTTGCCAGCCAAGGGATAAACACGAGAGATGGCCTGAACTCCTTCAATGGGCTGGGTGAAGCTTTGACGATCAACATTGTGAAGATAAATTGGATCCTTTGCAGGCTCTGGGTAAATGGCTTCAACAAACAGATCAACCTATGGCAAGAATACGAGATGATTGCGCGCAGACGGCTGATAGTTGAAGGCAGAGTGAAGCTTGATAAGGCGCATTACCCATGGAGCATAGAACTTCAGACCAAAGATGTCGGAGCCAGATGCAGCCAACTGCCTGATGAAGAAGTCTTGAGCATTGAAGCTGATGCCATTGAAGATATAGAAAACCAAAGTCTTCATTGCTCCTTCAAGCTTTGCTGCAGATGAATGTCCTTTGACAGGCCATAGAGTTATTCTAATGATATGGTAAATGGTGCGGGGCAGATACTCTAGGTCTTCGACAAAGAATTTCATTGGGTATTCAGCGTCGCACGACAGAGGCTTCATCATTCTCAACATTTGGCTCATGTTAGGCTCTGGCTTCTGGAAAATGCTCTCCAAAGCATTATAGTGTTGTTGACAACCTGGTTCATAATATTCGCCAGGAGTGGGCAGGGCTATGAGCTCAATGATGTCTTGGGCTTTAGCTTCATGATGGACATCGCACGTCATCCACTCAAGGATCCAAGTCTTCGGATCCCTGTTGTACCCATGAATGTGGAGGGTAGCATAGAATTGAAGCAGAAGTTCTTCATTCTAGTGTTCCTTGGCAGTCACAAAGTTGAGCAGACCCGCATCACGAAAGCAGTCAAGGGCTTCTTCAAGGCATGGAAGTCCAGCAATGGCTTCACAATCAAGACGCATATGTGCGAAGATGCGCCCCTGATTGTACAAGATGCAAGAATAGTTGCTTCGCTGCTGATAACTCCAGAATCGATCTGAGGAGATTCTTGGCCTTGTGTAGGGATTCTTGTCACTGTCAAAGAATGTGTTGTGTGCCTTGAATCCATTCAGATTAAACGAACCTGGTGCCATTGCAGTACCTGGGAACCATGGTAGCCTTGGCTTTGGCTTCTGGACCTGAGGCCTGTGCTCCACATGATAGGCAAATTGAGGTCCGGGAGCAGGTGGAGGAACCAGAATTGGCCAGCGGACTGTAACAAGCTGATCGCAATCATATGCTTGCTTGATGGTGTGTGGCCTGGGAGGTGGTACAGGAGCAGAGGCATTGGCTTCAAGCTACAGATTTGCATCAGGTGCAGCGACATCTGGCACCACATTAGCTTCAGGCGCCACATTAGCTCCAGTCATGACAACGTCATTGGCTTTAGTGTTGGTGGCAGCCTCAGTATTGGTAACCTCCACTTCAGGAGCTGGAGGGTCAAACATGTTCTCCTCGAGAACAACTTCAGGGTTGGACGGGGGTGTAGCAACTCTTTCTTCATCTCTTGGTTCTTCTTCTTGATCATCGGCTGATGCAGCCGGAATATCTTTAGCCGTTTTGGCTTCAGATTCAGGGATGTTCGCAGTAGGAGAGGCTTCAGGAAAGACTTTGCGTGAAACGGATTGGCGCTCTTCTCCTTCTGGAACACTTGACAATGTGACCTTTGGCCTTGGTCATTTGCGAAGCCTGCGAAACGCTGGCGACGCCTGTGGAGATGGAGTTGGTTGGGCCTCAAGGTCTTCACTGTCAATCACCGGAGTGGTGACCTGCGGTGGGGGAGTAACTGGTGTTTCTTCATCACAAGGGGATTCTTGAGGGTGATCAGCCCATGAGTCATCCTGAGCAATTGTCGTCATTGGACGGCCAATGCTGATGAGTTTGTTGTTCGTGAGAACAAGCGATGATACCAAATTGTGCTCGATCTGAGGAAGGACTTCATCATCTTCAACATTGTCTTGATGAACAATGTCTTCAGCTGCGGTGGGGTCAACAGCTGGATTCTCTTCAGCTTCAGGAGCCTCTATGGAAGCAGGCTCATGAACTACCAAATGACGTTCTTGGTGTGCAGAGGGAGGACGAGCAACAGAAATTGGTTTGACGACAAGGGGCTCTATGGAAGCAGCCCGGTCTCTCTTCTTTGTTTTTTTTTCTTGGTTGGTGGAGCATCATCAGTGGTGGCTTTGGTCTTGCGCTTTCTGGCTTCGGCTTCAGCTGCTCTAGTTTTCTTGAACTCCAAAGCCACTGTGGGGACCTTAGGCTTCGAGCCTGTCATACTGGCCGGGAAGACAATGCGAGGTTCTTCCTGCCTTGATGCTTGTGGTTCGGCCATAGCTGGCTTCTTCTTCTTTTTGGTAGCCATTCTGGGGTCGATGCCTGGTCGCCCCAAAGCCTTGCGCTTTTCAGCTTCATTGTAGCCTTGAACACATTTGGCAGCTAGATTCTTCATGCACTCACGAGAACCTTTTGCTTCTTCTCGTTTCTTGTGGAATGCCTCCTTGAGCTCATGCATCATGACCTTGAAGTTTTGAATGTCTTCAACATTCAGCTTGGCCATGTGCTTCTTGAACTGAGCCTTTTCATAGTCAATCTTGTGCTTCAGCTCAACAATCTTCTGGGCAAGAGCCAGCTCAGGAGCAATGGCTCCGTAGAAGGAGACGTTGAGGCCAATTGGGAGCTGAAGATCATCAAAACTGATTTCTGGGCTGTCAAACCACTCATAAATAAACTTGTACAAAATCTCCACATCAAAGAGGGGAAGATCATTGAAGATTTCCGCCTCTT
Organism: Triticum dicoccoides; assembly: GCF_002162155.2. Lineage (NCBI taxonomy): Eukaryota > Viridiplantae > Streptophyta > Magnoliopsida > Poales > Poaceae > Triticum > Triticum dicoccoides. Next base: position 260,571,800 of record NC_041380.1, read on the forward strand.
GCTTGCTCTTTATCAATTGCTCAAGAGCATCATCGCCAAGATCGTCATCGCTAGACAGATCAATGACGTCATTCTCGTTTCTCAAAACAGCAGCAGGGGTCAATGCTTGACCAGTTGGTTGCATGGGCTTTTTCAACTTGTTAGACTTGGAGATGCGAGAGAGATCTTCAGACTGCACACTGGCTTCAGGAGGTGCAGTGGCCAGAGGCTTCGCCCGTGAGACCTTTGGTGCAGAGGAGGGCTTTGAAGCCTTTGGTTTCATTTGCTTCACAGGCTTCGGTGGTGCAGGCGCTTCGTCAGAATCAGCGTCATCAGCAGAGTGGTCCACGGCTGCCCCTTGAACCTGAATGTGATTGATGAGACCTTCTAAGTTGTATAAGGGCCCAACAAGATTGGGTTCAGCTTCGCGTGTGCCATCAGCATGTGGCGCAGAGGGGCCTCGGTTGAAGTCTAATCCCAATGACTTCTTGTTTTCCTTGGCCGAGTTCTTTGCAGACTGATAGTTGCGCTTGAACAGATTGTCATCTCGACACCATAGCAATGATGATGGTTGGCGTCAGTAGGCTGTGGCCCTCGGACCATGCAAGGGTAAAATCCTTGAGCAATGGCTTCAGTTCTGGTCTTGGGTTGAAGATTTTTATAGAGAATATCTCCCCAAGGACGCGAGAGAGCATTCTTTTCATCATACTCCTTGGTGACGAATCTGTACTTGAACCATTGCTCAACCCAGTATCTTCGAATCCATTGGATTCATGTCTTGCACTGACCATAGCTTTCTTCCGGGTCAGTTTTGTATAGTTCATAGAGATCTTCGGGCAGGTCCATTGATGTACCCCCACGGCGCTGTCTGCCACCCTTCCTTGCCGATTTCTCTTTTGCCATGAAGTTTAGACTGAAATGCTTCAACACCGTCAAAGTCTTCCGTCTACTGGTCAGACAAGAACTGGCTTCAGGAGAATTTATGTGATGCTGTAAGAACTCTGCAAATGAATGCAGACTATGAGAACCAAGGTATTCTCCCACATACATGTACCTATGACAGCATTAGAGATGCGAGGGAAGGGGAAGAGGTCATATGCATTCTTAGAAGATTTTGAAGATAAGTCAGTTTAGAAGACATTGACCTCATAGTGCGAAGACATTCACTCATATGTAGAGAGTTGGTTCCAGATTTGTACGAATCCACGAATAAGTACAGGTGAGGAATCTAACTACTTTGTGAAGCATAAGTGAACATACTAGGCATGCTGTGAGATGCTAAACAAGATAGATCCAACTTTGTAGCAACAGAAACCACTTGTAGTTGAAAAGGATGGTTCTATCGGATCAAAAAGACTGTAAAAAGAGTTTTTATTTACCACTCGAGGAACTGCTAGACGGAGTAGGAGATGAGGCCGAGCAGTTCGATCTTCTGTGCCCTAACTTAGCGACGGAGGACACCTACGGTGACGGTGGAGAAGATGATGTTCGCGGCCGGCGTGAGGATAGCGTCGGTGAGGTCGTGGCAGCTAAGCGCTTCGTCGCCGGTGTCGTGGAGGACTAGCGGTGGCGCTAGGGTTTGTGCGAGAATGAGAAGTGGAAGAAGAGATAATGACTGGGGTGAGGCGTGTATTTATAGGGTCAGGGACGTCATAGTGTTATTACGCAGGTGCCCCTGGCGGTTCACATCTAAAGGACACATGGCGATCATGCAACACATCGGAGGTTGTTCCATGTTCCCACGTATGCCTGGATTGTCGGGTGGTCGTTCCCACCTTCTCCGGGTTTTAGGTAAAAAGGATTGAGCATTGAAAACAGATTAATGTTTGTCTCTGTATCTTCTGCTGACAAGGACGCAGAGAAGACATTCGACAGTTTCAATAGAATGCATATGATTTGGATAGATAGATTTGAGACGGGAGCATAGAAAGGTTAGGGTCCGATCACATTCACTTAGTTCAAAAAATTCAACTAGAAGACATAGCTATAAGTGAATGCTGTAGAGGACAGAAACCAAATCAATATATTAAAGATAAACATGAAGCCATGTTAACATTGAAGACAAACCAAATGCGAAGACTTTGCAAATGTAACGCCAACAGAAAGTATTCCACACAAAAGTTTGGTGGTGGCGTTACCCACCGTATAGGAAGTATTAGACCCAGACATGACGCACAATTATCGTGGCACTTCAAAGTCAAATTCCGCGTTAATGTATTCACACTTAGAGTGTAAGTCTTCATTAGTTGAAGATATATGTTACGTCGTGTGTTTGCACATCTAAGTCATCAACATGCATAAGTGTTAGGATGTGTGCATGATCACAGGACATTTGAGGATTCGAAGATATTTAGCTCACACCGCAACTTGCAAAACCTTTTCTCATCCAAGGGCTTTGTGAAGACATCTGCCAGTTGCTCTTCAGTGCTGACGTGAATGATATCAATATCTTCCTTCATGACATGATCTCTGAGGAAGTGATGACGGATCTGAATGTGCTTTGTCTTCAAGTGCTGAACTGGGTTGTTGGCGATCTTGATGGCGCTTTCATTGTTGCAGTAGAGTGGCACTTGCTTCAGATGAATTCCATAGTCTATGAGTGTTTGATTCATCCATAGAAACTGAGCGCAGCAAGATCCAGCAGCAATGTATTCAGATTCAGCAGTGGAGAGAGATACACAGTTCTGCTTCTTTGAATCCCAACACACAAGTGATCGTCCCAGAAAGTGACACATGCCTGATGTAGACTTGCGATCCACCTTGTCACCAGCATAATCAGCATCCGAGAATCCAACTAGATCAAACTCCGAGCCCTTTGGATACCATAATCCTAGTGTTGGGGTGTAAGCCAAATATCGAAGAATTCGCTTCACAGCTAAGTGATGCGATTCCTTTGGTGCTGCTTGGAATCGGGCACACATGCAAACACTAAGCATGATATCTGGCCTAGATGCACATAAATAAAGCAAAGAACCAATCATGGAGCGGTATACCTTTTGATCGAACTCTTAACCATTGGCGTCAGAATCCAGACGACTCTTGGTAGGCATTGGTGTCGTATAACCCTTGCAGTGTTGCATTCCAAACTTCTTCAGGCAATCTTTGAGGTATTTCTCTTGAGATATGAAGATGACGTTGCGTTGCTACCATATTTGAAGACCAAGGAAGAACTTCTGCTCACCCGTCATGGACATCTGATATTGTTCTTGCATCATGTATCCAAACTCATCACTGTATTTCTGATTAGTGCAGCCGAAGATAATGTCATCCACATATATTTGGCACACAAACAGTTCACCATCATATGTCTTCATGAAGAGAGTGGGATCCAGGGAACCAGGTTTGAAGCCTTTGCTCTTCAGGAAGTCTTTGAGTGTGTCATACCAAGCACGAGGGGCTTGTTTGAGGCCATACAGTGCCTTGTTGAGCTTGTAAACCATGTCAGGATGTTTTGGATCTTCAAAGCTAGGCGGTTGTGCAACATACACTTCTTCTTCAATCTTGCCATTGAGAAAAGCACTCTTCACATCCATTTGATACAGAAGGATGTTATGATGATTTGCATAGGCTAGCAGTATGCGTATGGCTTCAAGCCTAGACACAGGAGCAAATGTTTCATCGAAGTCAATTCCTTCAACTTGAGTGTATCCTTGAGCAACGAGACGAGCCTTGTTCCTGACAACTTGACCATGCTCATCTTGCTTGTTGCGATATATCCATTTAATGCCTATGATATTGTGTTTACGAGGATCAGGATGCTTGACCAGTTCCCATACATTATTCAGCTCAAACTGTTGAAGCTCTTCTTGCATAGCTTGAATCCGTTCAAGTTCCATGAAGGCTTCATCAACTTTCTTGGGTTCAGATATTGAGACGAATGCAAAGTGCCCACAGAAATTTGCTAGTTGTGTTGCCCTTGAACGAGTGAGTGGACCAGGTGCATTGATGCTATTGATTATCTTCTCAATATGTACTTCATTTGCAACACGAGGATGAACTGGACGAAGATTTTGCTCTTGCTGATCATTGTCATCGTTTGAAGGATTGTCTTCAGGCTGAGCATTGTCTTTAGGTTGATCAGGTGCAGAGATGATAAGTTCCTCTTCAGGCTGTACTTCATATGGTATGATTTCTCCAGTTCCCATAAGCTTGATGGATTCACTGGGTGGAATTTCATCTAGCACATTTGGCAGGTGCACTCTTTGCGAGCCGTAGTCTCATCGAACCGCATATCCACAGTTTCAACCACTTTATAGTGAAAGAGGTTGAAGACTCTGTAGGAGTGCAAATCCTTTCCGTAACCAAGCATAAAACCTTCATGTGCTTTCGGTGCAAATTTTGAAGTGTGATGTGGATCCTTGATCCAGCACCTGGCACCAAATACTCTGAAGTAACTGACGTTTGGCTTCTTACCAGTGAGGAGTTCATAGGATGTTTTCTTCAGAATCTTGTGAAGATAAACACGGTTGATGACATGGCATGTAGTATCAATAGCTTCAGGCCAGAACTTCCTTGGAGTCTTGTATTCATCGAGCATCGTCCGAGCCATCTCAATGAGTGTTTTGTTCTTGCGTTCCACGATGCCATTCTGCTGCGGTGTGTACGGAGCTGAGAACTCATGAGTGATGCCCAATGTATCAAGATAGGTGTCGAGGCCGGTGTTCTTGAATTCAGTGCCATTGTCACTTCGGATGTGCTTGATCCTGATGCCATAGTTGTTCATGGCTCGATTGGCGAAGCGTCTGAAGACATCCTGCACTTCAGTCTTGTAGAGGATTACATGCACCCATGTATATCTTGAATAATCATCAACAATGACAAAGCCATAGAGATAAGCAGTAGTAGTAAGGGTTGAATAGTGAGTAGGGCCGAAGAGGTCCATGTGTAGCAGTTCGAAGGGTTGAGTTGTTGTCATGATTGTCTTCGAGGGATGCTTGGCCCTCGTCATCTTTCCAGCTTCGCAGGCACCGCGTAAGTGATCCGTCTTGAACTTGACGCCCTTGATGCCTATGACGTGCTTCTTCTTTGCAAGAGTGTGCAAGTTCCTCATGCCAGCATGCCCTAGCCTCCGATGCCAGAGCCAGCATTCTGAAGCTTTTGCAAGAAGACATACGACAAGCTATGGTCCTGCTGATAAATCTACCATGTACAAATCATCTTTCCGATACCCTTCAAAGACTAGAAACTTGTCAGATTCCATTAGAACTAGGCAACAATATTTTCCAAATATCACAGTCATGTTCAAATCGCAAAGCATTGAGATGGACATTAAGTTGAAACCAAGGGATTCAACAAGCATCACTTTATCCATGTGCTGATCCTTTGAGATTGCAACTCTACCTAGACCCAATACCTTGCTTTTACTAGTATCAGCAAATGTGATGTGACTTTTGTTAGATGGACGTAAGGTTGAGTCCATGAGAAGACTTCGCTTGCCAGTCATGTGATTAGTACATCCACTATCAATAATCCATTCTGAAGCAGCTGGTGTCATACCCTACAGTGCAATTAGGGGGATAGGCTTCATGAAGAGCATTGTGAAGCATAAACATTTGACGAGCAAGAGGATTATTAAAGCTTAGATCGAGGTTAGGACTGATAGGGTAAGTAGCAAGCGACTCAGGAACAAAATACATAATAAGACCATTGGGCATTTGATCTTGCGCCCTACAAGATGTTTAAGGTCCCCAGCAATAGCTTCAGATGCATTTGATTTTCGGCTAGAGACCTTTCCCTGCAAAAGAGAGTTAAGCTTTCTTAGCCACCCACATCTTCAAGGGTGGCTTTGAAGCAATGAGTCTAAGTGCAGCATCTGAGAACTTTGGCTTTGGAGCCCTAGCAAGTAGTCTTGCAGGTGGACAATAGTACTCATAAGAATAAGCAGAGTAGTTCTGGGTCTTATGAACATGGCAGTTTGATGAAACACGCTCATATTCATAGGCCTGAGTATGGTTTCCCTGCAAAACATTTGCGTTAGTGCGACTCAGGTGAGCCCTCTGTCTGTATGATCCTTTGGACCATATGAAGCCTGTGGTCTGGGGTTTGTCTTCTTTACTTGTGGTGTCATGACGACATTCACAAGAAGATTCTCCAGACACCTTTTTGGCACACAGACTTTCTTCATAGGTGGCCCATTCCTGCAGTTAGTACCAATATACCTGGAAAACACTTCACCATTCTGATTTTTAAACAGTTTATAGTTTGCATCAAAGGATTCACCAATGATGATGGGATTAGCACAAGTGAAGCCAGACAGGGTGGATGGATCCACTGAAGGTTCCTTTGCAGCAACCCATGTGGTTTTGGGGTACTACTCAGGTTTCTAGTAAGAGCCATCAGCATTCATTTTCCTTTCGAACCCAACACCCTCTTTCCTAGGGTTTCGATTCGGAATCTGCCTTTTGAGGACATCACATAGTGTTTGATGCCCTTTGAGACTTTTGTACATCCCTGTTTCAAGCAATGTCTTCAATCTAGCATTTTCACCAGCAATAGCAGTGGCATCCTCAGCAGAGGGGTTAGTTACCACATCAACAGTTAAAGATGTTGCAACAGTAGCAGTAGTAGAACATCCAGCAACAGAAGTAGAGTTATCGTGCTCAATGCATTTAAGACATGGTGGTTCAAATCCTTCCTGAGCGGGACTGATCTATTTGGCGCGAAGTGACTCGTTTTCCTTTTGAAGATCTTCATGAGCCTCTCTCAATTTCTCAAGATCTTGCTTCCTTTGAAGATACTCATAGGAAAGCTTTTCATGAGTTGTTGAGAGCGTTTCATGACGACTTTCAAGTTCCTCATACTTAACATGAAGATTTTTTATGTCTTCAATTAAGGACTGAGATTGAGTCATTTCAGTGTCTAACAGGTCATCGCTTTTGTCTAACAGTTTTTGAATATGTTCCATAGCTTTCTGTTGTTCAGTTGCAATTTTAGCAAGTATTTTGTAGCTGGGTTTGGAACCACAATTAGAGTCATCTTCCCTGGATGTTTGATAGTGAGTAGTGCGTGAGTTTACCTTGGCACCGAGTTCCATGAAGCAGTAGGTGGGAGCGGAGTTGTCCTTGTCATTGGCATCGGGGTCGGTGATGAAGTCATTGTCTTCAGTGTTGAAGATGGACTTGGCAACGTAGGCTGTAGCCAGACTTGCAACGCCAGAATCGGACTCCTCCTCAGACTCCACCTCTGCCTCCTCAGAAGCAGACTCCTCCTCTGAATGCATTTCCTTGCCAACAAACGCACGAGTCTTGCCAGATGAGCTCTTCTTGTGTGATGAAGACTTTGAGGAAGACTTGGAAGAAGACTTTGAGTATTTCTTCTTCTTCTTGTCGTCAGAATCATATTCCTTGCTCTTCTTCTTCTTCTTCTTCTTCTTATTGTTCTCATTGTCCCACTGTGGACACTCAGAGATGTAGTGACCAGGTTTCTTGCACTTGTGGCATGTTCTCTTCTTGTAGTCATGAGCAGAAGCTTCATCATTCCTTGACCTGGATCGTGAGGACTTTTTGAAGCCTTTCTTCTTGGTGAATTTCTGGAACTTCTTCACAAGCATAGTATAATCTTTTTCCTTCAAGGCGCGAGTTCGGCCATAGTTGGGACCGTAGATGTCTCTTTTCTCAGAAAGCTGAAACTCATGTGTGTTGAGCCTTTCAAGTATGTCAGACGGATCGAGTGTCTTGAAGTCAGGGCGTTCTTGAATCATCAGGGCTAGGGTGTCAAACGAGCTGTCAAGTGATCTCAGGAGCATCTTGACGATTTCATGCTTGGTGATCTCAGTAGCGCCGAGAGCTTGAAGCTCATTTGTGATGTCAGTGAGGCGATAAAACGTGAGCTGAACATTCTCATTGTCGTTTCTTTTGAAGCGGTTGAAGAGGTTGCGAAGGACACTGATCCTTTGATCTCTCTGGGTTGAGACACCTTCGTTGACCTTGGAGAGCCAGTCACAGACTAGCTTAGATGTTTCCAGGGCACTCACAGGGCCATACTGCCCTTTGGTTAGATGACCACAGATGATATTCTTGACAGTGGAATCCAGTTGAACAAACTTCTTGACATCAGCAGCGGTGAAACCTTCACCAGCCTTGGGGACGCCATTCTTGACGACATACCAGAGGTCGACATCAATGGCTTCAAGATGCATGCGCATCTTATTCTTCCAGTAGGGATATTCACTTCCATCGAAGAAGGGGAACGCAGTGGAGACTTTGATTATCCCTGCAGTCGACATAGCTAAAACTCCAGGTGGTTAAACCAAATCACACAGAACAAGGGAGTACCTTGCTCTGATACCAATTGAAAGTGCTAGTGATCGACTAGAGGGGGGTGAATAGGCGATTTTTATGTAAGTCTTCAAAACATGGAAGTTTCAAAGACAAACAATAGAAATAAACCTATTACCATGCAGCGGAAGGTAGACTACACTAGGCAAGCCGTAGTCAAGTATTCAATGAAGTGAAAGCACAAAGACTAATAGCAGGTAGGCGGTATGGATCAGGATGGAAGATAGTATGAAGCCAATCAGAACAAGCACTCACTCAGAGAAGACAAAAAGATAGTGCAAACAGGCAATGACTTCACTGTTGGAAATATGCCCTAGAGGCACTAATAAAAGCATTATTATTATATTTCCTTGTTCATGATAATTGTCTTTATTCATGCTATAATTGTGTTATCCGGAAATCGTAATACATGTGTGAATAATAGACACCAACATGTCCCTAGTAAGCCTCTAGTTGACTAGCTCGTTGATCAACAGATAGTCATGGTTTCCTGACTATGGACATTGGATGTCATTGATAACGAGATCACATCATTAGGAGAATGATGTGATGGACAAGACCCAATCCTAAACATAGCATTAAGATCGTATAGTTCGTTTGCTAGAGTTTTCCAATGTCAAGTATCTTTTCCTTAGACCATGAGATCGTGTAACTCCCGGATACCGTAGGAGTGCTTTGGGTGTACCAAACGTCACAACGTAACTGGGTGACTATAAAGGTATACTACGGGTATCTCCGAAAGTGTCTGTTGGGTTGACACGGATCAAGACTGGGATTTGTCACTCCGTATGACGTAGAGGTATCACTGGGCCCACTCGGTAATGCATCATCACAATGAGCTCAGAGTGACCAAGTGTCTGGTCACGGGATCATGCATTACGGTACGAGTAAAGTGACTTGCCGGTAATGAGATTGAACGAGGTATTGGGATACCGACGATCGGATCTCGGGCAAGTAACATACCGATTGACGAAGGGAATTGTATACGGGGTTGCTTGAATCCTCGACATCGTGGTTCATCCGATGAGATCATCGAGGAGCATGTGGGAGCCAACATGGGTATCCAGATCCCGCTGTTGGTTATTGGCCGGAGAGTCGTCTCGGTCATGTCTACATGTCTCCCGAACCCGTAAGGTCTACACACTTAAGGTTCGGTGACGCTAGGATTGTAGGGTTATGTATATGAAGTAACCCGAATGTTGTTCGGAGTCCCGGATGAGATCCCGGACGTTACGAGGAGTTCCGGAATGGTCCGGAGGTAAAGATTTATATATGGGAAGTCCTGTTTCGGCCATCGGGACAAGTTTCGGGGTCATCGGTATTGTACCGGGACCACCGGAAGGGTCCCGGGGGTCCACCGGGTGGGGCCACCTATCCCGGAGGGCCCCATGGGCTGAAGTGGGAAGGGATCCAGCCCAAAGTGGGCTGGGGCGCCACTTCCCCCTAGGGCCCATGCGCCTAGGGTGGGGGAAACCCTAAAGGAAGAGTCCTAGGAGGGGAAGGCACCTCCTAGGTGCCTTGGGGAGGAGGGATTCCTCCCCTTGGCCGCACCCCCCTAGGAGATTAGATCTCCTAGGGCCGGCGCCCCCCCTCCCCTTGGCCCTCCTATATATAGTGGGGGAGATGGAGGACTTCTTACCTTTGCATTTGGTGCCTCCCTCTCCCTCTCCAACACATCCTCCTCCTCCATAGTGCTTAGCGAAGCCCTGCCAGAGTACTGCAGCTCCATCATCACCACGCCGTCATGCTGCTGCTGGAGCGATCTCCCCCAACCTCTCCTTCCCCCCTTGCTGGATCAAGAAGGAGGAGACGTGGCTGTTCCGTACGTGTGTTCAACGCGGAGGTGCCGTCCGTTCGGTGCTAGGATCTTCGGTGATTCGAATCACGTCAAGTACGACTCCCTCATCCCCGTTCTTTGAACGCTTCCGCTCGCGATCTACAAGGTACGTAGATGCATCTAATCACTCGTTGCTAGATGAACTCCTAGATGGATCTTGGTGAAACCGTAGGGAAATTTTTGTTTTCTGCAACGTTCCCCAACAGTGGCATCATGAGCTAGGTCTTTGCGTAGTTCTTCTTGCGTGAGTAGAACACAATTTGTTGTGGGCATAGATTTGTCAACTTTCTTGCCGCTACTAGTCTTATCTTGCTTCAGCGGTATTGTGGGATGAAGCGGCCCGGACCAAACTTACACGTACGCTTATGTGAGACCGGTTCCACCGACTAACATGCACTAGTTGCATAAGGTGGCTGGCGGGTGTCTGTCTCTCCCACTTTAGTTGGAGCGGATTCGATGAAAAGGGTCCTTATGAAGGGTAAATAGAAGTTGACAAATCACGTTGTGGCTTTCACGTAGGTAAGAAAACATTCTTGCTAGAACCCTACTTCAGCCACGTAAAACTTGCAACAACAATTAGAGGACGTCTAACTTGTTTTTGCGGCAAGTGCTTTGTGATATGATATGGCCAAAGTTGTGATGAATGATGAATGATATATATGTGATGTATGAGATGTTCATGCTATTGTAATAGGAATCACGACTTGCATGTCGATGAGTATGACAACCGGCAGGAGCCATAGGAGTTGTCTTTATTTTTTGTATGACCTGCGTGTCATTGAGAAATGCCATGTAAATTACTTTACTTTATTGCTAAACACGTTAGCCATAGTAGTAGAAGTAATAGTTGGCGAGCAACTTCATGGAGACACGATGATGGAGATCATGGTGTCAAGCCGGTGACAAGATGATCATGGAGCCCCACGATGGAGATCAAAGGAGCTATGTGATATTGGCCATATCATGTCACGTTTATTATTTGATTGCATGTGATGTTTATCATGTTTTTGCATCTTGTTTACTTAGAATGACGGTAGTAAATAAGATGATCCCTCATAATAATTTCAAGAAGTGTTCCCCCTAACTGTGCACCATTGCGACAGTTCGTTGTTTCGAAGCACCACGTGATGATCGGGTGTGATAGATTCTAACGTTCACATACAACGGGTGTAAGACAGATTTACACATGCAAACACTTAGGTTGACTTGACGAGCCTAGCATGTACAGACATGGCCTCGGAACACAAAAGACCGAAAGGTCGAGCATGAGTCGTATAGAAGATACGATCAACATGAAGATGTTCACCGACGTTGACTAGTCCGTCTCACGTGATGATCGGACACGGCCTAGTTAACTCGGATCATGTTATACTTAGATGACAGGAGGGATGTCTATCTAAGTGGGAGTTCATTGAATAATTTGATTAGATGAACTTAATTTTCATGAAATTAGTCTAAATATTTTACAATATGTCTTGTAGATCAAATGGCCAACATAGTCCTCAACTTCAACGCGTTCCTAGAGAAAACCAAGCTGAAAGACGATGGCAGCAACTACACGGACTGGGTCCAGAACCTGAGGATCATCCTCATAGCTGCCAAGAAAGATTATGTCCTACAAGCACCGCTAGGTGATGCACCTGTTCTCCCTGCAGAACAAGACGTTATGAATGCTTGGCAGGCACGTACCGATGACTACTCCCTCGTTCAGTGCGGCATGCTTTACAGTTTAGAGCCGGGGCTCGAAAAGCGTTTTGAGAGACACGGAGCATATGAGATGTTCGAAGAGCTGAAAATGGTTTTCCAAGCTCATGCCCAGGTCGAGAGATATGAAGTCTCCGACAAATTCTTCAGCTGTAAGATGGAGGAAAATAGTTCTGTCAGTGAGCACATACTCACTATGTCTGGGTTACATAACCGCTTGACTCAGCTGGGAGTTAATCTCCCGGATGATGCGGTCATTGACAGAATCCTCCAGTCGCTTCCACCAAGCTACAAGAGCTTTGTGATGAACTTCAATATGCAGGGGATGGAAAAGACCATTCTTGAAGTATTTGCTATGCTGAAATCAGCAGAGGTAGACGTCAAGAAGGAACATCAAGTGTTGATGGTCAATAAAACCACTAAGTTCAAGAAGGGCAAGGGTAAAAAGAACTTCAAGAAGGACGGCAAGGTAGTTGCCGCGCCCAGCAAGCAAGCTGCCAGGAAGAAGCCAAAGAATGGACCCAAGCCCGAGACTGAGTGCTTTTATTGCAAGGGAAGTGGTCACTGGAAGCGGAATTGCCCCAAATACTTAGCTGACAAGAAGGCCGGCAAAACAAAAGGTATATGTGATATACATGTAATTGATGTGTACCTTACCAGTACTCGTAGTAGCTCATGGGTATTTGATACCGGTGCAGTTGCTCACATTTGTAACTCAAAGCAGGAGCTGCGGAATAAGCGGAGACTAGCGAAGGACGAGGTGACGATGCACGTCGGGAATGGTTCCAAGGTTGATGTGATCGCCGTCGGCACGCTACCTCTACATTTACCTACGGGATTAGTTTTGAACCTCAATAATTGTTATTTAGTGCCAAGTTTGAGCATGAACATTGTATCAGGATATCGTATAATACGAGATGGCTACTCATTTAAATCCGAGAATAATGGTTGTTCTATTTATATGAGAGATATGTTTTATGGTCATGCTCCGATGGTGAATGGTTTATTCTTAATGAATCTCGAGCGTAATGCTACACATATTCATAGTGTGAGTACCAAAAGATGTAAGATTGATAATGATAGTCCCACATACTTGTGGCACTGCCGCCTTGGTCACATAGGTATCAAACGCATGAAGAAGCTCCATGCTGATGGACTTTTAGAGTCTCTTGATTACGAATCATTTGACACGTGCGAACCATGCCTCATGGGTAAAATGACCAAGACTCCATTCTCAGGAACAATGGAGCGAGCAACCAACTTATTGGAAATCATACATACTGATGTGTGCGGTCCAATGAGTGTTGAGGCTCACGGTGGCTATCGTTATGTTCTCATCCTCACTGGTTACTTAAGTAGATATGGGTATGTCTACTTAATGAAACACAAGTCTGAGACCTTTGAAAAGTTCAAGGAATTTTAGAGTGAAGTTGAGAATCAATGTGACAGGAAAATCAAGTTCCTGCGATCAGATCGTGGAGGAGAATACTTGAGTCACGAGTTTGGCACACACTTAAGAAAATGTGGAATAGTTTCACAACTCACGCCGCCTCGAACACCTCAGCGTAATGGTGTGTCCGAATGTCGTAATCGCACTCTATTAGATATGGTGCGATCTATGATGTCTCTTGCCAATTTACTGTTATCCTTTTGGGGGTATGCTTTAGAGACTGCCGCATTCACTTTAAATAGGGCTCCGTCGAAATCCGTTGAGATGACACCGTTTGAATTATGGTTTGGGAAGAAACCTAAGCTGTCATTTCTAAAAGTTTGGGGATGCGATGCTTATGTCAAGAAACTTCAACCTAAAAAGCTCAAACCCAAATAGGAAAAATGCGTCTTCATAGGATACCCTAAAGAAACTATTGGGTATACCTTCTACCTCAGATCCGAAGGCAAGATCTTTGTTGCCAAGAATGGGTCCTTTCTAGAGAAAGAGTTTCTCTCGAAAGAAGTAAGTGGGAGGAAAGTAGAACTTGATGAAGTATTACCTCTTGAACCGAAAAATGGCGCAACTCAAGAAAATGTTCCCGAGGTGCCTGCACCGACTAGAGAGGAAGTTAATGATAATGATCAAGATACTTCTGATCAAGCTTCTACTGAAATTCGAAGGTCCACAAGGACACGTTCCGCACCAGAGTGGTACGGCAACCCTGTCTTGGAAATCATGTTGTTAGACAACGGTGAACCTTCGAACTATGAAGAAGCGATGGCGGGCCCGGATTCCGACAAATGGCTAGAAGCCATGAAATCCGAGATAGGATCCATGTATGAAAACGAAGTATGGACTTTGACTGACTTGCCCGTTGAACGGCGAGCCATAGAAAATAAATGGATCTTTAAGAAGAAGACAGACGCGGATGGTAATGTGACCATCTATAAAGCTCGGCTTGTCGCTAAGGGTTATCGACAAGTTCAAGGGGTTGACTACGATGAGACTTTCTCACCGGTAGCGAAGCTAAAGTCCGTCCGAATCATGTTAGCAATTGTCTCATTCTATGATTATGAGATATGGCAAATGGACGTCAAAACGGCATTCCTTAATGGTTTCCTTAAGGAAGAATTGTATATGATGCAGCCGGAAGGTTTTGTCGATCCTAAGAATGCTGACAAGGTGTGCAAGCTCCAACGCTCGATTTATGGGCTGGTGCAAGCATCTCGGAGTTGGAACATTCGCTTTGATGAGATGATCAAAGCGTTTGGGTTTACGCAGACTTATGGAGAAGCCTGCGTTTACAAGAAAGTGAGTGGGAGCTCTGTAGCATTTCTCATACTATATGTAGATGACATACTTTTGATGGGAAATGATATAGAACTCTTGGACAGCATTAAGGCCTACTTGAATATGAGTTTTTCAATGAAGGACCTTGGAGAAGCTGCTTATATATTAGGCATCAAAATCTATAGAGATAGATCAAGACGCCTCATAGGTCTTTCACAAAGCACATACCTTGATAAGATATTGAAGAAGTTCAATATGGATCAGTCTAAGAAGGGGTTCTTGCCTGTGTTACAAGGTGTGAAATTGAGCTCTGCTCAATGTCCGACCACGACAAAAGATATAGAAGAGATGAGTGTCATCCCCTATGCCTCAGCCATAGGTTCTATTATGTATGCCATGCTGTGCACCAGACCTGATGTAAACCTTGCCGTAAGTTTGGTAGGAAGGTACCAAAGTAATCCCGGCAAGGAACACTGTACAGTGGTCAAGAATATCCTGAAGTACCTGAAAAGGACTAAGGAAATGTTTCTCGTTTATGGAGGTGACGAAGAGCTCGTCGTAAAGGGTTATGTCGACGCTAGCTTCGACACTGATCTGGATGACTCAAAGTCACAAACCGGATACGTGTATATTTTGAATGGTGGGGCAGTAAGCTGGTGCAGTTGCAAGCAGAGCGTCGTGGCAGGATCTACATGTGAAGCGGAGTACATGGCAGCCTCGGAGGCAGCGCATGAAGCAATTTGGGTGAAGGAGTTCATCACCGACCTAGGAGTCATACCCAATGCGTCGGGGCCGATCAAGCTCTTCTGTGACAACACTGGAGCTATTGCACTCGCCAAGGAGCCCAGGTTTCACAAGAAGACAAGGCACATCAAGCGTCGCTTCAACTCCATTCGTGAAAATGTTCAAGATGGAGACATACATATTTGTAAAGTACATACGGACCTGAATGTAGCAGATCCGTTGACTAAACCTCTCCCTAGAGCAAAACATGATCAACACCAGAATTCCATGGGTGTTCGATTCATCACACTGTAACTAGATTATTGACTCTAGTGCAAGTGGGAGACTGTTGGAAATATGCCCTAGAGGCAATAATAAAAGCATTATTATTATATTTCCTTGTTCATGATAATTGTCTTTATTCATGCTATAATTGTGTTATCCGGAAATCGTAATACATGTGTGAATAATAGACACCAACATGTCCCTAGTAAGCCTCTAGTTGACTAGCTTGTTGATCAACAGATAGTCATGGTTTCCTGACTATGGACATTGGATGTCATTGATAACGAGATCACATCATTAGGAGAATGATGTGATGGACAAGACCCAATCCTAAACATAGCATTAAGATCGTATAGTTTGTTTGCTAGAGTTTTCCAATGTCAAGTATCTTTTCATTAGACCATGAGATCGTGTAACTCCCGGATACCGTAGGAGTGCTTTGGGTGTACCAAACGTCACAATGTAACTGGGTGACTATAAAGGTATACTACGGGTATCTCCCAAAGTGTCTGTTGGGTTGACACGGATCAAGACTGGGATTTGTCACTCCGTATGACGGAGAGGTATCACTGGGCCCACTCGGTAATGCATCATCACAATGAGCTCAGAGTGACCAAGTGTCTGGTCACGGGATCATGCATTAAGGTACGAGTAAAGTGACTTGCCGGTAACGAGATTGAACGAGGTATTGGGATACCGACGATCGGATCTCGGGCAAGTAACGTACCGATTGACGAAGGGAATTGTATACGGGGTTGCTTGAATCCTCGACATCGTGGTTCATCCGATGAGATCATCGAGGAGCATGTGGGAGCCAACATGGGTATCCAGATCCCGCTGTTGGTTATTGGCCGGAGAGTAGTCTCGGTCATGTCTACATGTCTCCCGAACCCGTAGGGTCTACACACTTAAGGTTCGGTGACGGTAGGGTTGTAGGGTTATGTATATGCAGTAACCCGAATGTTGTTCGGAGTCCCGGATGAGATCCCGGACGTTACGAGGAGTTCCGGAATGGTCCAGAGGTAAAGATTTATATATGGGAAGTCCTGTTTCGGCCATCGGGACAAGTTTCGGGGTCATCGGTATTGTACCGGGACCACCAGAAGGGTCCCGGGGGTCCACCGGGTGGGGCCACCTATCCCGGAGGGCCCCACGGGCTGAAGTGGGAAGGGATCCAGCCCAAAGTGGGCTGGGGCGCCACTTCCCCCTAGGGCCCATGCGCCTAGGGTGGGGGAAACCCTAAAGGAAGAGTCCTAGGAGGGGAAGGCACCTCCTAGGTGCCTTGGGGAGGAGGGATTCCTCCCCTTGGCCGCACCCCCCTAGGAGATTAGATCTCCTAGGGCCGGCGCCCCCCCCCTTGGCCCTCCTATATATAGTGGGGGAGATGGAGGACTTCTTACCTTTGCCTTTGGTGCCTCCCTCTCCCTCTCCAACACATCCTCCTCCTCCATAGTGCTTAGCGAAGCCCTGCCGGAGTACTGCAGCTCCATCATCACCACGCCGTCGTGCTGCTGCTGGAGCCATCTCCCCCAACCTCTCCTTCCCCCCTTGCTGGATCAAGAAGGAGGAGACGTGGCTGTTCCGTACGTGTGTTGAACGCGGAGGTGCCGTCCGTTTGGTGCTAGGATCTTCGGTGATTCGAATCACGTCGAGTACGACTCCCTCATCCCCGTTCTTTGAACGCTTCCGCTCGCGATCTACAAGGTACGTAGATGCATCTAATCACTCGTTGCTAGATGAACTCCTAGATGGATCTTGGTTAAACCGTAGGAAAATTTTTGTTTTCTGCAACGTTCCCCAACATTCACAAGGACCAACTGCAAATAAAGAGATGGGAAGGATAGAACTAGTGCCTCGTTGAAGACAATGATTTGTTGGACCAATTCCAGTTGCTGTGACAACTGTACGTCTGGTTAGGGAGGATGAGATTTAACTCAGAAGACCGCGTCTTCACCTTATTCCCCTTGAGCTAAGGACACCCAGTCCTCGCCCAATCACTCTGGTAAGTCTTCAAGGTAGACTTCCAAACCTTCACAGACTTCGTTCACCAGTGATCCACAATGACTCTTGGATTCTCAGAACGCGACACCTAACCGGCTGGAGGATTCATAGTCCTCAAGTGTAATAAGTCTTCAGATCACACAGACAGGAAGACTTCAGTGATGCCTAACACTCTTTGGCTCTGGGTGTTTAGGGCTTTGTCCTCGCAAGAATTTCTCTCTCAAAGGCTTCGAGGTGGGTTGCTCTCAAACGACAAAAGCCGTGCACTAACTCTGAGCAGCCGACCAATTTATGGTGTAGGGGGTGGGCTATTTATAGCCACTAGGCAACCCGACCTGATTTGTCCGAAATGACCCAGGGTCACTAAGGAACTGACACGTGTTCCAACAGTCAGATTTCAAACACACACGACAACTTTACTTGGGCTACAAGCAAAGCTGACTTATCCAGCTCTGGATAAGATTTGCTCTCATTGTCTTCGCTCGAAGACATAGGATTTTGGTTAAGCATCACTTCAGTCATTCTGACTGGTTCACTTGGACCCCACTTAATAGTACGGTGGTTCCTATGACTCAAGAAAGAAGAAAAGGAAACGACAAAACAACTAAGTCTTCGCGCTCCATAGTCTTCACGCGATGTCTTCTCTTGTCATAGTCTTCAATGTGAATGTCTTCACATACCACCTTTGTCTTCAATGTCTTCATACATCTTTAGGGGTCATCTCCGGTAGGAAAACCGAATCAATGAGGGACTTCTACCTGTGTTATCCTGCAATTCTCACAAACACATTAGTCCCTCAACCAGGTTTGTCGTCAATAATCCAAAACCAACTAGGGGTGGCACTAGATGCACTTACAGAAACTACTTCTATGCTTGATACTACTATTTCTTGATGAACAACTTGCTAGGGCTAGAGAGATTGAAAATATTGAATCTGATAATACTTATGAAAGTGATGATGAAGAATCACTTGCTATTCCTGAGGGTTATGTTTTTGATCAAGAAGCTTCTTTAGCTATTTTAGCTTGCAAAGATAGAAACGAACTCAAGAGGTTATTAGCTAAATGGAATAAGAAATCTCTAAATGCTAGGATGAAACTTGACCCTGCTTTTTCTACTTCACCTATCTGTGTTACTGATAAGGATTATGAATTCTCTGTTGATCCTGATATAATTACTTTGGCTGAATCTGATCCTTTTCATGGCTATGAATCTGAAACTATTGTGGCAAATCTTACTAAATTAAATAATATAGCCACCTTGTTCACTAATGATGAGAGAACTCGTTACTTTTATATCCTTAAAATATTTCCGTTCTCATTAAAGGGTGATGCTAAGATATGGTTTAGTTCTCTTGATCCTGGTTGTGTGCGTAGTCCCCAGGATATGATTTATTACTTCTCTGATAAATATTTCCCTGCTCATAAGAAACAAGCTGCTTTAAGGGATATATATAATTTTGTGCAAATTAAAGAAGAGAGTCTCCCACAAGCTTGGGGGAGGCTTCTCCAATTACTTAATGCTTTTCCTGATCATCCTCTTAAGAAAATGAAATACTTGATATCTTTTATAATGGACTAACCGATGCTTCCAGAGATTACCTGGATAGTTGTGCTGGTTCTATTTTCAGGGAAAGAACACCGGATGAAGCTGAAATTCTATTGAATAATATGTTGACAAATGAAAATAATTGGACACCTCCGGAGCCAGTTCCTGGGCCTATTCCTAAACCAACTCCGAAGAAGAGGGGTATTCTATTTCTCAGTCCTGAAGATATGCAAGAGGCAAAGAAATCTATGAAAGAAAAAGGTATTAACGCTAAAGATGTTAAGAATTTACCTCCTATTGAAGAAATACATGGTCTCAGTTTACCGCCTGTTGAAGAAACATATGATCTTAATCCCTTACCTATTGAAGAAATTCATGGTCTTGATAACCCGACACAGGTAGTAAATGTAAATTCTCTCTATAGATATGATAAAGCTGAAATCCCATTTACTAAGTTTTCTAGCCCATGCTTAGATGAGTTTGATAAATTTATGGCTAAGCAAGAAGACTTTAATGCTTATTTTGGTAGACAATTGAAATACAATTCAAATATGCTTGAACACTTGGGTGATTATATGGCTAATGTCAAAGGTGAACTTAAACTTATTAGTAAACATGCTTCTATGGTTACCACTGAAGTAGAACAAGTACTTAAAGCTCAAAATGATTTGCTCAATGAATTGAATAGTAAAGATAATGATAATTCTGTTAGAGTGTCTACTAGAACTGGTAAAATGACCCGGGAACCTTTATATCCTGAAGGCCATCCTAAGAGAATTGAGCAAGATTCTCAGAGAAATAATATAGATGCACCTAGTCCTTCTAAAAGGAAGATAAATAATCCTTATGCTAAGTATATGAAAGAAATTGTTACAAATAAAAGAAAGATACCGGAAGCTGAAATTTCCACCATGCTTGCTAATTATACTTTTAAGGGTGGAATACCAAAGAAACTTGGAGATCCAGGAGTACCCACTATACCATGCTCCATTAAAAGAAACTATGTTAAAACTGCTTTATGTGATCTTGGAGCCGGTCTTAGTGTTATGCCTCTCTCTTTATATCATAGACTTGATTTGAATAAGTTGATGCCTACTGAAATATCTATGCAAATGGCTGATAAATCAACTGCTATACCTGTCGGTATTTGTGAGGATGTGCCTGTTGTCGTTGCAAACGTTACTATTTTAACGGACTTTGTTATTATTGATATTCTCGAGGACGATAGTATGTCTATTATTCTTGGAAGACCCTTTTTGAATACTGCAGGGGCTGTTATTGATTGCACTAAAGGCAATGTCACTTTTCATGTTAATGGTAATGAGCACACGGTACACTTTCTAAGGAAACAACCTCAAGTTCATAGTATCAACTCTATTGGAAAAATTCCATCGATTATATTTGGAGGTTTTGAATTTCCTCTTCCTACTGTCTTGAAGAAATATGATATTCTTATTATTGGGGATGTGCATATCCCCGTTGAGGTAACATAGTGTTATTCGAAATTTCTCCGGTTCCATGTTATTCGGAATGAGTTCGTTAACAAGACTTGATCAACCTTGTTAGTGGATTCCTTTTGATGATCATGAGATGGATAAAACTAGAAGGCACAACCTGCTATACCCTCCTTTTACTTTCTGTTATTTATATTAAATAAAATAAAAATAAATATGTTTCTTTCTGTTATCTGATTATCCGTATAATATAAAAATACCCCGAAAATAAAAGTTCTTCAATTGCCCTGAAATTGAAATATGATTTTTCTAGAATATTTGAGAATATTTGGCACTGAGAACACAACAAGGGGTCACCCACCTGCCCACGAGGGTGGAGGGTGCGCCCTACCCCTTGGGCGCGCCCCCTGCCTCGTGGGCCCATGGTGGCTCTCCTCCACTTATTCCTGCACCCACACACTTCTTCTTCCTCCCACAAACACGAATATCCAGCTCAAGCACGAGTTCTAGCTCATCTTGCTGCCATTTTCGATCTCCTTGCTCAAAGCACCTCTCACAAAACTGCTTGGGGAGATTGTTCCTTGGTATGTGACTCCTCCATTGGTCCAATTAGTTTTTGTTCTAGGGCTTTATTAATTGCAAATTTTTGCTGCTTAGGTGACCTTGTTCTTGAGCTTGCATGTCAAATTTATATGGTCAAAAGTAGTTTTGATGCATGATATAGGCTCTAGGCACTTGTAGGAGTAGTTGCTATCAATATTATTGAGTTTGGGTTACCTTTATTTTGAAGTTACTAAAAATTTCAGAATTTTTCAGAAAATGATGAAGAGCCTTTTGAGGGGCTCATCGAGCCAAAGCTCCAAGGAAAAGGCGCCAAAGCCTAAGTATAATCTGCCTCGCACCGCGGAGGTTCGGGCGTATGAATGGCCTTCCGATGATTTCTTGAGAGCAGCCGGGATTTATGAAGATTTTCATGAATTGGCTAATAATGCAGGCCTCACCTCTTTCCTCCACGACCAATGCGATCAGTATCTCTTACTCACAAATATCTTTGTGCAAAACTTTCATTTCCATTCTAGGAGCTCACCACCTACAGTGGATTTTTATTTATATGATGAGCATAAGGAGATGTCACTTTATGATTTTTGTTGAGTTTGTTTAGTCCCTTTTGAGGGCAAGACAAAAGAACCACATCGCGATGATGTGGATGGGTTTATTGACACTATCACTGTAGGGGAAACAAGGAAGGTTTCCGAGGCACGAATCACTAGCATACATTTCCCTGTTTTACGCTATTTTGCATTATTTGCTAGTCATTGTTTAATTGGTCGCGGAAACTATGGAAACCTTAGTATCCCTGATATTATTATTTTGCTCCATGGTTTATACGGTGATAACTCTGTTAGTATGGGCGGCATTATTGCTAAACGGTTAAGTCTGAACCGTACCAAGGGCCCTGTCTTTGGAGGCATCTATGTTTCACGCCTATCTTCACATTTTAACATACCTATTAGGCATTATGAGAAGGAAGAAAAGGTGCTGCCTCGTGTTTATCTAGATTATAAAAGTATGGTGGCACATGATTTTATTGTTAAGAATAGGGAAGGAGAGCTTAAATACAAATTGTTCTTTAATAAACATCATCCTGAGACTATTACTCTGCCTGCTCCTTCTTTGTTTGATTTATCTGCAGGCCAGTACCTTGTTCCATTGAAGGCTATTCACGCCTACCGGAACCCTGCACCAGCCATGGAGCCAGAGCTGGAACCACAAGTTGATCCTTCACGACAGTCTAATTACCAGTGGGATCCGGAGATGATTGTCAGCCAGTGGCAATCGGAGTCTCCTTCTTCTTCTCAGTACGACCCCAACTACTATTATGGATATCTGTTAGGCCAGCCGTGGCCATAGACCAACTTAGGCCAAAAGCCTAAGCTTGGGGGAGTACGTATTTCCCACCGACATTACATTTATGTTCACACACTCATTGCTAGATGTCGGTGCTCATACTTTTTCATTGTATCATCCATGCTAGTTTAATTTCCTTTTTATGCTTTCTTCTTGTGTGTTTGATAAACCTTAAGAAAAACCAAAAAAATTAGTTGTAGCGTTCAATTAGTTTACTTTCCATGCTTGTAGTAGTAATTAAAAAGAAAACCCAAAAAGATTTCCTGTTCTTCTTTTACTTGTTGGGAGCTCTCCCATGTAAATAGTTTTATTTCTTTTCTTTTTGGGGGGGTCGATAGGAGAAGACCATGGTTAAATTGTTGAAGTGGCTCTTGTATGCATACTTGTTGATCTGACAAAAGAGCCCATATTACCTTGTCTTCTCCTGTTTATTGAATGCTTGCAGATTCCAGCTTAGTCCAATGCATGTGCACTATTATTATTATTCACATCGTTCGGCCGTGCAAGTGAAAGGCAATTATGACGATATATGATGGACTGACTGAGATGAGAAAAGCTGGTATGAACTCGACCTCTTTTGTTTTTGTAAACATGATTAGTTCATCGTTCCTGATTCAGCCTATTATGAATAAACATGTTTGCAATGACAACTAGAGATCATAGTTTCTTGTGCCATGCTTGATTAGCTAGGAGCTTATAAATGTTTACCTTGCATGCCAACATGCTATTAAAATGGTTGTGATGTGGTATGATAGGGTGGTATCCTCCTCTGAATGATTTAAGTGACTTGACTTGGCGCATGTTCACGCATGTAGTTGAAACAAAATCAACATAGCCTTCACGATATTTATGTTGATGGTGGATTATATCCTACTCATGCTTGCATTCAGTGTTGATTAATTTTAATGCATGTTCATGACTGTTGTCGCTCTCTAGCTGGTCGCTTCCCAGTCTTTTGCTAGCCTTCACCTGTACTAAGCGGGAATATTGCTTGTGCATCCAATCCCTTAAACCCCAAAGTTATTCCATATGAGTCCACTATACCTACCTATATACGGTATATACCTGCCGTTCCAAGTAAATTTGTATGTGCCAAACTCTAAACCTTCAAATAAATATCATGTTTTGTATGCTCGAATAGCTCATGTATCAACTAGGGTTGTCTGTATCTTCCATGTTAGGCGGGTTATTCTCAAGAGGAGTGGACTCCGCTCCTCACTCACGAGATAAATGGCTGGTCACCGGGATGCCCAGTCCCATGCTTTATGCAAACTAAATCAAAATAATTGCAAACAAAACTCCCCCTGGGACTCTTGTTAGTTGGAGGCACTTGTTGTTTCGAGCAAGCCATGGATTGATGCTTGTTGGTGGAAGGGGGAGTATAAACTTTACCATTCTGTGTGGGAACCGCCTATAATGTGTGTGGCATGGAAGATATCGCCATCTCTTGGTTGTTATGTTGACAATGAAAGTATACCGCTCAAAATATTATTCACCTCTATTTCAAAACCGAGCTCTGGCACCTCTACAAATCCCTGCTTCCCTCTGCGAAGGGCCTATCTATTTACTTTTATGTTGAGTCATCATCCTCTCAATAAAAAGCACCAGTTGGAGAGCACTGCTGTCATTTGCATTCATTACTGTTAGTTTACATTGAGTATGACTTTTCTGGATCTCTTTTACCATGAATTACAATGTCTAATCAGTCCTTGGTCTTTAAAGGTGCTCCGCATTTATGTTTTGCGGTCTCAGAAAGGGCTAGCGAGATACCACCTTGTTATATCATATTATGATTGTTTTGAGAAAGTGTTGTCATCTGAGATATATTATTATTGCTTGCTAGTTGATTATGCTATTGATATGAGTAAACTTGAGACCTAAGCGTTATTGTGAATGTGGTTAGTTATAATCTTTGCTGAAAACTTGAATGCTGGCTTTACATATTTACAAAAACAAGAGCAAACAGAGTTTGTAAAAGTTTTTCTTTATCACTCTCAGTTTGTCAACTGAATTGCTTGAGGACAAGCAAAGGTTTAAGCTTGGGGGAGTTGATACGTCTTCGTCGTATCTACTTTTCCGAACACTTTTGCCCTTGTTTTGGACTCTAACTTGCATGATTTGAATGGAACTAACCCGGACTGACGCTCTTTTCAGCAGAATTACCATGGTGTTATTTATGTGCAGAAACAAACGTTCTCGGAATGACCTGAAACTTCACGGAGCAACCTTTTGGAAAATATAAAAAATACCTACAAAAGATGAAGGCCAGGGCCCACCACCTGTCCATGAGGGTAGGGGCGCGCCTGCCCCCCTAGGGCGCGCCCCCTACCTCGTGGGACCCTTGATGCCTCTCCGACTCCAACTCCAACTCCATATATTGTGTTTCGGGGAGACAAAAATCAGAGAGAAGAATTCATCGCGTTTTACGATACGGAGCCGCCGCCAAGCCCTAAAACCTCTCGGGAGGGCTGATCTGGAGTCCGCTCGGGGCTCCAGAGAGGGGAATCCGTCGCCATCGTCATCATCAACCATCCTCCATCACCAATTTCATGATGCTCACGGCCATGCATGAGTAATTCCATCGTAGGCTTGCTGGACGGTGATGGGTTGGATGTGATCTATCATGTAATCGAGTTAGTTTTGTTAGGGTTTGATCCCTAGTATCCACTATGTTCTGAGATTGATGTTGCTATGACTTTGCTATGCTTAATGCTTGTCACTAGGGCCCGAGTGCCATGATTTCAGATCTGAACCTCTTATGTTTTCATCAATATATGAGTGTTCTTGATCCTATATTGCAAGTCTATAGTTACCTATTATGTGTTATGATCCGTTAACCCCGAAGTGACAATAATTGGGATACTTAACGGTGATGACCGTAGTTTGAGTTCATGTATTCACTATGTGTTAATGCTTTGTTCCAGTTCTCTATTAAAAGGAGGCCTTAATATCCCTTAGTTTCCGTAAGGACCCCGCTGCCACGGGAGGGTAGGACAAAAGATGCCATGCAAGTTCTTTTCCATAAGCACGTATGACTATATTCGGAATACAGGCCTACATTATATCAATGAACTGGAGCTAGTTCTGTGCCACCCTAGGTTATGACTGTTACATGATGAACTGCATCCGGCATAATTCTCCATCACTGATCCATTGCCTACGAGCTTTCCATATATTGTTCTTCGCTTATTTACTTTCCCGTTGCTATTGCTATCATCACTACAAAATACCAAAACCACTGCTTTTACTACTGTTACCTTTTGCTACTGTTACCACTACTATCATATTGCTTTGCTACTAAACACTTTGCTGCAGATATTAAGTTTCCAGGTGTGGTTGAATTGACAACTCAGCTGCTAATACTTGAGAATATTCTTTGGCTCCCCTTGTGTCGAATCAATAAATTTGGGTTGAATACTCTACCCTCGAAAACTGTTGCGATCCCCTATACTTGTGGGTTATCAGGTAGTAAAGGGAGAACTACTGTGATTGTGTTTCTGGTTCACCTGGTCAAACACCTTAGTAGAGAAAGCCAAAAACTGACTGTCATGATGCGTCGAGAGCTGGTCAACCACTCGGTGACTTATTAGAATCTTTTGCGATTTCTTCCGTGTTACACGAAGGACCGTTTTCTGGTCACCTATGTAACGCAACCGCATTCGGATAACTACGTACATACGAGGGGCTACATTGTAGACCCACTATAAAACTCCTATGGCTAAGTGAAGGTGTTAAAGCCATATAGTCCGATTGCTTCATTCGCCGCACTGACACCTCCGTTTCAGACCAAGATGTTGGTTAAGAGTAATCAGGTGCCATTCTGAACACCCCCGTATTATATATGAGGGGGCCGAAGCCGACGACTGGCAAACTTTCAGGTTATAAGAAACAACCGGATAGGTGGAAATAATGGCAATAATATATAACACAGCTTTAACGTATCATCATATTGTTTTTACTATTCCGATACATTTATTCAAATAAAATTTCCTTCGAGCACTGACCCTCTATCAAGCGGGCACCCTCTAGGACGTCCGCCAAATAATGCTCCGGCGCGTGATGGTCCTTGCCCCCAGGCGGACGAAGGCCATCCGCCCACCTTCTATGCACCCCGACCGCTTGACGGCGTCAATACGCGGCACTGCATCGACAAGCCACTGTACCAAACCAAAATAACTGCTCAGAACAGGTTCGGCCGACCATAGCTGAACTACGACATCCTTCATGGCAGATGCGGACATCTTGTGTAGGTCGGCCCACTGGGACATCTGTTTGTTCAGCAGCGCTGGACGCCTTGCCTCATTGAATTGCGACCAGAAAAGCCTCTCCACAGCACGTCCTTCCTGTGCCTGGAAGAACTGCGCCACGTCGGAAACACTCCTTGGCAGATCCACGAATGCATCTAGAGAACTCCACATTTGGTTAAGCAAGGCATACTTTGGGTCGCCGAACTTAGTTTGTAAAAGAAAGGGCTTACCAGCCGCTATCTCCCCAGCCTGTCGGATCTCCTCCCGAGCCGCTCTAGAATCGGATGACGCTTCTTTCGCCTCTAGCAAGGCCTTGTTGAGTTCGGCTGCCTTGGTCTTGTTGTCATCCTCGAGAGATTTGCACCTATTGGTAGCATCCTTCAGCTCTCGCTCCATGGTGGATATTCTATCCTGGCAGTGGTGCAGGGTCGCCTGTTCAGCCTTTAAATATGCAGTCGTCTTCTTGGCAGTGGCGTCGCTCACTCTGGCCTGCTCCTTGGCCCAGGCAGGTTCAGCCCGAAGGGTCTCAACGGCAGTAGCACCGTCTACAGTTATGCATATGGTTTTCAGCCTCCTGCTCACACTATGATACACGCATAAACAAGCTACCCCAACACATACCTTGTGCCTCGTCGAGCCACCTGTTAATAAGAGTGATGTCTTCATCCGCTAACTCAAGCTTCTGCTTTAGATCTGCATCTTCTGTAGCTTGGGCGGTCACCATGGACGTAACAGCCTGTGTTCGGATCAATAAGGTTACTTCCTGAGCATGTCTTTGATCCTCTAATCGCCTCCTTGTGGAAGCCGACCAGAGCCTCAGGGGATACTATCCATACATAGGTGCATTGTGCATGAAAAATAGTTAAAACCATTACATTACATACCTCGAAGCCTCTCAACAGGCCCAGGAAAGCTTCATTCAATCCGCTTCTCGCGGACATAACTCTTTCAACCACTGTACCCATTAAGATACGATGTTCCTCTGAGATGGACACACTTTGTAATGTGCGCATCAGAGCATCCGGTACCTCCGGATTCATGGAGGCTGTCGTGGGAGTATGCATTCCCTTCAAAGGGATACATCTGCTCGACCCTAGGGTCATCTTCGGCTGTAAGCCGGATAGTTTGGGCCCTTCATTGCTAGCCCATATAGGGGCTGCCCCCTCCAGACCCTTAAGGATCGAAGTACCGCCTTTGGGCGTTGTTTTCATTGTCCCCCACACCACTTGATGGTCATGGGAGATTCTCCGAGATGACACCTCGAAGTCATCCGCCCTAGGAGGCGAGGAAGCATGAGAAAGCGTCTCGCTTTCCATCATCCTCGGAGATAAATCCCTTGATGAGGAGGATTGTCGGGGCGGACTATGGGCCGAACTGCAAGCATATAGTTTAAATATTACCCCTGTAATTCAAAAAGAGCAGGATATGTCTAGAACATCCTTGTTCACTTACGATTTGGCAAGGGGCTGTCCTTAGGGAGGTGCCTTGTGACGACATCGGCTTCGGAACCCAAACCATAGTGTAGGGATGCTTTCCCTCTCTTTGGTGCTTCCACCTCCAAGTCTTCGGACGCAGTTCTTTTCCTCCCATGAGGGGAATGAATATCACCTTCTCCTTCCCCTTCGTCTTTTGAAGAGGGAGCTTCAGCCCCTCCGGACATAGTGTCTGGCATACCTGTGAAATGAAGGCCGCTTTCGGCCTCTTCGCTCTTTTTCTTGTCCTCTAGCGCTGGAACTTGATACGGCACTGGGACCAGCATTCTCGTCAACGCAGGATCGGCCGAGTCTTCAGGAAGTGGAGCTGAACATCTAATTCATTCCGCCTTCTTTATCCAGCCCTGGTTGAAGATAGAACTCTCAGTACAATGCAATGGGATAATCAACCAAGTTGCGATCAGAAGTTGGGTGCTTACCGGGATATCTGGACGGTTGCAGTTGAGACTGACGTCCTCTGACGTGTCCGGCCGCTGGTCTCGAGTTTTGAAGAACAACTCCCACATCCCTTCATGTGTTGTGCTGTAAAATTGTTGATGGGTCCGTGGTCCCTCCGGATTGAACTCCCACATACGGAGAGGCCGTCGTTGGCACGGGAGGATCTGGCGGACTAGCATCACTTGGACCACATTGACGAGGCCAACATTCCTCTCGAGGATACTTCGGATATGACTTTGTAGCACTTATACTTCATTAATTGATCCCTAGTCTAGCCCCTTATTTATCCAAGATGTGAGCTGTATTGGAGGGCCGGATCGGAACGCAGGTGCGACTGCCCATTTGGTGCCGCGGGGTTAGGTGATATAGAACCACTCCTGTTGGCATAAGTTGGAGGTTTCCGCGAAGGCGCCTTTTGGCCAGACAGTGCTGGTGAGCTTGCTCACCATAGCACCACCCCACTCTGCTTCTCCCCCGTTAACTAGCTTCGGCTTCACATTGAAAGTCTTGAGCCATAGGTCGAAGTGTGGGGGACGCGGAGAAAGGCTTCGCACACGACGATAAACGCCGAGATGTGAAGAAAATATTCTGGAGCCAAATCGTGAAAGTCTAGCCCATTATAAAACATAAGGTCGCGAATGAAGGGGTGAAGAGCGAACCCTAACCCACAGAGGAAGTGGGAGATGAATACAACCCTCTCGCCGAATTTCGGTGTTGGGATGACCTGCCCTTTCATAGGGAGCCTATGGGGGATCTCCGCAGTCAGGTACCTCACCTTCCGAAGCTTCACGATATCCTCCTCGGTGACCAAGGAGGCCGTCCACCTACCCTGGGAAATGGATCCGGACATAACTAGAAGGCCGGATGACAATGGGAGAAAGCAAATCCTGGGCGCTAGAGATTGAGGTTGGGAAGGTTGAGGAAGGGGAAGGAAGGGTCTGTACCCCTTTATAAAGGCGAAGAATACCGAACGCCTCCTCACGGGCCTTTTATGCTCGCCTATTCCCAAGGGATCTCCAACAACACGGTTGGATTACCCACACACATATTGATGAGAATCCCGAAATAAGGGCACATGATCTCTGCTTTGACAAGATGTGCCAATAAAAACCGCACCTAGAAACATGGAACGGGAGGCTGAAAAATGGTTCGAAATAATGACCGGGCGGAGACGTGGCGTCTCACTACAAAAATGTCAGTAGATAGGACTTGTTAAATATTATACTCTTTATGGAGCATGTTTTGTAGAGCCGGACACGTTCTCTGTGTTCGAGGATTACTTTGAAATATTCGGAGGAGGAACCCGCCTTGCAATGCCGAAGACAATCTGCGTGCCGGACACCTCGTCATTGAATCCTGGTTCAGGGGCTACTGAGGGAGTCCTGGATTAAGGGGTCCTCGGGCGTCCGGCCTGTGTGACATGGGCCGGACTGTTGGGCCATGAAGATACAAGATAGAAGACTTCCTCTTGTGTCCGGATAGGACTCTCCTTTGCGTGGAAGGTGTAACATCCCAAATTTTCAATTTGGAATGTTATACATTAGGTCATCATGCATATCATATTTTATTTTGCTTTTGGTTTTGATCCTAGAAAATCCTAAGCAACTCAAGGACCCACGGAGAGAGTTGGGGATTTTGTTATTTACATATTTGAGTTTTCTCAAATTATGTAAACAGGATCATTTGATTTTATTTATTTTATCATCAATTATTTCTATTACAAAAATATGAGAGAGGGAATAAAATGACTTTCCCAAAATATAGAAATATTGAGGATTTAATAAAAAAATCAAATAAGATTTATTTCGGAGTTTTTCGGTATTTTTATTTGAATTTAGGAAAAATGCGCGTTTTTCAAATTTGTAGTTTGGGCCCAGAAAAATGTTCACGTTATCGGGCTTGAATTTAGAAACCCGGGAAAATTTATTTCGTGATTTTTGGAGTCCGTTTAGTATTTCTTTTTATTTTTCTTCCGAGCGGAATTATTAAAAAAACGCGGAACCGACTATGGGCTGTACTCGGCCAGGACACCGCCGGCCGAGGCTTTATAAGCCGCCGCCCCGGCCCGAGAGAGAGAGCCCAGCCGCCAGCCCCGAAACCCTAACCCTAGCCAGCCGCCGCCGCCGCCTCGCCGCCGACTCGCCGGAGCAGCGCGCCGCTCAAGGTTCGCCGCCGCCTTGTTTTCCGTGCCGTTTAATTTTTTTTTCTGTTCGTCGTTTTTCTTTTTCGTCAGGTTTTTCGCGGTTATTTTCTGATCGCGATTTCTGATCCGATTTTCGTTTTAGTATAACTTTTCGCTCGTTTATCGGAATCAGGCGATTCAAGCGCCTGGAGTTTCGTCTCGAAACCCTCTTTCCGAATAATCAACTTAAACATGTTTTTGCTACTGTAAAATTTGACTTAGATCCAGATTAGTAGAACGAAGTTGTTTTCTTTCGCCGTTTGACTTCTTTTGCTTCGTTCGGTCTGATTCTTTTTGCAAACCAGGGTTCTTAAATTGAACTTTCTGGTTAGATCTTCTATTTGAGTTTTACCTGTGCATTAGATGAGTACTTATTGTATGCTTGTTTGTTTGTCTACGATAGAATACCCGGAGTGCGCCGCCTATTACTTTGAATCTCTAGGTTTCGCGGATCATCAGCAAGGCAAGTAACACTTTGATCATACCTTTTTCTACAACCCAGTTTTATTGCATTAGATCAATCTTCACACATTGCATGATTAGGATCTAATTAAACTATGGGATGGGAAGTAGATGAGGTAGTACCTAGTACCTGTTTATTATAAAACCTTTGGGAGTTACTTCTACGTTTGCTTATTATGCCATGCTATGCTAGTAGACGTGGATTGGGTGAGTGATATCCATGACAGATGTGAGATTGTTAATTAATGGTTTATCTAAGGTGGCATCCTAACACACATCTGGGTGGATTGAGGCACCTGGGTATTCCAGGACTTGCCAGTTTTTATTTTGGACCGCCACCCAGGCTCAAAGGGATCATGAGATTATTCATACTAGAAACTTCCGTGTGCAGCCACAAGCCATTATGGGCTCTGGCATAGTTGAGTAAGTCGTACGAACTCTTACAGGGTAGACTAGCAGATGTAGGGGAAAGTAGGTGTACCGGTCTATCCATCGTAAGGTGCTAGCATTTCTGAAAGACTGTGTCTCGGTCATCCGTTTCTCAAACACCATGTAGTGCGAGAAATCCAACGGAGGCGATCGAGTCTTGTGGGGAAAAGTGCGCAAACCTCTGCAGAGTGTAATAAACTAATCATGATTAGCCGTGTCCCCGGTTATGGACATCTTGAGTATCTAGTACCTGGATTATCATGTGAATCTCAACATGTTACTCTAAAGTTAATTTTGTTGGGTTTTTAATGATGTTACTTAATTAGGATTGAGAATGCTGTCAACCATTCTCAATGTTTAACAACCACCATGATAGTAATTAAATTTATTCTGTTGAAGTAGGGAAAAATTGGCTTTACACAAAAAAATTGTAACCATAGAGCTTTCCACCAGCCAAATATGCATGTAGTATAGCTGTTTCATTCCATTACTCTGTATGTGTTACCTTGCCAGCATATTCCATGTGCTGACCCATTTTCGGGCTGCAACGTTAGTGTTGCAGACTTTTCAGACGATGATTAAGGAGTTTTTAGGTCGTGGTTCTATACTCAGTGATGCCGTTGGAGTTGATGGACTCACTTACCTTCCAAGCCTTCCGCTGTTATCGTTATTAGATGGCCTTAAGCCATATTTATTGTAATAAGCTCTCTTTTGAGACACTCGATGTAATAAGTGTGTGATTGCTACTCTGCTATAAATCCTCCGAGTACTGTGTGGTGTCAGCATTACTGATCCAGGGATGACACCGGAGCACAGAGATCAGACTGTTTGAGGTCTGGTCGCTACAGAGATGGTATCAGAGCACACGCTGACTGTAGGACACGACCACTAAGCTAAAGACCTAGATCACTACTCACTCTCTTCTCTTCTGACCTCTCATCTGTTCTACTCTTTAGGATGGCGGATGCAAGGAACAAGTTCACACAACCAGATGAAGATACACCCTTTGGACGCCACTTGAAGGAAGTCACTAGATACCTGAACATAGGAGTACCAAGCTTCACGGGAATCTACAACACCACTTTACCTGAAGAAGAGCGCTGGATGATTCAAGTTCAAGTTCCAGGAAGGACGTTCATGCCAGTCACTGAGCCCATAGAGTTTTCTTTTGATGCACCAACTTGGAGTCTAGGAAAGAGTATGGCTGCTCACATCGCCATGGGACGCATTGGAGAAGTCTACCGCAAGGATCTCAAGGATACTATCTACCAGATTTGTGGGCGCCGAGATGAACACTGGGAGATGATTAGCACCAGGAAGGATAGATCAATCGCAGCTTTTATCCAGGAGTTAAACCAGCACATTCGACGACAGGAGAATCAGATGTGCGCCGACATTATAGATCTGAAGAAGGCTAAGAATAGAATCAAGGAACTGGAGGAAGAACTCAAGGCTACACGTGAAGATTATGAAGAAGAAATTGAAGTATTGGTGGATAAGAATGCCGACCTAACTATGAAGATAGCGGTATTTATGGGAGGCCCTATGCCCATAGATGAAGACAAAGAACCCAACGAGATTAGCCCGGAAGACTACATCATCATTGACGGTACCGACTCGGAACAAGATAGTAGCGATGATGACTATGTTGATGAAGCAGGAGCAGATATCATGGAGTCTACAACCGTAGAAATATTTCTAGTAGACCACCTCATCAGTAGTAGTAGTCCACCATGTAAATATAGTAGTCCGAGCACTTTGCGGTAGTTAGATCGATTGTATGCCTTTGTTTGATTGATTGAAGTGAATTGTGTGCTTTTGCCTCATGTGCATATGGGTAGTGTTTTCTCTTTAGACCCCCTCTATTCTTATATCTCGTCTTTTCTAAAACCCTCAGATGCCTCCGAGACGTGACCCCGGATTTGCCTTTCCGCCGGAGCTCACCCAGTTGATCCAGCAGCAGAACACCTTGATGCAGTTGCTAGTTCAGAATCAGAATCAGGGGAACAATAACAACAACCCACCACTACCCCCACCTGTTGACCACTTAGCCCGTTTTCTTAGGCTGAATCCGCCGGTGTTTTCCAGTAGCACCGAGCCGATAGTAGCAGATGATTGGCTCCGCAAGATAGCTAGGGAGTTGACCACAGCAGGGTGCACAGATGTGGAGAAGGTTAAGTTTGCCGCACATCAGTTAGAAGGACCCGCAGCATCCTTGTGGGAGAATTTCACAACCACCTTCCCAGTCGACACTGTCACATGGGACCAGTTTCAGCAGGCTTTTCATACTGCCCATGTTTCAGCAGGAGCAATGGCCATGAAGAAGCGTGAGTTTCGTAACTTGCGCCAAGGAGGACGGACCGTTGGCCAGTATGTGGAGCAGTTTAGTAAGCTAGCACGTTATGCCCCAGATGACGTTGCTACGGATGTAGCTAAGCAGGAGAAGTTTCTGGAAGGACTGAATGATGAGTTGAGTAGTAGTTGATGGTAGCCACCTTCAACAACTACCAGGAGTTGGTAGACCGTGCTCTTATGATTGAAGGGAAGCAACAGCAAATTGAGAACCGCAAGAGGAAGTATGGACAAGGAAAGTATAATTCAGGAGCTCAGTAGAAGCCACGTTTTACCCCTAGGCCGGGAGGACATTTTCAGCATACCCATGGAGTAGGTAGCTCGCACAATCACAATGGCACCAAGAATGGTAATGGGAATGGAGGAAGCAATGGACAGAACCGCAACACCCCATCAACCCCAGCCAAGAAGGACTTGAGCCATGCCACTTGTTATAAGTGTTCGAAGCCAGGACATTATGCAAATGAATGTCCCGAAGGCCAAAATGGCAATGGAAGTTCTGGGAAGAAGCCGAACCCTTTCAACAGGGGACAGGTGAACCACGTTAGCGTGGAGGAGGTTGAAGCTCAGCCCGATGCAGTAATAGGTAACTTTTTGGTTAAGTCATTTACTGCACTCGTTCTTTTTGATACTGGTGCATCGCATTCATACATCTCAAGGGGATTTGTGGATAAGTATAACCTACCAACCCAAGCCCTTAGGTCACCCATGTTAGTAACCTCGCCAGGAGCAGAATATGTGGCTAGTCTATGGTGTGATCGGTTACCATTAAGGATTGGTAACTATGTTTTTCCCTCAGACCTAATAGTATTGGAATCTCAAGGATTGGATGTGATATTAGGCATGGATTGGTTATCAAAGTATGAAGGGAATATTGAGTGTGCTAGTAAGACAATTTTGCTTACCACACCAGAAGGGAGAAGGATCAAGTATGTATCCCGGCATGTACCAAAGAGGACACAAGTAAATTGCCTAACAGGAGTTGTGCAGGAGGAAGTACTAGTGGTAAAGGATTTTCCTGATGTATTTCCCGAAGAGTTGCCAGGCATGCCACCGGATAGAGACATTGAGTTTTTGATTGAGCTATTGCCAGGCACTGGGCCAATATCAAAGAGACCATATAGGATGCCAACAAAGGATTTGGTGGAAATTAAGAAGCAGATTAAGGAGTTACTGGATAAGGGATATATTCGCCCAAGTTCTTCACCTTGGGGATCGCCAGTACTTCTAGTGGAGAAGAAGGATGGATCGTTAAGAATGGTTGTTGATTATCGAGGATTGAATGAAGTAACAATCAAGAACAAGTACCCGCTACCAATGATCAATGATCTGTTTGATCGATTGCAAGGAGCTAAAGTGTTTTCCAAGATCGATTTGCGATCAGGATACCACCAGTTGAAGATTCGAGAACATGATATTCCTAAGACAGCTTTTACCACCAAGTATGGGCTGTATGAGTATACCGTTATGTCATTTGGTCTGACTAACGTGCCTGCCTATTTTATGAACATGATGAACAAAGTGTTTATGGAGTTTTTGGATAAGTTCGTCGTAGTGTTCATTGATGATATCTTGGTATATTCGAAGAATGAAGAGGAGCATAAGGAGCATTTGCGTTTGGTAGTTGGAAAGCTCAGAGAACACCAGTTATATGCCAAGTTCAGCAAATGTGAGTTTTGGTTGAAGGAAGTAGGATTCCTCGGACACGTTATATCTGGAGAAGGTATAGCAGTAGATCCCGCTAAAGTTGAAACCGTGACCAAGTGGGAAGCACCAACAATAGTTGGAGAGATCCGGAGTTTTCTGGGACTCGCAGGATACTACAGGAGATTTATTGAGAATTTCTCAAAGATTGCAAAGCCTATGACGGAGTTGCTGAAGAAGGATACTAAGTTCAAATGGACTGAGGAGTGTGAGGCTAGTTTCCAGGAGTTCAAGAAACGCTTGGTTACCTCACCAGTGTTGATTTTGCCAGATCAAACCAAGGATTATGAGGTGTATTGCGATGCTTCACGTCGAGGACTTGGAGCAGTGCTTATGCAGGAAGGGAGAGTTGTTTTGTATGCTTCACGACAACTAAAGCCTCACGAATTGAATTACGCTACACATGATTTGGAGTTAGCAGCCATAGTGCATGCATTGAAGACATGGAAACATTTCCTCATTGGAAATCATTGTGAGGTGTACACAGATCACAAGAGTTTGAAGTACATTTTCACGCAGAAGGAGTTGAACCTTAGACAAAGGAGATGGTTGGAGCTCATCAAGGATTATGATATGAGATTGCATTATCATCCCGGGAAGGCTAATGTAGTAGCTGATGCATTAAGCCGCAAGAGCCATGTCAATACGTTAATGACAGGAGAAATACCCAAGGAGTTAGCAGAAAATCTTCGTGAACTATGTGTGCAAATAGTTCCGAGAGGCTATGTAGCAACGTTGGAAATTCAGTCAACTTTGATGGATAGAATCAGAGAAGCTCAGAAAACTGACAAAGAGATTGCCGCTATAAAGGGGAAACTGAGCAAAGGAAAAGCTAAAGGATTTCGTGAGGATGAGCATGAAACCCTATGGTTTGAAGAACGTGTTTACGTGCCCAATAACCCGGAGATCAGAAAGTTGATTGTGCAAGAGGCACATGATTCACCGTATTCGATTCACCCAGGAAATACCAAGATGTATTTGGATTTGAAGGATATTTTCTGGTGGACCGGAATGAAGAAGGATATTGCGGAGTATGTAGTAGTTTGTGACGTATGTCAGAGAGTAAAGGCAGAGCATCAGAAGCCAGCAGGATTGTTGCAACCATTGCCGATACCCGAATGGAAGTGGGATAAGCTAGGCATGGATTTTATCACGGGATTGCCCAGGACTCGTTCAGGCTATGACTCGATTTGGGTTGTAGTTGATCGATTGACGAAGGTAGCTCATTTCATCCCAGTAAAGACCACTTACACCAGTGCTAAGTTGGCAAAGATATACATGACCAGGATCGTATGTTTGCATGGAGTTCCGAGGAGCATCGTATCAGATAGAGGAACCCAGTTTACCTCAAAGTTCTGGAAGCAGTTGCATGAGACTTTGGGTACAAGGCTAGAATTTAGTACAGCTTATCATCCGCAGACAGATGGACAGACCGAGAGAGTCAATCAGATTTTGGAGGATATGCTGAGAGCTTGTGCACTAGATTATGGATCTAGTTGGGACGATAATTTGCCATATGCAGAGTTCTCTTACAATAATAGCTATCAGACCAGTTTGAAGATGGCCCCTTTCGAAGCTTTGTACGGAAGGAGGTGCAGGACACCGTTGTCATGGGACGAAGTTGGAGACCGCCAGTTGTTTGGACCAGATTTGATTAAGGAGTTTGAACAGAAGGTGAAGTTGATTCGCGATAGGCTCAAGGTAGCCCAGTCCAGGCAGAAGAGCTACGCAGATTCTAAACGCAAAGAGACATTTTACGAAGTCGGAGATAGAGCTTATCTTCGAGTATCCCCACTTTGAGGGATTAAGCGCTTTGGAGTTAAGGGGAAGTTAGTGCCACGATTTGTAGGGCCATATCGAGTTTTGGAGCGTATGGGAGAAGTGGCCTACAAGTTGGAATTGCCAGAAGGATTGACAGGAGTTCATGATGTGTTCCATGTTTCTCAGTTGTAGAAGTGTCACGCGGAGATGGCTGACATACCTTTGAGAGACACAGTGCCATTAGAAGCAATTCAGTTGGATAACAATTTGACCTATGAGGAGAAACCAGTCAAGATTCTCGAGTTTGCCAGCCGAGTCACTCGCAGCAAAGTTATCAAGTTTTGCAAAGTTCAGTGGAGCCACCACATGGAGGATGAAGCCACCTGGGAGCCAGAGGAAGATTTGCTCAAGGACCACCCTCACCTATTTTCTAGCCAACCCGAATCTCGAGGGCAAGATTCATCTTAAGGGGGGTAGGTTTGTAACATCCCAAATTTTCAATTAGGAATGTTATACATTAGGTCATCATGCATATCATATTTTATTTTGCTTTTGGTTTTGATCCTAGAAAATCCTAAGCAACTCAAGGACCCACGGAGAGAGTTGGGGATTTCATTATTTACATATTTGAGTTTTCTCAAATTATGTAAACATGATCATTTGATTTTATTTATTTTATCATCAATTATTTCTATTACAAAAATATGACAGAGGGAATAAAATGACTTTCCCAAAATATAGAAATATTGAGGATTTAATAAAAAATCAAATAAGATTTATTTCAGAGTTTTTTGGTATTTTTATTTGAATTTAGGAAAAATGCGCGTTTTTCAAAGTTGTAGTTTGGGCCCAGAAAAATGTTCACTTTATCGATCTTGAATTTAGAAACCCGGGAAAATTTATTTCGTGATTTTTGGAGTCCGTTTAGTATTTCTTTTTATTTTTCTTCTGAGCGGAATTATTAAAAAAACGCGGAACCGACTATGGGCCGTACTCGGCCAGGACACCGCTGGCCGAGGCTTTATAAGCCGCCGCCCCGGCCCGAGAGAGAGAGCCCAGCCGCCAGCCCCGAAACCCTAACCCTAGCCAGCTGCCGCCGCCCGCCGCCGCCGCCGCCTCGCCGCCGACTCGGCGGAGCAGCGCGCCGCTCAAGGTTCGCCGCCGCCTTGTTTTCTGTGCCATTTAAAAAATATTTTTTTTTTCTGTTCGTCGTTTTTCTTTTTTGTCAGGTTTTTCGCGGTTATTTTCTGAGCGCGATTTCTGATCCGATTTTCGTTTTAGTATAGCTTTTCGCTCGTTTATCGGAATCAGGCGATTCAAGCGCCTGGAGTTTCGTCTTGAAACCCTCTTTCCGAATAATCAACTTAAACATGTTTTTGCTACTGTCAAATTTGACTTAGATCCAGATTACTAGAACGAAGTTGTTTTCTTTCGCTGTTTGACTTCTTTTGCTTCGTTCGGTCTGATTCTTTTTTCAAACCAGGGTTCTTAAATTGAACTTTCTGGTTAGATCTTCTATTTGAGTTTTACCTGTGCATTAGATGAGTACTTATTGTATGCTTGTTTGTTTGTCTGCGATAGAATACCCGGAGTGCGCCGCCTGTTACTTTGAATCTCTAGGTTTCGCGGATCATCAGCAAGGCAAGTAACACTTTGATCATACCTTTTTCTACAACCCAGTTTTATTGCATTAGATCAATCTTCACACATTGCATGATTAGGATCTAATTAAATTGTGGGATGGGAAGTAGATGAGGTAGTACCTATTACCTGTTTATTATAAAACCTTTGGGAGTTACTTCTACGTTTGCTTATTATGCCATGCTATGCTAGTAGACGTGGATTGGGTGAGTGATATCCATGACAGATGTGAGATTGTTAATTAATGGTTTATCTAAGGTGGCAACCTAACACACATCTGGGTGGATTGAGGCACCTGGGTATTCCAGGACTTGCCTGTTTTTATTTTGGACCGCCACCCAGGCTCAAAGGGATCATGAGATTATTCATACTAGAAACTTCCGTGTGCAGCCACAAGCCATTATGGGCTCTGGCATAGTTGAGTAAGTCGTGCGAACTCTTACAGGGTAGACTAGCAGATGTAGGGGAAAGTAGGTGTACTGGTCTATCCATCGTTAGGTGCTAGCATTTCTGAAAGACTGTGTCTCGGTCATCCGTTTCTCAAACACCATGTAGTGCGAGAAATCCAACGGAGGCGATCGAGTCTTGTGGGGAAAAGTGCGCAAACCTCTGCAGAGTGTAATAAACTAATCATGATTAGCCGTGTCCCCGGTTATGGACATCTTGAGTATCTAGTACCTGGATTATCATGTGAATCTCAACATGTTACTCTAAAGTTAATTTTGTTGGGTTTTTAATGATGTTACTTAATTGGGATTGAGAATGCTGTCAACCATTCTCAATGTTTAACAACCACCATGATAGTAATTAAATTTATTCCTTTGAAGTAGGGAAAATTTGGCTTTACGCAAAAAAACTGTAACCATAGAGCTTTCCACCAGCCAAATATGCATGTAGTATAGCTGTTTCATTCCATTACTCTCTATGTGTTACCTTGCCAGCATATTCCATGTGCTGACCCGTTTTCGGGCTGCAACGTTAATGTTGCAGACTTTTCAGACGACGATTAAGGAGTTTTTAGGTCGTGGTTCTATACTCAGTGATGCTGTTGGAGTTGATGGACTCACTTACCTTCCAAGCCTTCCGTTGTTATCGTTATTAGATGGCCTTAAGCCATATTTATTGTAATAAGCTCTCTTTTGAGACACTCGATGTAATAAGTGTGTGATTGCTACTCTGCTATAAATCCTCCGAGTACTGTGTGGTGTCAGCATTACTGATCCAGGGATGACACCGGAGCACAGAGATCAGACTGTTTGAGGTCTGGTCGCTACAGAAGGAAAGCTAGGCGTCTGGATGTATTGTTTATTTTCTCTGTAACCGACTTTGTATAACCCTAGGCCCCTCCGGTGTCTATATAAACCAGAGGGTTTAGTCTGTAGACAACGATCATAATTACATAGGCTAGACTTCTAGGGTTTAGCCACAACGATCTCGTGGTAGATCAACTCCTGTAATCCTCATACTCATCAAGATCAATGAAGCAAGACGTAGGGTATTACCTCTATCAAGAGGGCCCGGACCTGGGTAAACATCATGTCCCCTGCCTCCAGTTACCATCGACCTTAGATGCATAGTTCGGGACACCCTACCCGAGATCCGCCGGTTTTGACACCAACAACTGCTTCTAATTTTTCGAAATGCCACTTATGAGAAGACACTTTTAACTAGGCAGAGTGATATTGGTTGCATCTGTCATATGGTATCTAGCTTGCATTACTTCTATTTTCTTGAAAATCCTTATGCTTAGTTTACAC
Source organism: Triticum dicoccoides (assembly GCF_002162155.2). Lineage (NCBI taxonomy): Eukaryota > Viridiplantae > Streptophyta > Magnoliopsida > Poales > Poaceae > Triticum > Triticum dicoccoides. The sequence continues at coordinate 260,612,703 of NC_041380.1, forward strand.
ATTGTAGTTGTCAATATGTCATGCCGTCCTGTTTTTCTTACATTTCCATCCTCATACGGTTGTCTTACATCATAGTATTGCTTGTCTGTATCATGCATCAATGAGTTCTGAAGAGCGATTTTATTCTTTTGTGTTGTGGGTATGCCTTGACATGGCAAAGTCAAAAAAGAGCAAGGAAAAGAATATAGTAGGGAATGGTGTTACTCGTCGGGTGAAACGGAAAAGGATCTGCCCTCGAGATTCTGCTGGTACTTATGGTGCAGTAGAAGGTCCAAGTCCATCGGCTAAATCTACAAACACAGTATCACCTGCTCCACCAACTGCAACATCCGCTTCAACTGTACTATCATCTCAATGAGTTACTCGTTCGTTAGCTCCGGAACTGGCCAGTTCCCAAGCTGCATTCACACCTAACACTACTTCCGAAGCACTGCTGACACAACAAGACTTGGCAAGATCAGATGAACCTCATGAGCATCAACACCAAGATGGTACCTGACCGAGTAAAGTTGCAGTTGCTTGCTCCTTTATATGCACTCTCACAGTTTGGTGTGCACTAACACTTTCCATATTCGTTGTTGAACTAGCACCACGACGCAAGCGGAAACAGACATCAGGGATAATGCTTGACATATTAACAAAATCTAAAGGAGGAAGAATGGAGATCCATTTTCAGGCAGGTTTAAAAAGGCCACATGATACTACAAAGTCAGCCAAGTTAGTATCAGAGGTAGCCATTACCGTTAGGTGTCATGCACATATCCTCCCAACGTGGATCCAGTACAGGAATGAGGAAAACAATACCCAGTTTAACACCTTCCTTGACCATTTATCCATAAGTAATGTTATTCATCGCAATTTGTAATATTGTCTTGCTCTGTGCCATACTTTCTAGCTTCCTCCTAATAAGACTCACATTCTTTTTTCAATAGATGAGGCTCAAGTTGGATCTGAAAGATGATGCAACTAAACAAGCATGCACTCATGTTTTTCAGTCTGCTCTGCGACAGTATCGGCACCACCTTAGAAAATCTCACTTTGAAGGAAAGGCTAACAATGAAATCGCCCAATCATCTCCAGTGGAATATATTACAGATGAAGACTGGACATCCCTTGTTAAACACTGGTCTGATCCAAAGTATCAGGTAGGGTATATGTATTTGATCAGACCACATATTGAACTTGTATTTATGTATGTGCCTTACAAGCGTATCTTCTTCTAGGCTAACTGTTTGAAGAACAAGACTAACTGTTCTAAAGTGAAATTCCAATAGACAAGAGGATCTCGTAGCTATATTGCACACTGGGAGGCTCTTGTAAATAGCTGCTACTTCCTTATTTTTTCTGTGCCATATTATCGTATCTATATTGACTTGTTCCAAATACAGAGGAAAACCTGTGTGGACCAAAAAGAACCTGAACCGAATGCAGTGCAAATCTTCAAGGATTGCCACACCAGAAAGATGAAGGGCATGAACACACCAGTTCAGGCCGCTGTTGTAAGTCCTTACTCCTCCTACCTTTGAACTGATTGGTATTGTGATGTGTTCATTTAGCTGGTTGGTTTGCAGCCAATGTCAGTTACTCTATTCACTTCTATACATAGTTGTCTTAACGTATCATTTCAACTTACATGGTTTAAAAGAGATGAAGGATATTCTTTTGGCCTTGATTTGTAATCTAGTTGTGATGTTCAAGTGTGCACACAATGATAGAATAGACTGTTTGTTTTATATCTGTTTGCCCATGATATGAATGATGTTATGCTATGTTCATCCTACTTTAAACCATGTCTCTTTATCCTTAGATGTCAACGAATGTGAGGAAATAGACAATACAGTAGGCATGCTACATGGACATATGTTCCGAAAGTGATTTTATTATGTAGTTGGCACTACAATACATGCTAATGTATTACAACAGTTCACCAAAATAAGTTATGTATAAACGTGAAACCTACTTTGTTAGTTTTTGTCTCATTAGTAATTTATCTGGTACACTAGTCTACAAGTTCAAACTTTCAGCAAGCTATGGAAAAAATGATTGAATAGCCACAAACCACCTGAAGGTGACGAGGCTACCACAGACACAATGTCACCCCTTGCTGCAGTGCGTCAGTATCTCTCCACTAATAGTGCAAAAAGCACCTTCCTGCATAATTCTGGGTTGGTTGTCAAGGTAACCTCGTCCAAATCACCTATTGAAAAAAATCTTCCGGCTAGACAGAGTGATATATTTGTGCTCCAGACACAAGTCCAATCCCTAATGGACGTTGTGTTGGAAACAAAAACAGTGGCTGACAAATGTCGTGAAGATATGAATGGTTTTGAAACCAGACTATCAGACATTTGCTTCGTTGTTCAGAGAAATGGCGGAAAAAAGGGGAAGATCATGCTGCTCCATCAGATTCTACAGCTTGAAACATAAGCACTCAGGTCAAGTGATTTGTGCTTCTATACATCTGATGGTGCTTTTATCTGCAAGGACTGTAAACTTTATGCTAACAGGCCTTTTGTTGTATGGTTGGAATTTATTTTGTTGTGATATAGCATTTATGATGCTGCCAAAGGCTGCAGTAATTACGACGCTATTTTTGTATAGTGTGGGTTTATCTTAGTAACGTATTCGGCCGAAAGCTTCGTAGGAGCCCAACATGCCAACATTCGTCGGGCCCATTCCAATTGGGCTAAAAACGATTGTGGGACAAAATTTGCATGTGGCCCACTAAAAATATCTAGGCCTAAATCAACATAAGCTTTCATATTTTTCTGGTAGGCCTGTGCCCATAGTGGTCCTTTAACATGCCTAAATGTAATTTGGGCCCTCAGTAATAATAGGTCGTTTACATGTGTAAATATCTCGAGCCCATAAAAAACTTGGGCCTTTAACAGGCCGAAAGTAAGACTGGGCCCTGATTGTGCCAAATAACCAACTAGTCTTAGCAGGCAAAAATGGTGGCCCATTTACAATGTGGATTATCCACAGGCCGAAATTCAGACGAGCCGTAAATGCGCCGACCTACTACACGGGCCTTTAACAGGCTGGAAGTTCGGTCGGGCTTGATTAGTGTCATTTTTATATGGGTCGTTAGTTGGCCCGATGTGGCGTTGGGACACATATGGCCCATGGATTTTGTCCAACGTTAATAGGCCGAAAGTCACAATAGGCTGAAAGTGGCCCAAATCTGTAGTGGGCCTCTAACAGGCCGAATGTCAGCCATGGCCGAATATGACCCATATCCTTCACGGTCGCTTATGGGCCGAAAGTTTCAATGGCCTATAAATAGGACCAAATGAAGCAGGACCTTTAATAGGCCGAAAACACACCGGGCCATAATTCGGCCCAAATTCTTAGCGCACTGTTAACGGGCCAGAAGTGACCATGGGTGGCGATGATGACAAATTTAGGACGGGCCATTGACGGGCCAATTTGACACTAGCTGTATGGGCCTTAACTGAGAATGTTGAGCCTTTAGCTGGGTTGGCCCATTATGGTCTACAAAATATTGTGGGCCTTTAGCTGGGCCGACCCATTATGGACCGCTAAATCTTGTGGGCCTTTAGTTGGGCCGGTCCATTTAATCTTTATGGGCCACTTTTGGGCCGGTCCATGTGTCAACGTATCATAGGGGCATCTCGCCCGTTGGATGAGTGACACCTGTGCCAACGCGGAGCCAACATGTGGTTCCTTCAGGCAATGAGAATTTTACACGTGGAAAATCGGCATTGGTCGTGGCTGTTTGCGGGTTATCGAATCCAAAACTAGACCCGATAGCTTAACGACATCCCGTTATGGTGGATGCCACGTGTCGGTCACCCTTGACGAAAGCACTTCTTTGACATGCGATTTATCATCATGGAAGTGGACACTTCCGTGATGGTAATTTTGGTAATGTCATGGAACACTTCTACGACAGCACATGTATAACTATGTTGATTCTGCCATAAAATCGTCATGGATGTACATGCATGACAGAAAACATGACCTACTGTGACAAACACGTATCATCACGGAAGTGTCTTTTTTTGTAGTGATAGGATGCACCCCTATGGGGCACCTGATCATCATCTCATGGACAAAAAAGTGAAGCCCTCTACGGGATACAGAACTGTCCTCGACGACCTGCTCGATAAACCTTGTCAGATACACACAACGCCAAATACCAAACCAACACATAGCCTTCGGGCATGTTGGGTACTCCGGCAGGTGGTTAAGCGCGATGATGCCATCCTCACCAGCATTCCTCCAGAGAGGCACTCTTCGGAAAATGCTAATCTCAACGTTTTTACGGTCTTCGAGACATTTTCTTACAACAACTGGCGCAAGAGGGCACTGCACGACCTTGCCGAAGTCATCCAGGTAGCCGCTGTAAATCCTTGGAATGACATGGCGATAACCCTCACCGCCGATGATGAGCCAAGGGCCTGTCGGCGTTCTGGGAACGGGGGTCCCCAGACTTGCCTGCCTGCGGCCCATGGCATGGCTGAGCCAGCAGGCCATACGGCTCATCTTCACCAACAAAGCATCCAAGACCCTCGCGAGGGTCCAAGCCTCGTGAGGGTCCAAGCCTCGCGAGGCGGACGACGCAAGACCTCCTCCCGAGCGGCCTAGTCAGGCAGGCTCGCGAGGGGCGGAGCTATCAAGGCGAGGCGAACCTCACGAGGCTCTCGTGACGTGAGCCATGATGATCGACACCAGGCGGGCGCCAGCGCGCGCAGCGTCCTTGTTTCCTCTTTGGTGCAAAGGAGGCAAGCGCAGCCGCGGAGAACCGAGACATCAGGCAAAGGTTGCCATTTCGGTGCAACAAGATCAAGACCATGGACTACAAGACGGAGGTCATAGTGGAGCCCAAGACGGGGTCACCACCAGAGCCTTTCACAGGCGAAGACCGCTTTTGTCAGGGTAGCTTGTACTAGCTGTCCCCCTTCGAATTAGCCCGCCATTGTTGGCTCCCTTCTCGCTCAATATTTGGGAAGAGGACCAGGGCCTTTATAAATAGGACTAGCCACCACCATACGGAGATGGGATGAGACCCAGACAGGGGGATGAGACCGAGAGAGATCATCAGACCCAGGGATAGACACAAGTCCGAAAGCACAAGAACACCTCAACCTCAGGAGGCTGTTCTTCCCCTTGTATTATTCATCATCAGCCCAAGAGGCAATCCACCACCACACTGGAGTAGGGGTATTACACCACAACGGTGGCCCGAACCAGTATAAACCCCGTGTCTTTCTGTGTTGCGAGTTGGTCGAGTTCGTCCGCAAGATCTTAGCGAGCTAGAGCGTAGATCGGTAGGAGGGAAAGACTTCACGCGCACCCCAGTGTTCGAACCTTAAGGGTTTGCAGAGCCCCACGTCCGACATTTGGCGTGCCAGGTAGGGGTGTGCCGTAGCTTCCTTTCCATCAGTCCATCGCTCTGTCACCTCCATGCCGGACGCTCGCCATGCTCGAGCTGAGCGTCGGGCAGCCCTCGCCGCCCGCGTCACTCAGACGGCTCCCGTTGGCGGGCCACCTCATCGTTCTCCGTCCCCCGCCGCCAACGCTGCCACCGGCCCGGTGGGGAACGAGCAGCAGGCGTCCTTGCAGCATCCTTCAGTGCAGCAGGACGGCTGCACCGCTACTCCATCACTCACCCCTGCTGGTTCTTCGTCCCACGCGCACTGCGCTCCCATGGAGGCACGGGCCGCGTTCATCACAGTGAACGAGCTCCTATGTTACCGCCCCGTCGACGACCTCTACGAGGAGTGGCTCGACCGCGTCGCCGAGCTCGTCTGTGCCGCAGGGGGCTCTCCGACGCCGTCCCACTCTCTGCCTCCCCCTCAACCAGCCGCGGGTGACAGGGCTCATGGCATGCCTCCACTGCCTCGACCCCAAGACGGTGCCTTGCCACCAAGGCGCGCGCCTCCGCAGCATGATCCACCGCGCCCGGTGCCCGCGCGTGAAGAAAGACGCTGCCAGGAAATCCCGCGGCCGCGAGAAGCTACACCGGCGCTCCCCGCACCACCTCGTCAAGACCGCGAGCCGCCTGCAGTGGCGCGGCGTGGACCTCGCCAAGACCAAGTTTCGCCTCAGAAGCGGGCCCCGGCGACCACGGCTGGCTGCCGTGCCTTCACCCCAAACTGCGTAGCATCGCCTGGCCAGGCAAGTTCAAGCCAGATCTACCTCCTCGATACGATGGCACCGTCGACCCCGCAGAGTTCCTGAGGCTCTATGAGTTGAGCATCGAAGCGGCCAACGGCGACGAAAAAGTCATGGCGAACTGGTTTCCCATGGCTCTCAAGGATGGGGACCGCTCCTGGCTCCTGAACCTGCAGCACGGCTCAATCTCCTCCTAGGACGAGATGCGTGACCGCTTCGACACCAACTTCCAGGGCACTCGTGACCGCCCACCGGTCGTGGGCGATCTACGCTGCATCAAGCAACAGCCAGGAGAGACCCTCCAGAAGTACATCCAGCGCTTCAACAACACCTGCCTCAAGATCCCCAAGGTCACGGACGAAGCCATCATCTCCGCGTTCTCAGACGGCATCCGTGATGTCAAGATGAAGGAAGAGCTGGCTATCCACGAGGAGCTTTGCACATCTCAGGAGCTGTTCAACCTGGTGACCAAGTGCACCAGAGCTGAGGAGGGGCGCCTCTCTCTCCGTGAGCTGCCAGCTGCAAGAGTGGAGGAAAAGAAGGCCAAGGCCAAGGACATGAAGCGCAAAGAGGCAGTAGTGCTCGCAGCGGAGCCTGACACCAAGCGAGGCCGAGATCAGCCCGAGTCATCCAAGAACGGCCGTCTGTTCTGCGCCTTCCACAACCTGAACACCCACAACACTAGCGACTGTTAAGAGCTCAGAGCCATACGGGAAGGACGCTTCGGTCGACGCCCCAAGCGCAACAACCGGGGCTACGGCCGCGGAGGAGGACGCTGGGACGACCATGGCCCGCGCCAGGAGTGGCGTGACCGGCCTCGTGAGGATCACTGGCAGGACAAACCTCGTGAGGGCGCCTGGAGGGACCCGCCTCGTGAGGATCGCCCTAGGGCAACGCCGGTCTTCCCCCGTTGCCGCCACCGAGAAGGAACGACGACCACCACTAGGACGAGGGGGTTGGGCGCTTCCAGGAGCCGCGTGCGATCGCTTGCATCTTGGGCGGTGCTCAGGCCCCAGCCTCTCAGCGCATCTTCAAACAGTTCGCTCGCGAGGTGAACGCGGCGCCCCCCAAGCTCGAGGCCACACGCCTGCTTAGGTGGTCCCAATGCGCCACCACCTTCGACTCAGCCGACCAGCTCAAGTGCGCAGCCACCGCTAGCACACTCCCTATGTTGTGCTCCCTAGTCATCGGCAATGTGCAAGTCAGCAAGACTCTCATCGAAGGCGGCGCAGGGCTCAACGTCCTATCCGTCGACACGTTCGACAACCTCCAAGTGCCCTATGAGAAGCTCCAGCCAACCAAGCCTTTCTCAGGAGTGACTGACGGTTCCACCACACCGATAGGGCAAGTCCGCCTGCCTGTCACCTTCGGGGAGCGCAAGAACTACCGCACCGAGCTCATCGACTTCGAAGTCGCGCACATCCGCTTGTCATACAATGCCATCCTCGGGTATCCAGCCCTGGCCAAGTTCATGGCAGTCACTCACCACGGCTACAACGTTCTTCAAGATGCCAGGAAGCGGGGGAATCATCACGATCCCATGTGAAGAAAGGGATGCAGTGTGCTCCCTTGAGTGCGCCTTCCAAGCCGCAGCAATCGACAACCCTGACAACAGAAGTGAAGGCCCTCCGGAGACCATCCCCAAGAAGAAGCTGCCGTGCCGCGCAGGGCCCCAAGAAGATGGCGTCGCGTAGGGAGCCTCGTCAGGATCAGCGCTCGCTCCAGGGGCGCCTCCCTCCACCGCATAGGAAAGCGTGCCCGGTGCCCTCCTTAGGCAGGACTTGGGGGCTCTCTCCTGGAGAGCCTCAGACCTTGCCAACCTCACGAGGGAGGCGCTTGGGCACCACTTGGAAGCGTGCTTCACGGCATGCTTTCCTCAGGAGAGCACAAGGCAAGGAGTGCCCACCACCCAGGAGTTCATCACCAAGACCACCCAAGAGCTACAAGACGCAAGAGCCATTCGCGGTGACAGCCGCTCGCAGAGTGTGGCTCACCATCCAGGCAAGGGTGCTGAGCTGCGCGTCTACATCGACATCCTCGGGCTCAACAGGGCCGCATCTCAGGAACACTTCTGGACATCACGTGCGGGCCGCTGTGGGGGTCCACCACACAGCTACGTTTGCATGCCCTTTGGCTTGCCGAGCGTGGTGTCAGCCTATCAGCACAACGTGCGGCAAGTCCTGGCGGCTCAGGAGGCCAGGTCCCATGCTGCTCTGGAGGAGATGGGGACGGTCTTCAGGGAACCTCCTGAGCCCCCAGAGCCTCCCGAGGCTCAGGGTCCCAGTGGCTCATGAGGAGCCATTCCTTTCAACGCATGGCTTCAGCCGCACCAACTCTACTTCATCTACAGGACCAGGTGACATCTTCCGAGTTCATTTAAGCTGGGAGCGCCCCTCGGGCTGCATTATTCCCAGGCCACATGGGTTCGTCCCTGTGGCATGTATCCCTTCTTATCATCCCCACGCCGCTCGGGCCAGACCCAGTGGCATGTATCTTCCTGCATTTATCCAAGTCGATCTTCTCTTCAAGCTTAACCTGCCAACTGCTATCACCTGCTCGATCATCGCCCACCACGGGTCCGTTCGCCCTATGCAATTTGCTTGCACGTTAAAAGGGGGGCTCCTGAGCATCACGACTCAGGAGCTCTTACTGGCTCTCCAGCCCTCACCCCCTGGACTTGACAACGGCATCGCGACCTGGCATACTAGTGGCGGCTGAGCTCGCTCGAGGGCCGGGACCTGAGGACGTAGAGTGCTTGCATCTAACCACCTTGCAGGGACATACAGTCACCAAGACTCAAGACCAGGCGCAACCCACCTTGAGGTAGGGCCTCGTGAGTCCCGCGCTGGCTCACGAGTGCCCAGATACACCTCGCAGCCCTGCCGTGCAAGCCACGTGTCAGGGTGAGGCTGTACACGCCCCGGGGGCTCCTCTCGGAGGGGGGCCCCCATCCTACGCCCAAGTGGAAGCTCCATGCTCCGTGCTGGCTATCGACACTGCCGAGGAGCGGCTATGCCCGTGCACAAGCGGAAGCACTATGCTCCGCGCTGGTGATAAACAACTGAGGGCGACCCCACGGTCGTACCAACCTCAGGGAGCCCAGAGCTCAGCGCCCAGCCTCACCACGACGCCTCCCCTAGGGAGAGTCGCGCGAGGGAGCTGGGCATGGGGGCTGTGCTCGGGTCACACCCAAGCACACGCCACCCAACCAGGTCCCCCGGACCTGGGCGTCGCGCGCCCCTCCCGAGGCCTTGGGGAGGGCAGGTACGGAAATTGTTTGAACGTCAAGGGGGACTCCTGAGCATCGCGACTCAGGAGCCTAACTGGTCACATAGCCCCTCACTCCTTGGTCCGTCCTGGTCTCTAGTCGGCCCAATGGCGGTTGAGGTATGCGCGGGGCCGGGCTCTGCCGACGTAAGAACATTAATCTATCCTCACGAACTCTCCATATATGTTGTTCGCATGTCAAGGGGGACTCCTGAGCATCGCCACCCAGGAGCCTAACTAGTCACGTAGCCCCTCACTCCTCGGACCATCCTGGTCTCCGGTCGGCCGAATGGCGGTTGAGGTATGCGCGGGGCCGGGCTCTGCCGACACAGAACAAAGCAAATAGGATGGAAAATGCAAAATCTCGAAGAAAATATTACAAGCATACTGTTCTCACAATACCAAATGGAAAGTCTAAATGCCTCCACGAGGCATGATGTATGTCGCAGGAATGAAACGAGAAGAATAGCCGCAGTTCAACCCTGGGTGTCGCCGTCGCCTGCGGAAGGTTCTCCCCCATGGGCAACGATGTTCTCACCTTCACCACCAGCCGCAGGATCCGCGGCATCGCCAGACAGAGGATCAGAGACAAAGCCGCGGAACTTCCCCAACAAAGCCTCCACTTAACCTTGAACAGCTACGGCGGCCGCTTTGCAGAGATCTTCAGCCACAGGCTCTAGCAGCTCGTCAAGGCGGGCGTTGGGGTTGCGGAGGTGAAGATGGTTGAGGACGCGAGTCAGTGCGGCTGAAGACAGAATGTGAGCTTGTGCCTCCGCCATGGGACTGAGGCCCTCAACGACCTCCTCAAGCGTCTTCACCACGAGAGGAAGCAGCTGGGCAGGGCCATCCTTGTCAGTGTCCAACGGCTTCTCCAGGCCATGCTCGTAGAGCGTCCTCAGCGCCTTGCGAGATCTCTTCTCGAGATCGGCAAAGGCCACATGGTCTTCGGCCAGGACTCGCACCTTGGCGTTAAGATCGGCCTCCCTCGCCCCCATCTTCTGTTCCAACTCTTCCAACTGGTTGCGCTCGGTAGCCTGCTTCTTCCCCAGCTCCACCAGCTCAGCATCATGGTTCTTGACGGCTTCCTCCCAGGCCTTCATCTCCTTCTCCTCTGTTTGGTGGCGGCATACCTCTTCGGCGTGCTTGTCGCGCAGGCTCTGCAACTCGCCCTCCAACACTTGGCAGCGGTCAAGGGCGGCCTTGGCATCTTTCAGCATCGCCTCACGATCGGTTGCAGCACCGGCAGCTTCTTGCTTCTCCCTCTCGGAAGCAGCAGCAGCCTGGCCCAGTGCCGCGCGTACTGCTAGGTCAAAATGAAGCCAGCTGGAGGCCAACTCCAGATGCCCGGCCACCAAGCGAGGGTCAGCGCTCAGGAGAACCGCCTGCAGTTGGGTCATCTCTGAAAGGGCACACTCCAATACGGTAGCAGGAGCAGAAGGACCAGGAAGTGAAGATGCAGCAATAGGAGGAAGCGGCATCGTCACCAGGGCTTGGGAGGCGCCAGAACCAGCATCTTCGTTAGAAGTGAGATTGCTGGGTCTTCGGGCAGTGGAGCCGGACACTAGATCCGCTCCACCTTCTTTGTCCAGACCTGGAAGGATAGATAAGGAAGCTTAGACGTCTTCCTTGAATATACAGGTGAAGGATATATCTCGGAATACAGAAAATTTACCGGACTGGCGGGTTGGGCTAGGTTGTACCCACGGTCCTCGGCCGTCTTCGGCCACGTCTCATTGGCCCTAAAAAGCACCCTCCAGATGTCTTCGTGAGTAGCGCCGAAGAACTGTCGAAGGGTCTGGTGCTTGGCCGGATTGAACTCCCATAAATCGCAAGTCTGCCTCTAGCAAGGAAGTATCCGGCAAAAGAGCATCACCCGGATCACATTGACGACCTTGATATTCTTGTCCACCATGCTCTTGATGCGCATTTGTAGCGCAACCAGCTCGTCCAACGATGCCCAGTCTAGGCCCTTCTCTTGCTAGGAGGTAAGCCACATTGGGGCCCCGGTTTTGAATTCGGGAGCCGCGGCCCAGGTGGTGTCACGGGGCTCTGTGACATAGAACCACTGCTTCTGCCACCCCTTGACGGTCTCCACGAAGGTACCTTTGGGCCATGGGACGTTGGACATCTTGCTCACCATGGCGCCTCCGCATTCTGCGTGTTGACCACCCACCACCTTCGGCTCCACATTGAAGGTCTTCAGCCACAGGCCGAAGTGAGGTGGGATGCGGAGGAAGGCCTCACACATGACAATGAATGCCGAGATGTTGAGGAAATAATTTGGGGCCAGATCATGGAAATCTAGCCCGTAGTAAAACATGAGTCCACGGACGAATGGGTGGAGAGGAAATCCCAGCCTGCAGACGAAGTGGGGGATGAATACCACCCTCTCATGAGGCTCTAGGGTGGGGACGATCTGCCCCTTGGCCGGAAGCCGGTGGGCGATTTCCGGGGCCAAGTACCCCGCCTCCCGGAGCTTCATAACGTCCTTCTCCGTGACGGAGGAGTCCATCCACTTGCCCTGCACTCCGGATCCGGACATGGCCGGAGTGATTTTTTGAGGCGGAAAAGATGGGAGCTTGGGCGCTGGAGCTCGAGAATGGATGGGCAGAGAGAAGGAAGGCGTGGGTGAAAGAGGTGAATCCTTATCCCTTTATAAAGGTAGCGAATATCAAGCACCTCCCCACTCGCCTTAAAACTCGCCTATTCCCCAAGGGTCGTGCAGGCGGCGCGATTGGATTACCCACGCCCATATTGATGAGAATCCCACAATAAGGGGACACGATCTCTGCTTTGAAAAGACATGCCAATAAAAACTGCACCTCGAAACGTGGACGGGAGGCTGAAAAATGGTTCAAAATAATGACCGGGTGGAGACGTGGCGTCCCAATACAAAAATGTCAGTAGATGGGACTTGTTCAATATTATATTCTTTATGGAGCCTATTTTGTAGAGCCGGACACGTTCTCTCTGTTCGAGGATTACTTTGAAATATTCGGAGGAAGAACCCGCCTTGCAATGCCGAAGACAATCTGCGCGCCAGACACCTCGTCATTGAAGCCTGGTTCAGGGGCCACTGAGGGACTCCTGAATTAAGGGGTCCTCGGGCGTTCGGCCTGTGTGACATGGGCGGGACTGTTGGGCCATGAAGATACAAGATAGAAGACTTCCTCCCGTGTCCGAATGGGACTTGATACGTCTCCGTCGTATCTACTTTTCCAAACACTTTTGCCCTTGTTTTAGACTCTAACTTGCATGATTTGAATGGAACTAACCCAGATTGACACTGTTTTCAGCAGAATTGCCATGGTGTTATTTTTGTGCAGAAACAAAAGTTCTCGGAATGACCTGAAAATCAACGGAGAATTATTTTGGAATATATAAAAAATACTAGAAGAAAGATCCACGTCAGGGGGGCCTCCACCTGTCCACGAGGGTGGGGGCATGCCTGTCCCCCTGGGCGTGCCCCCTGCCTCGTGGGCCCCTTGATGCTCCACCGACCTCAACTCTGACTCCATATATTCACTTTCGGGGAGAAAAAAATCAGAGAGAAGGATTCATCGCGTTTTACGATACGGAGCCGCCGCCAAGCCCTAAACTCTCTCGGGAGGGCTGATCTGGAGTCCGTTCGAGGCTCCAGAGAGGGGAATCCGTCGCCATCGTCATCATCAACCTTCCTCCATCACCAATTCCATGATGTTCACCGCCGTGTGTGAGTAATTCCATCATAGGCTTGCTGGACACGGTGATGGGTTGGATGAGATTTATCATGTAATCGAGTTAGTTTTGTTAGGGTTTGATCCCTAGTATCCACTATGTTCTGAGATTAATGTTGCTATGACTTTGCTATGCCTAATTCTTGTCACTAGGGCCCGAGTGCCATGATTTCATAAATATATGAGAGTTCTTGATCCTATCTTGCAAGTCTATAGTCACCTACTATGTGTTATGATCCGGCAACCCCGAAGTGACAATAATCGGGACCACTCCCGGTGATGACCGTGGTTTGAGGAGTTCATGTATTCACTATGTGTTAATGCTTTGGTCCGGTACTCTATTAAAAGGAGGCCTTAATATCCCTTAGTTTCCAATAAGACCCCGCTGCCACGGGAGGGTAGGACAAAAGATGTCATGCAAGTTATTTTCCATAAGCATGTATGACTATATTCGGAATACATGCCTACATTACATTGATGAACTGGAGCTAGTTCTGTGTCACCCTAGGTTATGACTGTTACATGATCGATCGCATCCGACATAATTCTCTATCAACGATCCACTGCCTACGAGCTTTTCCTATATTGTTCTTCGCTTATTTACTTTTCTGTTGCTATTTTTACAATCACCACAAAACCCAAAAATATTAGTTTTGCTACCGTTACCTTTTGCCACCGTTACCACTACTATCATATTACTTTACTACTAAATACTTTGTTGCAGATATTAAGTTTCCAGATGTTGTTGAATTGACAAATCAGCTGCTAATACTTGAGAATATTCTTTGGCTCCCCTTGTGTCGAATCAACAAATTTGGGTTGAATACTCTACCCTCGAAAATTGTTGCGATCCCCTATACTTGTGGGTTATCAAGACAATTTTCTGGCGCCGTTGCCGGGGAGCATAGCTCTATTCTTTGAGTCAGTTGGGATTTATATCTGTTTATCAGTATGAAGAACTTGAAAGATACAAGAACCAAGATTTATCCCTCAACTATGAGGGGAGGTAAGGAACTGCCATCTAGGTCTGCACTTGATTCACCTTCTGTTTTGAGTAAGCTTGCGATACCTAAACCTACTTCTGCTATTAATTCTGATATGTCGCACGTTATCGATGATGCCACTTCTGCTATGCTTGATACTTATGATGAAACTACTTCTATGCTTGATACTACTGTGCCACTTGGTGAATTTCTTGATGAACAACTTGCTAGGGCTAGAGAGAATGAAATTATTGAAACTGATAATATTGATGAAAGTGATGATGAAGATTCTCCCCCTAGATATGAATTGCATGTTGTTCCTGAGGGTTATGTTATGGATGAAGAAACTGCTAGAGACTTTCTTGCTTGCAATGATAGAAGTGATCTTAAGAAACTATTAGCTAAGCTTAAACAAAAATCTCTGAATGCTAGAATGAAATATGATCCTGCTTATGCTACTTCACCTATCTTTATTACTGATAAGGATTATGATTTCTCTATTGATCCTGAGTTAATTACTTTGGTTGAATCTGATCCTTTCTATGGCTATGAATCTGAAACTGTTGTGGCACATCTTACTAAATTAAATGATATAGCTACCCTGTTGACTAATGATGAGAAAACTCGCTACTATTATATCCTTAAATTATTTCCGTTCTCATTAAAGGGTGATGCTAAGATATGGTTTAATTCTCTTGATCCTGGTTGTGTGCGTAGTTCCCAGGATATGATTTACTACTTCTCTACTAAATATTTCCCTGCTCATAAAAAACAAGCTGCTTTAAGGGAAATATATAATTTTGTGCAAATTGAAGAAGAGAGTCTCCCACAAGCTTGGGGGAGGCTTCTCCAATTTCTTAATGCTTTGCCTGATCATCCTCTCAAGAAAAATGAAATACTTGATATCTTTTATAATGGACTAACCGATGCTTCCAGAGATTACCTGGATAGTTGTGTTGGTTGTGTTTTCAGGGAAAGAACTATTGATGAAGCTAAAATTCTATTGAATAATATGTTGACTAATGAAAATAATTGGACACTTCCTAAACCAACTCCTAAGCCAACTCCGAAGAAAAGGGGTATTCTATTTCTCAGTCCTAAAGATATGGAAGAGGCAAAGAAATCTATGAAAGTAAAAGGTATTAAAGCTGAGGATGTTAAGAATTTACCTCCTATTGAAGAAATACATGGTCTTAATTTGCCGCGTGATGAAGAAATACATGGTCTTGGTAACCCGACATAGGTAGTAAATGTAAATTCTATCTATAGATATGATAAAGTTGAAATCCCTCCTGCTAAGTTTGCTAGCCAATGTTTGGATGAATTTGATAACTTTATGGTTAAGCAAGAAGACTTTAATGCTTATGTTGGTATACAAATGAAACATAATGCTTACATGACTGAACACTTGAGTGATTATATGGCTAATGTTAAAGGTGAACTTAAACTTATTAGTAAACATGCTTCTATGGTTACCACTCAAGTAGAACAAGTACTTAAAGCTCAGAATGATTTGCTCAATGAATTAAATAATAAGAATGATAATGCTGTTAGAGTAATGACTAGAGGTGGTAAAATGACTCAGGAGCCTTTGTATCCTGAGGGCCACCCTAAGAGAATTGAGCAAGATTCTCAGAGAACTACTATAGATGCACCTAGTCCTTCTAAAAGGAAGAAAAAGAAAAATGATAGGACTTTGCATGCTTCTAGTGAACCTATTGTTGACACACCTGAGAATCCCAATGATATTTCTATTTCTGATGCTGAAACACAATCTGGTAATCAACATGAACCTAGTGATAATGTTAATGATGATGTTCATGTTGATTCTCAACCTAGCAATGACAAGGATGTAGAGATTGAACGTGCTGTTGATCTTGATAACCTATAATCAGAGAATCATCGTTATGATAAGAGAGACTTTGTTGCTAGGAAGCACGGTAAGGAAAGAGAACCATGGGTTCAGAAACCCGTGCCTTTTCCTCCTAAACCATCCAAGAAAAAGGATGATGAGGATTTTGAGCGCTTTGCTGAAATGATTAGACCTATCTTTTTGCGTATGCGTATGACCGATATGCTTAAAATGAATCCTTATGCTAAGTATATGAAGGAAATTGTTACTAATAAGAGAAAGATATCGGAAGCTCAAATTTCCACCGGGCTTGCTAATTATACTTTTAAGGGTGGAATACCAAAGAAACTTGGAGATCCCGGAGTACTAACTATACCATGCTCCATTAAAAGAAACTATGTTAAAACTGCTTTATGTGATCTTGGAGCCGGTGTTAGTGTTATGCCTCTCTCTTTATATCATAGACTTGATTTGAAAAAGTTGACACCTACTGAAATATCTTTGCAAATGGCTGATAAATCAACTGCTATACCTGTCGGTATTTGTGAGGATGTGCCTGTTGTGGTTGCAAAATTACTACTTTAACGGACTTTGTTATTCTTGATATTCCTGAGGATGATAGTATGTCTATTATTCTTGGACCCTTTTTGAATACTGCAGGGGCTGTTATTGATTGCACCAAAGGCAATGTCACTTTTCATGTTAATGGTAATGAATGTACGGTACACTTTCCGAGGAAACAACCTCAAGTCCACAGTATCAATTCTATTGGAAAAATTTCAACAATCACTATTGGAGGTTTTGAATTTCCTCTTCCTACTGTCAAGAAGAAATATGATATTCTTATTGTTGGGGACATGCATATCCCTGTTGAGGTAACCTAGTGTTATTCGAAAATTCTTCGGTTTCATGTTATTCGAAATGAGTTTGTTAACAAGACCTGATCGACCTTGTTAGTGGATTCCTTTTGATGAGCATGAGATGGATGAATTTAGAAGGCACAACTTTTTGTACCCTCCTTTTACTTTCTGTTATTTATATTAAATAAAGCAAAAATAGTTTTTTTGTCTATTTTTTGAATTATCCATGCAATAAAAAATACCCCAAAAATAAAAGTTCTCCAAATGCCCTGAAATTTAAATAAGATTTTTTCTAGAATATTTGAGAATATCTGGCATAGAGCACACAGCAGGGGGAGCAAGCACCTGGCCATGAGGGTCCAGGGCGCGCCCCCTGCCTCGTGAGCCCATGGTGGCTCCCCTCCACTTATTCTAGCCACCACACACTCCTTCTTCCTCCCACAAAAATCACTAGCCAGCTCAAACCCGAGTTCTTGCTCATCTTGCTGCCCTTTTCGATCTCCTTGCTCAAAGCTCCATTAACAAAACTACTTTGGGGGATTGTTCTTTGGTATGTGACTCCTCCGATGGTCCTATTAGTTTTTGTTCTAGTGCTTTATTCATTGCAATTTTTTGCTGCTTAGGTGACCCTGTTCTTGAGATTGCATGTCAAATTTATATGCTCAAAAGTAGTTTTAATGCATGATATTGCCTCTAGGCACTTGTAGGAGTAGTTGCTATCAATATTGTTGAGTTTGGTTTACTTTTATTTTGAAGTTACTAAAAATTTCAGAAATTTTTCAGAGGAAGAAATATGTTTAGGAAAATGTACCAAGGTGGTTCTTCAAGGAAGCAAGGACCCAGGCCCGCAATACGCGATGCGGACAAGGAACCACCAAGAGATGCTCAAGTGCGTCCTTGTGAATGGCCGTTAGATGACTTTATGATCCAAGCATGAATTAAAGAGGAATTTGATGCATATGTGTGTAATGCTGATCTGGACAGCTTCGAGGCCGATAAGTGTCATCAATACCTCTATTTAACTGATTCATTTGTGAGCAGGTTTAAATTTTCATCATCACGCTATTCTCAAACTGTCCTGTTTGGTCTTTATGATAAATCTTATACCATGGACTTAGAAGATTTTAACACTGCTTGTAAACTCCCATAGTGGGGTAATGTTAGTGAACCTCGCAATTCTGAATATAGAGTTTTTCTTGCTAGTATTACAGTGGGGGAATCTAGAGATCTAACACAAGCTACCATAGGGAGCATTCATTTTCCTGCTATACATTATTTTGCTCTCTTCATAGGTAGATGCATAAATGGTAAAGATGAGGCATGTCACATGTGTGTCCCTGATCTCAGTGTTCTCAGGAGTGCTGTATTAGGAGATAAACAGTATAATTTGGGAGTCATTGTTGCACGTAGGTTGCATAATAATCGTCTTCATGGAGATTTCTTTGGTGGAATTTATGCAACTCGTATAGCTAAATTTCTTGAGATACCCATACGTGGAGATGATATTGAGTTGCCTCCTTCTTATTTAGATTATGAGGCTATGGTTCGTCATCAGTT
Organism: Triticum dicoccoides; assembly: GCF_002162155.2. Taxonomy (NCBI): domain Eukaryota; kingdom Viridiplantae; phylum Streptophyta; class Magnoliopsida; order Poales; family Poaceae; genus Triticum; species Triticum dicoccoides. Next base: position 260,631,079 of record NC_041380.1, read on the forward strand.
TGTTGAGAGGAACGATCAGTTCCTCCAGTACCGACTAATCTTTGACAGATGACGCACCTATCACGTCGCCCTCCCTGCTCCTACTTTCTTTGACTTTCAGGCAAAGGGCGATATTTTATAACCAAGGAGGAAGCGACCGAGTATGAGAGGAGGGCGGAGACAGCTCGCCTCCAAGCTGCAGCTCATCAGGCAATTGCCGCTGCATCTCAGTACGACCCCAGCTACAACTTTGGATATCCGCCAGGCCAGCCATGGCCATAGACCAACTTAGGCCAAAAGCCTAAGCTTGGGGGAGTACGTATTTCTCACCGACATTAGATTCCTGTTCACACACTCATGCTAGTTGTCGGTGCTCATACTTTTTCACTGTATCAACCATGCTAGTTTATTTCCCTTTTTATGCTTTCTTCTTGTGTGTTTGATAAACCTTAAGAAAAAAATTAGTAGTAGCTTTTAGCTAGTTTACTTTTCATGCTGTAGTAGTAGTAATTAAAAGAAAACCCAAAAAGATTTCTTGTTCTTCTTTTGCTTGTTGGGAGCTTTCTCGTGTAAATAGTTTTATTTCTTTTCTTATTCTTTGGGGGTCGAGAGGAGAAGACCATAATGGAAATGTTGAGTGGCTCTCATATGCATTATTGATTGATCTAACAAAGAGCCCATGCATACATGACAAGTGACTCTTGGAGTAGGCCAGTTCATAAGAAATCTTCTGCTACTGTTATCTCTGCAAAATTTAAAGCTCTGAGGCAGGCACTCAAGCATTGGCACATTAGCCTTTCTAAGGTTAAAGTTTTGATCTCCAATTGCAATAAAGTCATACTTTGTCTGGATGGTCTAGAGGAGTTGAGGCCTTTGTCTGGGCCAGAGGAAATTTTCAGGAAGATTGTTAAGCTCCATTTGGAGGAAATTCTAAGACTGTAGTACATTTACTGGAAGCAGAGGTGCACTATTAGGAGCATTAAGTGGGAGAGGAAAATACTAAAATTTTCCATGCCATGGCCACTGAGAGATATAGGAGTAACTCTATTTCCAGTGTAACTTCTGATAATGGGCAAGTGATCTCTGATCATGCATCAATTGTTGGACTATTTTGCAGGAGTTCAAACAGAGGATGGGATGTACTAATAACACCCAAATGGGTTTTGATATGCCAAATATTATCCAAAAGGTTGAGGGTCTTGATGATTTGACCAAGCCTTTTTCTGAGCAGGAAATTAACTGTGTTATTAAAGAGATGCCTCCTGACAGAGATCCTTGTCCAGATGGTTTCACTGGGCTCTTTCTTAAGAAGTGCTAGCACATCATTAAGGATGATTTTCATCAATTGGTCAAAGAGTTTTCTGAAGGACACCTTGATCTGGAGTGTATCAACAGCTCTCTCATAACCTTGATCCCAAAAAAGCTATCTCCTGAGAGTTTGAATGACTACAGGCCAATCTCTTTGACAAATACCTGTTTGAAATTTCTCACTAAACTTCTGGCAAATAGACTGTAGAAAGTGATTCTTTCCTGTATTCATAAAAACAAATGTGGATTTATTAAATCTAGGTCTATTCAGGATTGTCTAGCTTGGTGTTTTGAGTACATTCACCAATGTAAAGCTTCAAAAAGACCAATTGTCTTGCTAAAATTGGATTTTACTAAGGCCTTTGACACTATTGAGCATGATGCCATTCTTAGAATTCTAAGATACAAGAGTTTTAATGACAAATGGATATCTTGGATGCAATCCATTCTATCATCTCGTTCATCTTTTGTGCTTCTTAATGGTGTACCTGGCCACCACTTTAAATGTAAGAGGGGAGTTAGACAAGGAGGCCCAATGTCACCTCTACTTTTTCTGCTTGCTGCCGACCTGCTTCAGTCTGTAGTGAATGATATGTGCAGTAAAGGAATTTTGACTCTCCCAATCCCTTCTCACAACCAGGATTTTCCCATAGTGCAGTATGCTGATGATACACTAATTGCGTTGCCTGCTATTGACCATCAGCTACTTGCTCTTAAAGACATGTTTCATGTTTTTTGCTGCTACAACAGGGTTATCTGTGAATTTTGCAAAATCTCTTATGGTGCCTATGAACATGTCAGCTGATGAAGCTAACAGGTTGGCTTCAATTCTAGGATGCAATGTGGGAGTCATGCCTTTTACTTATTTGGGTCTGCCCATGGGGACTACCAGGCCCTCAATTCAGGATCTCATGCCTCTTGTGCATAGGATTGAAAGGAGATTGTCTGCCACTTCTTGCTTTCTGAACCAAGGAAGTAGGTTATAGTTGCTCCAGTCTGTTTTAACTTCAATGTCCATATACTTCCTCTGCACACTTGTCATCCCACCTGGGATTCTGAAACAAATTGAAAGGATTCAGAGACAATGCCTCTAGAGAGGGAACTCTGATACTCCAAGACAATCTCTGGCTGCTTGGGATTTGGTATGCCTACCAACAAATAAGGGGGGTCTTGGTGTGCTCAATCTAAGGGTACATAATGAGGCCTTACTTATGAAGTTCTTGCACAAGTTTTATAATCATCATGACATCCCCTGGGTTGGTCTCGTCTGGAATGCCTACTATGATAGCTCTGTCCCTCATACTACCAGCCTTTGTGGGTCCTTTTGGTGGCGTGATGTGTTCATATTGGCACATAAATATTGTCAACTGGCTGCTCCAATGTTGGGGGATGGCAGGTCTATTCTCTTTTGGACTGATAGATGGGTGATTGAGCTTAAGGGTTCTTCCCTCGGTGAAAATTTCCCAGGATCTTCTCATTTTTTTATTGATGGACAACCTTCAGTGTCTGATGTGCTTTCTCAAGAGTTTTTGTCAAATATGCATCTAGCCCTGTCTACACAGGCTTTTGCTGAACTTGAATGCCTCCAACAATTGACAAATGCTTATACTTGCTTTGCATATCATGACACATGGATATGGCCTTTTAATAAGGGCTGCTTCAGACCTAAATCCTTTTATGTGCATGAGCATCAAGATATTGTTGTAGATCCAATTTTCCAATGGATTTGGAAATCTTCATGCACCTTGAAAATTAAAATGTTTGGATGGCTTCTGCTAAGGGGTCATTTAAACACCAGAGACATGCTACAGAGGAGGCATTGGCATGTGGAGGATCATTCTTGTGTTCTATGCCCATATCTCATCCATGAGGACATTGCACATTTGTTCTTCTCTAGTAATTTTAGTGTTAGGAGTCTGGAATTACTTGTGGGTTAACTGGGATCCTCAGCCTGGGATGACCACCTACAACATGGCTGTAAATGTTAGGAAGGATTTTGGGCATACTTTCTTCACTGAAGTGGTCTTTACAGCTGCTTGGAATATTTGGATCTTGAGGAATGGCAAGGTTTTCAGGAATGAGAGTCCCTCTTTCAGAGCCTGGAGGCACAATTTTATCCATGACATAACTTTACTTTCTCATAGGATAAAATGTGAATACAAGGATAGTGTTCTAACTTGGATCTCTAATCTCCCATAGTTAGTGTTTTTCCTAGCTTGGGTTGTAAGTATTTCTGCCTTCTTCTTTTCTTTCCTTGTAATTGACTTGTAACAGGACTCTTTTTTCCTTTGTTGCTTTCAATAAAGAGCTGTGAGGCTATTGCCTTGCAGTATATATTTCAAAAAACAAAGAGCCCATATTACCTTGTCTTCTCTCTTGAATTGAATGCTTGCAGATTCCATCTTAGTCCAATGCACGTGCACTATTATTATTATCCACACTATTCGGTCGTGCGAGTGAAAGGCAATAATGATGATTATATGATGAACTTATTGAGAAGAGAAAAGCTGGTATGAACTCGACCTCTCCTGTTTTTGTAAATGTGATTAGTTCATCGTTCCTGATTTAGCCTATTATGAATAAACATGTTTGCAATGGCAATTAGAGATTGTAGTTGCTTATGCCATGCTTAATTATCTAGGAGTTTATAATGGTTTACCTTGCATGCGAACATGCTATTAAAATGGTTGTGATGCGGTATGATAGGGTGGTATCATCTTTTGAATAATTCAAGTGGCCTGACTTGGCACATGTTCACGCATGTAGTTTAAACAAAATCAACATAGCCTCTATGATATTTATGTTCATGGTGCATTATATCATACTCATGCCTGCATTCGGTGTTGATTAATTTTAATGCATGTTCATGACTGTTGTCGCTCTCTAGCTGGTCGCTTCCCAGTCTTTTTCTAGCCTTCACCTGTACTAAGCGGGAATACTGCTTGTGCATCCATCTCCTTAAACCCCAAAGTTATTCCATATGAGTCACCCATACCTACCTATACACGGTATCTACCTGTCGTTCCAAGTAAATTTGTATGTGCCAAATTCTAAACCTTCAAATAAACATTCTATTTTGTATGCTCGAATAGCTCATGTATCAACTAGGGTTGTATGTATCTTCCATACTAGGCGGGTTATTCTCAAAAGGAGTGCACTCCGCTCCTCACTCACGAGAAAATGGCTGGTCACCGGGATGCCCAGTCCCATGCTTTATGCAAATCAAATCAAAATAACTGCAAACAAAACTCCCCCGGGACTCTTGTTAGTTGGAGGCACTCGTTGTTTCGAGCAAGCCATGGATTGATGCTTGTTGGTGGAGGGGGAGTATAAACTTTACCATTCTGTTTGGGAACCGCCTATAATGTTTGTAGCATGGAAGATATCGAGATCTCTCGGTCGTTATGTTGACAATGAAAGTATACCGCTCAAAATATTATTCATATCTATTTCAAAACCGAGCTCTGGCACCTCTACAAATCCCTGCTTCCCTCTGCGAAGGGCCTATCCATTTACTTTTATGTTGAGTCATCATCCTCTTATTAAAAAGCACCAGTTGGAGAGCACCACTGTCATTTGCATCCATTACTGTTAATTTACATTGAGTATGACTTGACTAGATCTCTTTTACCATGAATTACAATGTCTAGTCAGTCCTTGATCTTTAAAGGTGCTCTGCATTTATGTTTTGTGGTCTCTGAAAGGGCTAGCGAGATACCATCTTGTCATATCATATCATGATTATTTTGAGAAAGTGTTGTCATCCGAGATTTATTATTATTGCTCGCTGGTTGATTATGTCATTGATATGAGTAAACATGAGACCTAAGTGTTATTGTGAATATGGTTAGTTCATAATCTTTGCTAAAAACCTGAATGCTGGCTTTACATATTTACAACAACAAGAGCAAACAGAGTTTGTAAAAGTTTTTCTTTATCACTTTCAGTTTATCAACTGAATTTCTTGGGGACAAGCAAAGGTTTAAGCTTGGGGGAGTTGATACATCTCCGTCGTATCTACTTTTCCAAACACTTTTGCCCTTGTTTTGGACTCTAACTTGCATGATTTGAATGGAACTAACCCGGACTGACGCTGTTTTCAGTAGAATTGCCATGGTGCTATTTTTGTGTAGAAACAAAAGTTCTCGGAATGACCTGAAAATCAACTGAGAATTATTTTGGAATATATAAAAAATACTGGAAGAAAGATCCACGTCAGGAGGGGCTCCACCTGTCCACGAGGGTGGGGGCGTGCCCTTGCCTCGTGGGCCCCTTGATGCTCCACCGACCTCAACCCTAACTCCATATATTCACTTTCGGGGAGAAAAAACCAGAGAGAAGGATTCATTGTGTTTTACGATACGGAACCGCCGCCAAGCCCTAAACTCTCTTGGGAGGGCTGATCTGGAGTCCGTTCGGGGCTCCAGAGAGGGGGATCCATCGCCATCGTCATCATCAACCTTCCTCCATCACCAATTTCATAATGCTCACCGCCGTGTGTGAGTAATTCCATAGTAGGCTTGCTGGACGGTGATGGGTTGGATGAGATTTATCATGTAATCGAGTTAGTTTTGTTAGGGTTTGATCCCTAGTATCCACTATGTTCTGAGATTGATGTTGCTATGACTTTGCTATGCCTAATGCTTGTCACTAGGGCCCGAGTGTGTAGGATCGAAAGTATGTCTAGAGGGGGGTGATTAGACTACTTGACCAAATAAAAAGCTAGCCTTTTCCAAATTTTAGTTATTGGCAGATTTTAGCAACTTTGGACAAGTCAAGCAATCTTAACACAATTCAAGCAAGCATGCGAAGAGTATATGAGCAGCGGAAAGTAAAGCATGCAACTTGCAAGAATGTAAAGGGAAGGGTTTGGAGGAGTCAAACGCAATTGGAGACACGGATGTTTTTGTCGTGGTTCCGATAGGTGGTGCTATCGTACATCCACGTTGATGGAGACTTCAACCCATGAAGGGTAACGGTTGCGCGAGTCCACGGAGGGCTCCACCCATGAAGGGTCCACGAAGAAGCAACCTTGTCTATCCCACCATGGCCATCGCCCACGAAGGACTTGCCTCACTAGCGGTAGATCTTCACGAAGTAGGCGGTCTCCTTGCCCTTACAAACTCCTTGGTTCAAATCCACAATCTTGTCGGAGGCTCCCTAGTGACACCTAGCCAATCTAGGAGACACCACTCTCCAAGAAGTAACAAATAGTGTGTTGATGATGAACTCCTTGCTCTTGTGCTTCAAATGATAGTTTCCCCAACACTCAACTCTCTCTCACAGGATTTGGATTTGGTGGAAAGAACATTTGAGTGGAAAGCAACTTGGGAAGGCTAGAGATCAAGATTCATATGGTAGGAATGGAATATCTTGGTCTCAACACAAGTGTAGGTGGTTCTCTCTCAGAAAAAGTAAGCTGGAAGTGTAGGTTCATTCTGATGGCTCTCTCCACAAATGAAGAGGTGGTGGAGGGGTATATATAGCCTCCACACAAAATCTAACCATTACACATAACTTCCCAAACTCGGTGGGACCGAATGTTTAAACTCGGTCGGACCGATTCAGCAAAGCTAGTTACCGTTAGGGTTTTCGGTGGGACCGACATGCAACTCGGTAGGACCGATATGATTAGGGTTAAGGCATAACGTAATCTCGGTGAGACCGATTACACAAACTCGGTGAGACCAATTTTGATAATAAGCTAACCAGAGAGTTGGTCAGGTAAACTCGGTGGGACTGATCGCTCATTTCGGTGAGACCGAAATGTTACACAGGGAAAATAGAGAGTTTACATTGCAATCTCGGTGGGACCGATCACTCATCTCGGTGGGACCGAAACGTTACAAGGGAAACAGAGAGATTACAACCCCATCTCGGTGAGACCGAGATCCCTATCGGTGAGACCGATTTGCCTAGGGTTTGTGACAGTGGCTATGGCATTTGAAAGTCGGTGGCGCCGGATAGGAAGAATCGGTGGGGCCGAGTTTGACTTTTGGTTTAGGTTATATGTGGATGTGAGAAAGTAGTTGAGGGTTTTGGAGCATATCACTAAGCATTATGAGCAAGAACCTCATTAAGAAACACCTCATCCCTCCTTGATAGTATTGGCTTTTCCTATAGACTCAATGTGATCTTGGATCACTAAAATGGAAAATGTAGAGTCTTGAGCTTTGATCTTGAGCCAATCCTTTGTCCTTAGCATTTTGAGGGGTCCACTTTTCTCATCCATGCCATACCAATCATTGAGCTTTCCTGAAATATTAGTCTTGAAATAGCATTAGCTCAATGAACTATATGTTGTTAGGAATTACCAAAACCACCTAGGGATAGTTGCACTTTCAATCTCCCCATTTTTGGTAATTGATGACAACATATAGATCAAAGCTTCGACAAATGATAATAAGAGTGAAAAACATTGTCTCTTTGAGAAGTATGTGAAAAGCAAGAGATCCCCCTAAATTTGTGCATTGTTTAAGATTTGCTTTGGACTGCAAATGCACAAAGAGTTAGGATAATGGGTTACTCTTCCATTTCACATACATCTTGGTGGAGCGCTCAAAATGATAATAACTAAATTACAGGCACTCATCACCAAGCAAAGTGAGTGATCATATGGAATATAAAAGGATAATGTCATCCAACAAGCATAAAGGTAGTATATGATCAAACACATGATCATCCAAGCAAGCACAAAGTATAAAGTATCTCAAACGAGCAGATAAAAAAGTTCAACCACCAAGGAGAAACGCAAGAGATAACAAAAGCAACACTCTCTCTCAAAGCCTATGATCTATACATTTTCTCCCCCTTTGGCAACAAGTTACCAAAAAGTTCATAAAAATGCATAGTGCTAAATCGTCACTCAGGCTTGGTCTTCAGGTGGTGGTGTAGACAGAACTCCAAGGACGAAGGCGTCAGTCGATGTAGATGGAGATGGTGGAGTAGGTGCTGGAGCTGGTGGCACTGAAGCTGTAGCTGGTGCAGATGAAGTTGCTCTGGTGTCTGGAACAGGCACTGCAGAAGATCTTTGTCCTCTGTGCACTCTAACAAAAGTATCAGTGGTAGACTTGCCCTTCTTCTCTTGCACTTCATCCTGAAGTTGCTCAACGACTGACTGGGTGTTAGTGACCTTCACATCTAAGTCATAGAACTTCTGCTCTACGATCCTCTCCGAGCTCTCTTGGTTTTGAGTCAGGGTAGCCAATCCCTTCTCAATCCTCAGAGTGGAGGCAATCAAGTAGCCAAGCTGATCTTGCTTTCTCTTCAGAAGATACTGAGATGCCTCTTCAGTGGTTGGCATCTTTGCAGCCTTTTCAGCCCTTGCCTTCTCCTTCTTGGCTTGTGCGTGCACATAAGATGGTTCATTTTCATCCATCACCACAGTGTTGTCCTCAAAGTCTGGGTAGATGGGCAGGTGCTCCTTGTCCAGCCGATATGTGCCAGTGCCCATCTTGGAGTTGATTAGTTCCTGGATCTGTGGGGTATACCCACAACTCCTCTTCTGATCTGCAGCTGTCCTCTTTATGGTTTCCACAATTAGGCTCATGACCTTGAACTTCTATGGAACATCAAAAATGTGCAGCAAGTTGATGGAGTGACCTCTGATCATCTTGTGATCACCTGACTTTGGCAAGAGAGTGTGCCTGAGGATCCAGTTGATTGTTGGCAAGCCTGACAGAAGGTAATGTACTGATCCAAACTTGTGTGTCTCAAGAGCAGCATCTGGGATCTCTTTGTACATGTGTGCCATGGTGTTGTGATCCTTATTCTTCTTGGCATAGACATCCAAGTCATCTTCTTGTTCTTCTGGGGCATTGATCTACTGAGCCCATTCTGCAACTGTTGACTGGTACCTAGTGCCTTCAGACATCCAAACAATCCTTCCATCTGGGTAGAAATGAGCTGTGGAGTAGAACTGCATGATGAGCTCATCATTCCACTTTGTGAGCTTCTGAGCCACAAACTCATCGACTCCACACGCCTTGAAGTTGTCATATACACCAGGGAAGTGATCCTCATTTTCCTCAATGAATGTCCAATCGACCCTCTCATGTCACAAACTATTGGCTTCTTGTCAAGCAACACTGTCTCATAGAAGTCCTGCTCTTGGTATGGAACCTGTAGTCCACAACAGTTCTTCTTCTAGTGGCATATGGATCTGACTCTCTCCATAGCCTCAATCCTGAATCCTTCCTTATCTTCATGTTCTCAGCTACTGGATGAGCATCATTGTGATCTGGAATTTTTGGCTTCAACTTCCTCAAGACATGTGACTCATCATCTTCTTCTTCCATTGCAGCTTCAGGCACTGGGCCTTGTTATTTTCCTCAGCAGGGATGTTCCTGGTGCTCCTCTTTGGTTTTGGCTTTGGAGCTGGAACAGCAGTCTTAGGAGCAGTCTTAGGCTTAGATGGAATAGCCCCTGCCCTTATAGCATCTCCCATAAGCTTTTGTGCTTTGGGTGCTGGTGCTGCATCCTCTTCCTCTTCCTCTTCTTCAGAGTCTTTCATTATTGAAGACCTCCCAAGCACTCTAGCAGTGGTCTTCTTGACCCTCTCTTTCCTTTTCTTTTCTGCCACAACCTGCTCTTTGGGTGCAGATCCCAAAGTCTCTTGAGTGGATGTTCTGGCTTTTGACATGGGAGCTCTCTTGGCAGGAACCTTTTGCTTCATCCCTGGCTTAGTGGTAGCAGCTGTGCCATATTCCTTTTTCAGGACTTTCCTCTTTGAGGTGGCCTCTTCCTCAGCAGCCACATAGTCCTCATCCTTAGAATCTGAGGTTTTCTTCTTTCTGGTCCTGGTGGCTGCCTTAGGCAAGTTGCTGGGTGTGCTCCTGCTTCCATCATATGAGCTACTGGAGGGACTAGTGCCCTCACTCATCTGAACCTGCTCCTCAGATTTGTTCTGACTGTCACTCTGATCTAACATAATGCAAACACTAACAGCAGACCCTGTGAATGGATTATAGATGAGGTAGAGTGGATGAGCATCACAAAGTGCAGAGGTTTTGCAAAAGAATGAATCAAAAACATAGTTTTAGTTTTCCACAGAAAGCATTTCGGATCTACTGATTTGAAATCTCGGTGATACCGAAGCTGCTGTTGGAACCTAAACTAGTGAACTCGGTCAGACCGAGTCACAGTTTGGTGGCACCGAGACTGCTAGGGTTGCACAAAGACTCGAACTCGGTCACACCGATTTGCAATTCTCGGTCAGACCGAGAATCACATGTGCAATGGCCTGAGCCAAATCGGTGGAACCGATTTCAACAACTCGGTCGGTCCAAGATGGTTTCAGCGGAAACCTAACCCTAAATTTTCAATCCTCAACTAAACTACAGAGTGTTTTCTTTGGATAGAGTGATCTCAATCATGGCAGGATACATGTCAAAATAATGTGCTAGGGAATCGGAGTGAGAACAACACAAAGATCAAGTCCATACCCTAGTTCGGTGATGGACTTGCTATGGTGGCAACGGCGGAGACGATCCCATTAACGGCGGCGGAGACCAGTGACTGGAGGCGGCTGGCGACGAGGAGGATGATCCGGAGACCCAGGGAGGCAGAGCAGGCTGAGCGCGGGCGAAGAGGTTCGGAAAATTTTCCAAATTTTGGCCCGTGGTTATATATAGCCTGACCCTGTCGGTGTGACCGTGTGGAATAACTCGGTGGCACCAAGATGCATAACTGCAACTCGGTGTGACCGAAAAGTTCAAATCGGTTGCACCGAGATTAAAAACCTAGATCGACTTAGTGATATCAGTATGACCGAAATGGATGAATTGGTCAGACCGAAAGGCACAAAGAAGTTTTGGAAGTTTAAGTCTATGACGAATCGGGGACTCCGAGTGCTCCTCACACAGAGTGGTTCGAATCTGACTTGATCAAACTTTGTGATGGAGCATGAATAGAGTTTGAGATGAGAAGAGCATAGATAGCTAGAGAAGGTTCTTAGGCATTATTTTCCATCCACTTGGCAACATAAAAGGAAACCAACCAATCAAAACAACAAGTGGATGTCCTCGAATGAGTAAATTATGCAACCAACATGCTCACACAATAAAATGACAAATGAAATATGTGGCAAAGCATGCACAAACAATTCTAGCATCTATCAAGCAATTGGCGATGACTAGGTCATCTATATATGAGTATATTGACTTAGGAGTCAAATGAGAACATTTGATCATAGGTCATACTCATCATTTAAGCATAAGTGGGGTTACCACTTTTACATAAAGCGTTGTTGTGGTCACACCATTAGAGTTGCTTTAGCTCAATTCTTAGAGTAAATCTCCCCCTAGATGTGAGATCCCCCCTAAGAGGGATGAACTAACCTTGGGTTTTGTCGATGATGACTTCATGTAGGTGTTGAAGATGTGGATGCTCTAAGTTGATGTAGATCATTCGGAGCTATCCTTTGGAGTGAGTTGCACTTTCAATACCTACACGGGTTAGTCCCACAAGGAACAAACAAGGATATCCGTAGACATAGAGTGATGCACACACAAGATGATGTCTATGAGAGCATTAGGTTACCTTGTCCCTTGTCTTACCAACAAGAGGGTTTGTGACTCCTTGAACTAGTGCAAGATGTGGAAGTTGATTGCACTTGTTCTTGCCAAAATGACAAGAGTGAAGTATGTTGGCAGAGTCACCCTCAAGAACTCTCTAGTTCTTCTTCTTCGGGATCCACATCATCTTGATGGGAACCCTCGGAGTCGTAGTTGTACTTGATGAAGTGGAACTTGATGTAGTCTTGGGAACCCACTTGACCAAGGCCTTAGGAGCTTCTTCAAATGCATCAATTTCCTCTTGAAGCTTGTCCTTGCCATTTTCCTTGTGGTCTTGTGGTGGAAGATCATCTTGAGCTTGTGTCCCTTTGAAAGAAGTAGGATCATACTTCTCTTGTTGAGGAACAAACTTCTTCTTGGGGTATTGATCTTCTTCCCACTCAACTCCATTGGCATTGAACTTTCGTTCAAAGCCAATACCTTGATTCTTCAGGTGCCTTCCTTGCTTGCGTACAATTTCCTCGAATTGCTTACTCCCGGGAAGGCTCTTGTAAAAACCTTTCTCTATGATTCCCTTCAATAAGCTATTTTCTTGCTCAAGTGTAACTTGGCTAAGAGAATCATTAGTGGAATCAAGAGAACTACTAGAAGCAACAATATTGGATTTAGCATGATTATTGTTACTACTAGAGGAAGAATCCTTCTTGTTCTTGTTACTAGGCTTGACTTGAGGCATGTAAGTGGATAAGAGTAAACGCTTGACAATGTAAGAAGAACTTTTCTTGCGAATATCATCATTGATTGCCTTTAATAACTCATACTCTTGCTCAAGATTGAGCTTCTCAAAACGTAATTTCTCATGAGTCCTTAAAAGTTCTCGATCATCTCCTAAGATAGTTTCATGAGCTAACTTAAAAGTGTTTAGTTCTTTAGTTAGAAACTCAATCTTCTCCTTATCATTTTCATTCATTTTATCTTGATTAGCATGATTAATTGATGTTTCATCATAGTATTCATCACTAGAGTGGTCAACAAGTAAATCATCATCACCTAACAAGTCATCTCCATCACTATTGAAATCAACATACTCGGGGTGTGATACCTTTGGACCTTTGGCCATGAAGCATCTTCCAATTCCTTCATTTGGTGAATCAAATATGTCGTAGGAGTTGGTTGACACAAGTGCTAGACCGGCAACACCTTCATCTTGAGTGTATTCGGAGTCGGAGTGATAGCTTCTCTCGGAGTGATTGTCGAAGTCAGAGCCGGATACCCATTCACCAACATGAGCTTGATGTCTTCGTTTCGTGTAGCTCCTTGATGACTTGTCCTTCCTTTCCGAATCCTTGCTTCTCCGAGAGGGTCTTCGTTCATAACGATCATCCCTACTCCTTCTCTCCCTCGATGGTGATTCTTCTCTTCTACTTCTTCTTTTGGGAGAATCTCCTCTTCTCTTATAGGGGGCTATACATGTAACACCCTCGATGCGACTATAGCTCCCATGTGTCGAGGCACGACTTAGAGACATAATCGCATTGAAGGCATATGTCCCAAGTTAGGCAATCTTCACAACATCCCATGTAATATAGATAATAAAACGGAGGATAACATCGTTGGCTTACACTCGCCACATCAATCAAGTACATAAATAACATTACAACATTCAAACACTCATGGCCCGACTACGGTGCCAAAATAAAAGATAACCCAACATGCGACACGGTCCCGATCACCCCAACTGGGCACCACTACTGATCATCAGGGAAAGACACATAGTATCGTTGAGAGTCCTCGTCAAACTCCCACTTGAGCTCAAGCGTGTCATCTGGAGCGGAAACATTAGGCCCTGCATCTGTTTTAGAAGTAATCTGTGAGCCATAGGGACTCAGCAATCTCGCACCCTCGCGATCAAGACTATTTAAGCTTAATAGGTAGGGCAAGGAAAATATGTGGAGCTGCAGCAAGCGACAAGCATATAGGGTGGCTAACCTGTTCGCAAAAGAGAGCGAGAAGAGGAGGCAAAGCGTGAACGAGAAACTAGAGAACAACCTGCGCAAGCATTACTCCAACACCGTGTTCACTTCCCGGACTCCGCCGAGAAGAGACCATCACGGTAACTCACACTGTTGATTCATTTTACTTAAGTTAAGGTTCAAGTTATCTACAACCAGACATTAACAAATTCCCATCTGCCCATAACCACGGGCACGGCTTTTGAAAGTTCAAATCCCTGCAGGGGAGTCCCAACTTAGCCCATGACAAGCTCTCACGGTCAAGGAAGGAATAGACCTTCTCCCGAGACATTCCGATCAGACTCGGCATCCCGGTTCTTCAAGACCACTCCGACAATGGTAAAACAAGTCCAGCAACACCACCCGCTGTGCTGACAAATCCCGATAGGAGCTGCACATATCTCGTTCTCAGGGCACACCGGATAAGCTAAGCGTACGGGAGCCATCGTAACCCAAGTTGCCAAGGGACGGCCCCGCACGGTGCTCTAGGTTGGACCAACGCTCAGAGGAGCACTGGCTCGAGGGTTTAAAATAAGATGACCCTTGAGTCCGCGAAACCCAAGGGAAAAGGCTAGGTGGCAAATGGTAGAACCAAGGTTGGGCATTGCTGGAGGAGTTTTATTCAAGGCGGACTGTCGAGGGGTTTCCATTATAACCCAACCGCGTAAGGAACGCAAAATCCGGGAACATAACACCGATATGACGGAAACTAGGGCGGCAAGAGTGGAACAAAACACTAGGCGAGAGGTCGAGCCTTCCACCCTTTACCAAGTATATAGATGCATTAAGATAACATGGCAATATAATGATATCACAACAAGTAAACAATGTTCCAACAAGGAACAGTCTCCAATCTTCACCTGCAACTAGCAACGCTATAAGAGGGGCTGAGCAAAGCGGTAACATAGCCAATCAACGGTTTGCTAGGACATGGTGGGTTAGAGGCTGAACATGGCAATTTGGGAGGCATGATAAGCAAAAGGTAGGCATCGTAGCATAGGCATAGCAAAAGAGCGGGCATCTAGCAAAGCAAAGATAGTAGTGATTTCGAGGGTATGATCATCTTGCCTGCAAAGTTGTCAGAGTTGACTGGATCCTCGAAAGCAAACTCAACGGGCTCCTCGTTAGCGAACTCGTCTCCTGGCTCTACCCAAACAAGACAAACAAGCAAACAGAACACAATCAACCACGTGCAAAGCTCAAACTATATGATGCAAGGATGATATGCTATGCAGGATGCGATGCGGGATGCATATGCAAGATTTGACAAGGAATGCATGAACCTGGCCTCAACTTGGAAAACCAAGTGTGCCACTGGAAAGATGAGATGAAATCGCTTGAAAACGATATAAAGAACGCCGGAATCGGAGTTACGGTTTGGAAATGGCAAGCAATTCAAATATGGCCACGTTCTACGATTTACAGCAAGTAGCCATCTAAATGCAACAAGATGAACATGCTACAGCACCCAAACATGGCATCAAAATACATGGCAGGGATCCACTCAAGATTCTTAACAAAAGTCTAGCACTGAGCCACGGCCAAATCATCCATTAACAGGTTCAAACAAGCATGGCAAAAATGCATTTGACAAACAGATTTCAGACATGGAGGGGTGTTGGGCTGCAACACACACACGAGGCCTTTTCGGTCTCTCGGTTAACCATTGGAGTATCAAACGAAGTCCAAATGATACGAAACTTGACAGGCGGTCTACCGGTAGTAAACCAAGGCCACTTGGCAAGTCTCGGTCCATTCCGGAAATGTTTAAACCCCACACACGAAAGAAAGGTAGAAATGACCACCGGAGGAGAATGGAGCACCGGAATGCAAAACGGACAACGGGGAAAATGCTCGAATGCATGAGATGAACATGTATGCAAATGCAATGCACATGATGAGATGACATGAGATGCATGACAACGACAACAACACACGGAGACAAAAACCCGAACCCGAGAAAATAAAATAACTTAAGGCCGGAAACGGCAAGAGTCGGAGTACATATAGGGTAAATCACATCCGGGGTGTTATAGTACACTCATTGGAGTAGTGTCCGGGTCTTCCACAATTGTAGCAGTTTCGCTCTCGACTAGAAGATCTTTTGTCATTGTAGGACCTTGACTTGGAACTTCTCTCTTTGCTTCTACTCTTGTAGAACTTGTTGAAGTTCTTCACCATTAGGCCCAATTCTTCATTGAAGGTTTGTTTCTCACTTGATGATGTGGGAGCTTCACATGAGGCTTTGTAAGCACTACTTGACTTGTTATGGAGCTCCTCCTTATCCTTGAGTGACATCTCATGAGCAACAATTCTTCCAGTGACTTTCGTTGGCTTGAGATCTTTATAATTTGGCATAATTCGGATCAATGTGCATACGATATCATATTTTTCATCCAAGGCTCTTAGGATCTTCTTGATGATGAATTTGTCGGTCATCTCTTCACTTCCTAAGCCGGCAATCTCATTTGTGATAAGAGCAAGCCTAGAGTACATTTCAGCGACACCTTCACCATCCTTCATTTTGAACTTGTCAAGTTGACTTTAAAGCACATCCAACTTGGATTCCTTGACGGAGTCGGTACCTTCGTGCATATCAATCAAAGTATCCCAAATTTCCTTTGCATTCTCAAGACGGCTGATTTTGTTGAATTCTTCGGGGCACAATCCGTTGAAGAGGATATCACAAGCTTGAGCATTGTATTGTAGCATTTTCAATTCGTCCACGGTAGCTTCATGGTTCGGTTCTCTCCCAACAAAGAATTCACCTTGCAAGCCAATAGACACAATAGACCAAATAGCGAGGTTATGTCCAAGAATATGCATTTTCATCTTGTGCTTCCAACTAGCAAAATTAGTGCCATCAAAGTAAGGACCTCTACGATAGTAATTTCCCTCGCTATACGCCATACTCTCCTAGGTTGTGAAACCAAGGCTATGACCACCAAAAACTATGGAAATCAAAGCAAATGGAGACCAAAGCTCTGATACCACTTATAGGATCGAAAGTATGTCTAGAGGGGGGTGATTAGACTACTTGACCAAATAAAAATCTAGCCTTTTCCAAATTTTAGTTCTTGGCAGATTTTAGCAACTTTGGACAAGTCAAGCAATCTTAACACAATTCAAGCAAGCATTCGAAGAGTATATGAGCAGCGGAAAGTAAAGCATGCAACTTGCAAGAATGTCAAGGGAAGGGTTTGGAGGATTCAAACGCAATTGGAGACACGGAGTTTTTGTCGTGGTTCCGATAGGTGGTGCTATCATACATCCATGTTGATGGAGACTTCAACCCACGAAGGGTAACGGTTGCGCGAGTCCACGGAGGGCTCCACCCACGAAGGGTCCATGAAGAAGCAACCTTGTCTATCCCACCATGGCCATCGCCCATGAAGGACTTGCCTCACTAGCGGTAGATCTTCGCGAAGTAGGCGATCTCCTTGCCCTTATAAAGTCCTTGGTTCAACTCCACAATCTTGTCAGAGGCTCCCAAGTGACACCTAGCCAATCTAGGAGACACCACTCTCCAAGAATTAACAAATGGTGTGTTGATGATGAACTCCTTGCTCTTGTACTTCAAATGATAGTCTCCCCAACACTCAACTCTCTCTCACAGGATTTGGATTTGGTGGAAAGAACATTTGAGTGGAAAGCAACTTGGGAAGGCTAGAGATCAAGATTCATATGGTAGGAATGGAATATCTTGGTCTCAACACAAGTGTAGGTGGTTCTCTCTTAGAAAAAGTAAGTTGGAAGTGTAGGTTCGTTCTGATGGCTCTCTCCATGAATGAAGAGGTGGTGGAGGGGTATATATAGCCTCCACACAAAATCTAACCGTTACACATAACTTCCCAAACACGGTGGGATCAAATGGTTAAACTGAGTCGGACCGATTCAGCAAAGCTAGTGACCGTTAGGGTTTTCGGTGGGACCGACATGCAACTCGGTAGGACCGATATGATTAGGGTTAGGGCATAACGTAATCTCAGTGAGACCGATTACACAAACTCGGTGAGACCGATTTTGGTAATAAGCTAACCAGAGAGTTGGTCAGGTAAACTCGGTGGGACCGATCGCTCATTTCGGTGAGACCGAAATGTTACAAAGGGAAAACAGAGAGTTTACATTGCAATCTCAGTGGGACCGATCGCTCATCTCGGTGGGACCGAAACTTTACGAAGGGAAACAGAGAGATTACAAACCTATCTCGGTGAGACCGAGATCCCTATTGGTGAGACCGATTTGCCTAGGGTTTGTGGCAGTGGCTATGACATTTGAAACTCGGTGGTGCCGGATAGGAAGAATCGGTGGGGCCGAGTTTGACTTTTGGTTTAGGTTATATGTGGATGTGAGAAAGTAGTTGAGGGTTTTGGAGCATATCACTAAGCATTATGAGCAAGAACCTCATTAAGCAACACCTCATCCCTCCTTGATAGTATTGGCTTTTCCTATAGACTCAATGTGATCTTGGATCACTAAAATGGAAAATGTAGAGTCTTGAGCTTTGAGATTGAGCCAATCCTTTGTCCTTAGCATTTTGAGGGGTCCACTTTTGTCATCCATGCCATGCCAATCATTGAGCTTTCTTGAAATATTAGTCTTGAAATAGCATTAGCTCAATGAACTGTATGTTGATAGGAATTACCAAAACCACCTAGGGATATTTGCACTTTCAGAGTGCCATGATTTCAGATCTGAACCTATTATGTTTTCATAAATATATGAGAGTTCTTGATCCTGTCTTGCAAGTCTATAGTCACCTACTATGTGTTATGATCCGGCAACCTCGAAGTGACAATAATCGGGACCACTCCCGGTGATGACCATAGTTCGAGGAGTTCATGTATTTACTATGTGTTAATGTGTAACACCCCAGGTGTCACGCTACAGTAAACTCCTGTTAATGGTGCCACGTCATCATAATTAAATTTTGCTAATCTTCACTTTGTTCCAAACCAACCTTAAATTCAAATTTTGAAAGACAAGTCAAATTATTTTTCCTCGAACTATAAAACTAAAATGTTTGAATAGTTGTCTAAATTCCCAGATCATTTTCATGTGGAAACCAACTTCATTTGGCTCACGGATAGATCCCTAGGAAATTATTAAGTGTTCCAATAGCAAATAAATTGGTCTGTTCAAAATAAAGAATTAAATATGTGCTACAAAATGCCCCTAAACTTTGTGTATATATCCCAAAGCATTGCAAGGTATTTATGTGAAAAGTTTCATGTGCAACATAATTCTTTTGAATTTAAATAAAATGTAAAACATCTGAGAAAATACAAATCAGAAATAAGAAAAATCTCTCTTTCACTTTGGCCCAACCGCTACTATGCACTGGCCCAGCCTAATGGGGGTCATCCCTTTCCCTGTACGAGACAGAGGTCGTGGCACACATCCAACCACCATGGCCGCCATTGGGCGTGCGTGTCGGCCATCCTACGTTTCCCTCCGATGGATAAGACGCTATCGACCCCCTGCGAACCCTAGCACGCCCACTTTCTCCTCGCTCGTCTCCCTCTCCCTCCCAAATTCGTCTGTGCCCGGGCGCAACCATCGTCGTGCCGCCATCTTTGTCGTGGCCACCTCCCTCCCCGAGCTATGACACCATGTCGAAGAGGACCCTCGTCGTCTGGTACATCATCTGCGGGGATCCGTTCGACCGGAGCTGCACCGTACGCTTGGGATCGAGCTGGTTCCTTGCCACGGCCGCCGCTGTTCGTCGTCAGATTCGGCGCGCCCAAGCGTCCCCACGCCTCCTAACAACGTCCAAGAGCTTCACGGTGAGCTCATCTCCCGATTCCTCTACTTTCCCCCCTCGATCTATCGCCGTAGGCATCGCCGCACAAGGACGAGTCACCATGGCCGGAGTTTAGCCCGTCCGTGCCCATTGTCGCGCCCGCCCGTGTGTCCCGCTCCAGCCTAAGCCCCTGACCGCACATAGACGACCAACCACGCCACGTCCTACCTCGCCACAGCCCATGCTCACCCATCGCTGCCGTCCGGCTACGTCCTGGCCGCCCCGGCCGTGCCTGCTGTCGCTAGCCGGCGCTGTCCGTGCACGCGACGTCGCGCCCGGTGCTGCTGGCTGCTCCCTGCGTTGCTTGCTGCCGCGGCTGCTGCCCCTTGCGCTGCTCTGCTGCTTGGCTGCTTCGCTGCTCTGCCTTCGCTGCTGCTCCTGGTAGCTCCTGCCTGCTGCTGCTCTAAGCTGTTGCGTGTTGTGTGTGTGTGTGTATTCTGTAGGTGTGTGTGATGTGTGTACAGCGTGTGTGTGTGGCCGGTGTGCCCATGTGTGTAGAGCTGCCCCAAAGCAACGTGTGTGTGCTGTGTAGGTGTGTGTGTGATCTGTGTGCAGCGTGTGAGTGTGTGGGCTGCCCCAAAATTAGTTTAGATCTAATTTAATTAGATGGATTAGTTTTAGGATTATTTTTGCTCCTTAACTAGTTTTATTAGTGCTAAGTTACTCTAGTAGTAGATGACATGTAGGTCCCCTTTTTAAATAAGTTAGGTTTAGAATCTATGACATGTGAGCCACACCTATCCTTTTGACTAGTCAAATTGACTTGGTCAATTCGGTTTAAGCTAAATATAATAATTCTAGAATATTGTTAAAACTTTAGAAACATAATATAAAAGAATACATAACTCGGATGAAAATACTTTGTACATGAAAGTTGCTCAGAACGACGAGACAAATCCGGATTCGCAGCCCGTTCGTCTGCCACGCATCCCTAGCATAGCGAACACGCAACTTTTCCCCTCCGGTTCGTTTGTCCAAAAACGCGAAACACCAGGGATATTTTCCCGGATGTCCCCCCCCCCTTCACCGGCACCACCTCTTACCACGTTAGGGCACACCTAGCATCACGCTTTGTCATGTCATGCATCGTCATGCATTTGTTTGCATTATATTTATTGTTTCTTCCCCCTCTTCTCTCGCTAGACACCGAGACCGACGCCGCTGCTACCCAGTACGACTACAGCGTTGACGACCCCTCTCTCTTGCCAGAGCAACCAGGCAAGCCCCCCCCCCTTGATCACCAGATATTGCCTACTCTCTTCTATACTGCTTGCATTAGAGTAGTGTAGCATGTTACTGCTTTCCGTTAATCCTATTCTGATCCATAGCATGTCCTTGCTACTACTATTGTTACCTTTACCTGTAATCCTAAATGCTTAGTATAGGATGCTAGTGTTCCATCAGTGGCCCTACACTCTTGTCTGTCTGCCATGCTATACTACTGGGCCGTGATCAGTTCGGGAGGTGATCGCGGGCATATGATATATACTTTATACTGTTACATTACTTATGATACTGTTCGGAGATGGGGGCTGAAGGGGCAGGTGGCTCCATCTCGGTAGAGGTGGGCCTGGGTTCCCGACGGCCCCCGACTATTACTTTGTGGCGGAGCGACATGGTAGGTTGAGGCCACCTAGGAGAGAGGTGCGCCTGGCCCTAGTCGGCGTTCGCGGATACTTAACACGCTTAACGAGATCTTGATATTTGATTTGAGTCTGGCTACTGGCCTATACGCACTAACCATCTACGCAGGGACATTTATGGGCACTCGATGTCGTGGTATCAGCCGAATCCCTCGTGACGTCAGCGACCAAACGGCGAGCGCCGGGTTGGACCGTGTAACGCAACTTCCTTTGTAATGGAGGTTGCTAGTGTAGCGACCAGACCTCAAAGAGTCTGATCTCTGTGCTCTAGTGTCATTCCTGGATCAGTAATGCTGACACCACACAGTACTCGGAGGATTTATAGCAGAGTAGCAATCACACACTTATTACATCGATGTCTCAAAAGAGAACTTATTACAATAAATATGGCTTAAGGCCATCTAATAATGATAACAGCGAAAGACTTGGAAGATAAGTGAGTCCATCAACTCCAACGGCATCACTGAGTATAGAACCACGGCCCAAAACTCCTTAATCATCGTCTGAAAAGTCTGCAACATTAACGTTGCAGCCCGAAATGGGTCAGCACATGGAATATGCTGGCAATGTAACAAATAGAGAGTAATGGAATGAAACAGCTATACTATACGCATATTTGGCTGGTGGAAAGCTCTATGGTTACAATTTTGCGTAAAGCCAATTTTTCCCTACTTCACAAGAATAAGATTTATTTATCTATCATGGTAGTTGTTAAACATTGAGAATGGTTGACAGCATTCTCAATCCCAATTAAGCATCATCATTAAACATATCCCAACAAAATTAATTTTAGAGTAACATGTTGAGATTCACATGATAATCCAGGTACTAGATACTCAAGATGACCATAACCGGGGACACAGCTAACCAT
Source organism: Triticum dicoccoides (assembly GCF_002162155.2). Classification (NCBI taxonomy): domain Eukaryota; kingdom Viridiplantae; phylum Streptophyta; class Magnoliopsida; order Poales; family Poaceae; genus Triticum; species Triticum dicoccoides. Next base: position 260,653,209 of record NC_041380.1, read on the forward strand.
GATTAGTTTATTACACTCTGTAGAGGTTTGCGCACTTTTCCCCACAAGACTCGATCGCCTCCGTTTGGTTTCTCGCACTACATGGTGTTTGAGAAGATGGATGACCGAGACATAGTCTTTCAGAAGCGCTAGCACCTTACGATCGGGTAGACTGTACCACCTACATCCCCTACGTCTGCTAGTCTACCACTGTAAGAGTTCGCACGACTTAGTCAACTATGCTAGAGCCCATAATATCTTGTGGCTGCACACGGAAGTTTCTAGTATGAATAGTCTCATGATCCCTTTGAGCCTGGGTGGCCGTCCAACAGAAAACAAGCAAGTTCTGGAATACCCAGGTGCCTCAATCCACCCAGATGTGTGTTTAAGTTGCCACCTTAGATAAACCATTAATTAACAAAACTCACATCTGTCATGGATATCACTCACCCAATCCACGTCTACTAGCATAGCATGGCATAATAAGCAAACGTAGAAGTAACTCTCAAAGGTTTAATAATAAACAGGTAATAGGTACTACCTCATCTACTTCCCATCCCATAATTTAAGTAGATCCTAATCATGCAATGTGTGAGGATTCATCTAATGCAATAAAACTGGGTAGTAAAAAAGGTATGATCAAAGTGTTACTTGCCTTGTTGATGATCCGGGAAACCTAGCGATTCGAAGTAACAAGCGGCGCACTCCGGGTACTCTATCGCAAACAACAAACAAGCATACAATAAGTACTCGTCTAATGCACGGGTAAAACTTAAATAAGAGATCTAACCAGAAGGTTCAACTTAAGAACTCCAGTAGGCAAAAAGAATCAAATTGAACGAAGCAATGAAAGTCAAACGGCGAAAGAAAACAACTTCGTTCTACTAATCTGGATCTAGGGCAAATTTTTACAGTAGCAAAAACGGGTTTAAGTTGGTTAAACGGATAGAGGGTTTCGAGACGAAACTCTAGGCGCTTGAATCGTCTGATTCCGATAAATGAGCGAAAAGTTATACTAAAAACAAAATCGGATCAGGAATCGCGATCAGAAAAATAACGGATTAAATCCGAGAAAAAGAAAAACGACGAACGCTCGCTAGAACGAACGAACGGACGAACGCTCGCTATTTAAATAAACCGGAAAATCCGATCTATTTAAAAAAACCGACGGAAAAACCGAACGGTTTTTCGAAAAAAATAAAAAAAAACGGCCGGATTTCGAGGCGACGGCGGACCTAGGGCGGCGTGCGGCGTCTGGCGGCGGCGGCGGCGGGGTGGCGGTGAGGCGGCGGCGGCGGCGGCGGGAGCTGGGGGCGGCTCGGGCTAGGGTTAGCTCTGGCTGGGCCTCCCCCCGGCTTATATAGCCTAACGGGCCGGGAGTCCTAGTCGGACACGGCCCTAGGTCGGTTCGATTTTTAAAAAAAACAATAATTACGCGTAGAAGAAAAATAAAAAGAAATACTAAACGGACTCCAAAAATTCCGAAATAAATTTTCACAAGGCTTCTAAAATAAAGCCGCACAAGGTGCATATTTATTTGGGACCTAAATGCAATTTTGAAAAATGCACTTTTTTCCTAAATTCAAATAAAACACCGAAAAACTCCGAAATAAAATCTTATTTGATTTTATTATTAAATCCTCAATATTTCTTTATTTTGGGAAAGTCATTTTATTCCCTCTCTCATATTTTTGTAATAGAAATAATTGATGATAAAATAAATAAAATCAAATGATCCTATTCTCAAAATTTGAGAAAACTCAAATATGAAAATAACGAAATCCCCAACTCTCTCCGTGGGTCATTGAGTTGCGTAGAATTTCTAGGATCAACCAAAATGCAAAAACAAATATGATATGCATTGATGATCTAATGTATAACATTCCAAATTGAAAATTTGGGATGTTACAAACCTAACCTCCTTAAGATGAATCTCGCCCTCGAGATTCGGGTTGGCTAGAAAATAGGTGAGGGTGGTCCTTGAGCAAATCTTCCTCTCGCTCCCAGGTGGCTTCATCCTCTGTGTGGTGGCTCCACTGAACTTTGCAAAACTTGATAACCTTGCTGCGAGTAACTCGGCTGGCAAACTCGAGGATCTTAATTGGTTTCTCCTCGTACATCAAATCATTATCCAACGGAATAGTTTCCAAAGGCATTGTGTCTCTCAAAGGTATGTCAGCCATCTCCGCATGACACTTCTTCAACTGGGAAACGTGGAATACATCATGAACTCCTGACAATCCTTCAGGCAATTCCAACTTGTAGGCCACTTCTCCCATACGCTCCCAAAACTCGATATGGTCCTACAAATCGTGGCGCTAACTTCCCTTTAACTCCAAAATGCTTTGTTCCCCGAAGTGGAGATACTTGAAGATAAGCTCTATCTCCAACTTCGTAAACTGTCTCCTTACGTTTAGAATCTGCATAACTTTTCTGTCTGGACTGGGCTACCTTGAGCCTATCGCGAATCAACTTCACCTTCTGTTCAGACTCTTTAATCAAGTCAGGTCCAAACAACTGGCGGTCTCCAACTTTGTCCCACGATAACGGTGTCCTGCACCTTCTTCTGTACAATGCTTCAAAAGGGGCCATCTTTAAACTAGTTTGGTAACTGTTATTGTAAGAGAACTCTGCATATGGCAAATTATCGTCCCAACTAGATTCATAATCTAGCGCACAAGCTCTCAGCATATCCTCCAAAATCTGATTGACTCTCTCGGTCTGTCCATCTGTCTGTGGATGAAAAGCTGTACTGAATTCTATCCTGGTACCCAAAGTTTCGTGCAACTGCTTCCAAAACTTTGAGGTAAACTGGGTTCCTCTATCTGATACCATACTCCTTGGAACTCCATGCAAACATACGATCCTGGTCATGTATATCCTTGCGAACTTAGCACTGGTGTAAGTGGTCTTTACTGGGATGAAATGAGCTACTTTCGTCAATCGATCGACTACAACCCAAATCGAGTCATAGTCTAAACGAGTCCTGGGCAATCCCGTGATAAAATCCATGCCTAACTTATCCCACTTCCATTCGGGTATCGGCAATGGTTGTAACAATCCTGCTGGCTTCTGATGCTCTGCCTTTACTCTCTGACATACATCACAGACTGCTACATACTCCGCAATATCCTTCTTCATTCCGGTCCACCAGAAAATATCCTTCAAATCCAAATACATCTTGGTATTTCCTAGGTGAATTGAATACGGTGAGTCGTGTGCCTCTTGCAAAATCAACTTCATGATCTCCGGGTCATTGGGCACGTAAACGCGGTCTTCAAATCATAGGGTATCGTGCTTATCCTCACGAAATCCTTTAGCTTTTCCTTTGCTCAGTTTCTCCTTAATAGCGGCAATTTCTTTGTCGGTCTTCTGAGCTTCTCTGATTCTATCCATCAAAGTTGACTGAATCTCCAATGCTGCTACATAGCCTCTCGGAACTATTTCCACACATAGTTCATGAAGATTTTCTGCTAACTCCTTGGGTATTTCTCCCGTCATTAATGTATTGACATGGCTCTTATGGCTTAATGCGTCAGCTACTACATTAGCCTTTCCGGGGTGGTATTGCAATCTCATATCATAATCCTTGATGAGTTCCAACCATCTCCTTTGCCTGAGATTCAACTCCTTCTGTGTAAAAATGTACTTCAAACTCTTATGATCCGTGTACACCTCATAATGGTTTCCAAAGAGGAAATGCCTCCAGGTCTTCAGTGCATGCACTACGGCTGCTAACTCCAAATCATGCGTGGCATAATTCAACTCATGAGGCTTCAGTTGTCTTGAGGCATATGAAACAACTCTCCCTTCCTGCATAAGCACTGCTCCAAGTCCTCGACGTGAAGCGTCGCAATACACCTCATAATCTTTGGTCTGGTCTGGCAAAATCAACACTGGTGAGGTAACGAAGCGTTTCTTTAACTCCTGGAAACTAGCCTCACATTCCTCTGTCCATATGAACTTGGTATCTTTCTTTAAAAACTCAGTCATAGGCTTCGCAATCTTTGAGAAATTCTCAATAAATCTCTGGTAGTATCCTGCGAGTCCAAGAAAACTCCGGATCTCTCCAACTGTTGTTGGGGCTTCCCACTTGGTCACGGTATCAACTTTAGTGGGATCAACTGCTATACCTTCTCCAGATATAACGTGTCTGAGGAATCCTACTTCCTTCAACCAAAACTCACATTTGCTGAACTTAGCATATAATTGATGTTCTCTGAGCTTTCCAAGTACCAAACGCAAATGCTCCTTATGCTCCTCTTCATTCTTCGAATAAACCAGGATATCATCAATGAACACTACGACAAACTTATCCAAGAACTCCATAAACACTTTGTTCATCATGTTCATAAAATAGGCAGGTGCGTTAGTCAGACCAAATGACATAATGGTATACTCGTACAGCCCATACCTGGTGGTAAAAGTTGTCTTAGGAATATCCTGTTCTCGAATCCTCAACTGGTGGTATCCTGATCGCAGATCGATCTTGGAAAATACCTTAGCTCCTTGCAATCGATCAAACAGATCGTTGATCATTGGTACTGGGTACTTGTTCTTGATTGTTACTTCATTCAATCCTCGATAATCAATAACCATCCTTAACGATCCATCCTTCTTCTCCACTAGAAGTACTGGCGATCCCCAAGGCGAAGAACTTGGGCGGATATATCCCTTATCCAGTAACTCTTTAATCAGCTTCTTAATTTCCACCAAATCCTTTGCTGGCATCCTATATGGTCTCTTTGATATTGGCCATGTGCCTGGAAATAGCTCAATCAAAAACTCAATATCTCTATCCGGTGGCATGCCTGGCAACTCCTCTGGAAATACTTCAGGGAAATCCCTTACCACTAGTACTTCCTCCTGCACAACTCCTGTTAGGCAATTTACTTGAGTCCTCTTTGGCACATGCCGGGATACATACTTGATCCTTCTCCCTTCTAGGGTAGTAAGCAAAATTGACTTACTAGCACATTCAATATTCCCTTCATACTTTGATAACCAATCCATGCCTAATATCACATCCAATCCTTGGGATTCCAATACTATTAGGTCTGAGGGAAAAACATAGTTACCAATCCTTAATGGTAACCGATCACACCATAGACTAGCCATATATTCTGCTCCAGGCGAGGTTACTAACATGGGTGACCTAAGGGCTTGGGTTGATAGGTTATACTTATCCACAAATCCCCTTGAGATGTATAAATGTGATGCACCAGTATCAAAAAGAACGAGTGCAGTAAATGACTTAACCAAAAACTTACCTATTACTGCCTCGGGCTGAGCTTCAACCTCCTCCACGCTAACGTGGTTCACATGTCCCCTGTTGAAAGGGTTCGGCTTCTTCCCAGAACTTCCATTGCCATTTTGGCCTTCAGGACATTCATTGGCATAATGTCCGGTCTTCTGACACTTAAAGCAAGTGACTTGGCTTAGGTCCTTCTTGGCTGGGGTTGATGGGTTGGTGCGGTTCTGGCCGTTGCTTCCTCCATTGCCATTACCATTCTTGGTGCCATTGTGATTGTGCGAGCTACCTCCTCCATGGGTATGCTGAAAATGTCCTCCCGGTCTAGGGGTAAAACGTGGCTTCTGCTGAGCTCCTGAATTGTACTTCCCTTGTCCATTCTTCGTCTTGCGATTCTCAATTTGCTGCTGCTTCCCTTCAATCATAAGAGCACGATCTACCAACTCCTGGTAGTTGTTGAAGGTGGCTACCATCAACTGCATGCTCAACTCATCATTCAGTCCTTCCAGAAACTTCTCCTGCTTAGCTGCATCCGTAGCGATGTCATCTGGGGCATAACGTGCTAACTTACTGAAGTCCTCCACATACTGGCCAACTGTCCGTCCTCCTTGGCGCAAGTTGCGAAACTCACGCTTCTTCATGGCCATAGCTTATGCTGAAACATGTGCAGTACGAAAAGCCTGCTGAAACGGGTCCCATGTGACAGTGTCGACAGGGAAAGTGGCTGTGAAATTCTCCCACCATGATGCTGCGGGTCCTTCTAATTGATGTGCGGCAAACTTCACCTTCTCCGCATCTGTGCATCCTGCTGTGGTTAATTCCCTAGCTGTCTTGCGGAGCCAATCATCTGCTACTATCGGCTCGGTGCTACTGGAAAACACCGGCGGATTCAGCCTAAGAAAACGGGCTAAGTGATCAACAGGTGGTGGTGGTGGGTTGTTGTTGTTGTTCCCTTGATTCTGATTCTGGACTAGCAACTACATCAATGTGTTCTGCTGCTGGATCAACTGGGTGAGCTCCGGTGGAAAGGTGAATCCGGGGTCACATCTCGGAGGCATGTGAGGGTTTAGAAAAGATGAGATGTAAGAATAGAGGGGGTCTAAAGAGAAAACACTACCCATATGCACATGAGGCAAAAGCAAACAATTCACTTCAATCAATCAAACAAGGGCATACAATCGATCTATCTATCGCAAAAGAGCTCGGACTACTATATTTACATGGTGGACTACTACTACTGATGAGGTGGTCTACTAGAAATATTCTTCGGTTGCAGACTCCATGATATCTGCTCCAGCTTCATCAACATAGTCATCATCGCTACTATCTGGATCCGAGTCGATGCCGTCGATGATGATGTAGTCTTCCAGGCTAATCTCCATGGTTCTTCATCTTCCTCTACTGGCGTAGGGCCTCCCATAAATATTCCAATCTTCTTGATCAGGTCGTCATTCTTCTCCACCAATACTTCAATTTCCTCTTCATAATCTTCATGTGTAGCCTTGAGTTCTTCCTCTAGTTCCTTGATTCTAGTCTTAGCCTTCTTCAGATCTATCATGTTGGCGCACATCTGGTTCTCCTGTTGTCGAATGTGCTGATTTAACTCCTGGATAAAAGCTGCGATTGATCTATCCTTCCTGGTGCTGATCATCTCCCAGTGTTCATCTTGGCGCCCAAAAATCTGGTAGATAGTATCCTTGAGATCCTTGCGGTAGACTTCTCCAATGCGTCCCATGGCGATGTGAGCTGCCATGCTCTTTCTTAGACTCCAAGTTGGTGCATCAAAAGAAAACTCTATGGGCTCAGTGACTGGCATGAACGTCCTTCCTGGAACTTGAACTTGAATCATCCAACACTCTTCTTTAGGTAAAGTGGCGTTATAGGTTCCTCTGAAGCTTGGTACTCCTATTTTCAGGTATCTAGTGACTTCCTTCAAGTTACGTCCAAACGGTGTATCTTCATCCGGTTGCGTGAACTTGTTCCTTGCATCCGCCATCCTAAAAGAGTAGAAAAGATGAGAGGTCAGAAGAGAAGAGAGTGGATAGTGATCTAGGTCTTTTAGCTTAGTGGTCGTGTCCTACAGTCAGCGCGTGCTCTGATACCATCTCTGTAGCGACCAGACCTCAAACAGTTTGATCTCTGTGCTCCGGTGTCATCCCTGGATCAGTAATGCTGATACCACACAGTACTCGGAGGATTTATAGCAGAGTAGCAATCACACACTTATTACATCGAGTGTCTCAAAAGAGAACTTATTACAATAAATATGGCTTAAGGCCATCTAATAACGATAACAGCAGAAGACTTGGAAGATAAGTGAGTCCATCAACTCCAACGGCATCACTGAGTATAGAACCACGACCTAAAACTCCTTAATCATCGTCTGAAAAGTCTGCAACATTAACGTTGCAGCCCGGAACGGGTCAGCACATGGAATATGCTGGCAATGTAACACATAGAGAGTAATGGAATGAAACAGCTATACTATATGCATATTTGGCTAGTGGAAAGCTCTATGGTTACAGTTTTGCGTAAAGCCAATTTTCCCTACTTCAAAGGAATAAGATTTATTTATCTATCATGGTAGTTGTTAAACATTGAGAATGGTTGATAGCATTCTCAATCCCAATTAAGCATCATCATTAAATATATCCCAACAAAATTAATTTTAGAGTAACAAGTTGAGATTCACATGATAATCCAGGTACTAGATACTCAAGATGTCCATAACCGGGGACACGGCTAACCATGATTAGTTTATTACACTCTGTAGAGGTTTGCGCACTTTTCCCCACAAGACATGATCGCCTCCGTTTGGTTTCTCGCACTACATGGTGTTTGAGAAGACGGATGACAGAGACATAGTCTTTCAGAAGCGCTAGCACCTTACGATCGGGTAGTTTCTAGTATGAATAGTCTCATGATCCCTTTGAGCCTGGGTGGCAGTCCAACAGAGAACAGGCAAGTTCTGGAGTACCCAGGTGCCTCAATCCACCCAGATGTGTGTTTAAGTTGCCACCTTAGATAAACCATTAATTAACAAAACTCACATCTGTCATGGATATCACTCACCCAATCCACGTCTACTAGCATAGCATGGCATAATAAGCAAACGTAGAAGTAACTCCCAAAGGTTTGATAATAAACATGTAATAGGGACTACCTCATCTACTTCCCATCCCACAATTTAAGTAGATCCTAATCATGCAATGTGTGAGGATTGATCTAATGCAATAAAACTGGGTAGTAGAAAAGGTATGATCAAATTGTTACTTGCCTTGCTGATGATCCGGGAAACCTAGCGATTCGAAGTAACAAGCGGCGCACTCCGGGTACTCTATCGCAAACAACAAACAAGCATACAATAAGTACTCATCTAATGCATGGGTAAAACTCAAATAAGAGATCTAACCAGAAGGTTCAACTTAAGAACTCCGGTTGGCAAAAAGAATCAAATCGAACGAAGCAATGAAAGTCAAACGGCGAAAGAAAACAACTTCGTTCTACTAATCTGGATCTAGGGCAAATTTTACAGTAGCAAAAACTGGTTTAAGTTGGTTAAAAGGATAGAGGGTTTCAAGACGAAACTCTAGGCGCTTGAATCGCCTGATTCCGATAAACGAGCGAAAAGTTATACTAAAAAGAAAATCGGATCAGGAATCACGATCAGAAAAATCACGGATTAAATCCGAGAAAAAGAAAAACAACGAACGCTCGCTAGAACGAACGAACGGACGAATGCTCGCTATTTAAATAAACCGAAAAATCCGACCTATTTAAAAAAACCGAATCTAAAAAAAACCGACGGAAAAACCGAACGGTTTTTCGAAAAAAATAAAAAAAACAACGCGGATTTCGAGGCGGCGGCGGACCTTGGGCGGCGTGCAGCGGCGTCCGGCGGCGAGGCGGCGCGGCGGCGGCGGGGCGGCGGCTAGCCGGCGGCGGCGGCAGGAGCTGGGGGCGGGTCAGGCTAGGGATAGCTCTGGCTAGGCCTCCCCCCCGGCTTATATAGCCTAACGGGTCGGGAGTCCTAGTCGGACACGGCCCTAGGTCGGTTCAATTTTTTTTAAATAATTACGTACAGAAGAAAAATAAAAAGAAATACTAAACTGACTCCAAAAATTCCGAAATAAATTTTCACGGGCTTCTAAAATCAATCCGCACAAGGTGAACATTTATTTGGGACCTAAATGCAATTTTGAAAAATGCACATTTTTCCTAAATTCAAATAAAACACCGAAAAACTCCGAAATAAAATCTTATTTGATTTTATTATTAAATCGTCAATATTTCTTTATTTTGGGAAAGTCATTTTATTCCCTCTGTCATATTTTTGTAATAGAAATAATTGGTGATAAAATAAATAAAATCAAATGATCCTATTCTCAAAATTTGAGAAAACTCAAATATGAAAATAACGAAATCCCCAACTCTCTCCCTGGGTCATTGAGTTGCGTAGAATTTCTAGGATCAACCAAAATGCAAAATAAAATATGATATGCATTGATGATCTAATGTATAACATTCCAAATTGAAAATTTGGGATGTTACAAACCTACCCCCCTTAAGATGAATCTCGCCCTCGAGATTCGGGTTGGCTAGAAAATAGGTGAGGGTGGTCCTTGAGCAAATCTTCCTCTCGCTCCGAGGTGGCTTCATCCTCTGTCTGGTGGCTCCACTGAACTTTGCAAAACTTGATAACCTTGCTGCGAGTAACTCGGCTGGCAAACTCGAGGATCTTAATTGGTTTCTCCTCGTATGTCAAATCATTATCCAACGGAATAGTTTCCAAAGGCATTGTGTCTCTCAAAGGTATGTCAGCCATCTCTGCATGACACTTCTTCAACTGGGAAACGTGGAGCACATCATGAACTCCTGACAATCCTTCGGGCAATTCCAACTTGTAGGCCACTTCTCCCATACGCTCCCAAAACTCGATATGGTCCTACAAATCATGGCGCTAACTTCCCTTTAACTCCAAAATGCTTTGTTCCCCGAAGTGGAGATACTCGAAGATAAGCTCTATCTCCGACTTCGTAAACTGTCTCCTTACGTTTAGAATCTGCATAACTTTTCTGTCTGGACTGGGCTACCTTGAGCCTATCGCGAATCAACTTCACCTTCTGTTCAGACTCTTTAATCAAGTCAGGTCCAAACAACTGGCGGTCTCCAACTTCGTCCCACGATAACGGTGTCCTGCACCTTCTTTCGTATAATGCTTCGAAAGGGGCCATCTTTAAACTAGTTTGGTAACTGTTGTTGTAAGAGAACTCTGCATATGGCAAATTATCGTCCCAACTAGATCCGTAATCTAGCGCACAAGCTCTTAGCATATCCTCCAAAATCTGATTGACTCTCTCGGTCTGTCCATCTGTCTGTGGATGAAAAGCTGTACTGAATTCTATCCTGGTACCCAAAGTTTCGTGCAACTGCTTCCAGAACTTTGAGGTAAACTGGGTTCCTCTATCTGATATGATACTCCTTGGAACTCCATGCAAACATACGATCCTGGTCATGTATATCCTTGCGAACTTAGCACTGGTGTAAGTGGTCTTTACTGGGATGAAATGAGCTACTTTCGTCAATCGATCGACTACAACCCAAATCGAGTCATAGCCTGAACGAGTCCTGGGCAATCCCGTGATAAAATCCATGCCTAACTTATCCCACTTCCATTCGGGTATCGGCAATGGTTGTAACAATCCTGCTGGCTTCTGATGCTCTGCCTTTACTCTCTGACATACATCACAGACTGCTACATACTCCGCAATATCCTTCTTCATTCCGGTCCACCAGAAAATATCCTTCAAATCCAAATACATCTTGGTATTTCCTGGGGGAATTGAATACGGTGAGTCGTGTGCCTCCTGCAAAATCAACTTCCTGATCTCCAGGTCATTGGGCACGTAAACGCGGTCTTCAAATCATAGGGTATCGTGCTTATCCTCATGAAATCCTTTAGCTTTTCCTTTGCTCAGTTTCTCCTTAATAGCGGCAATTTCTTTGTCGGTCTTCTGAGCTTCTCTGATTCTATCCATCAAAGTTGACTGAATCTCCAATGCTGCTACATAACCTCTCGGAACTATTTCCACACATAGTTCACAAAGATTTTCTGCTAACTCCTTGGGTATTTCTCCCGTCATTAATGTATTGACATGGCTCTTACGGCTTAATGCGTTAGCTACTACATTAGCCTTTCCGGGGTGGTATTGCAATCTCATATCATAATCCTTGATGAGTTCCAACCATCTCCTTTGCCTGAGATTCAACTCCTTCTGTGTAAAAACGTACTTCAAACTCTTATGATCCGTGTACACCTCACAATGGTTTCCAATGAGGAAATGCCTCCAGGTCTTCAGTGCATGCACTACGGCTGCTAACTCCAAATCATGCGTGGCATAATTCAACTCATGAAGCTTCAGTTGTCTTAAGGAATATGAAACAACTCTCCCTTCCTGCATAAGCACTGCTCCAAGTCCTCGACGTGAAGCGTCGCAATACACCTCATAATCTTTGGTCTGGTCTGGCAAAATCAACACTTGTGAGGTAACCAAGCGTTTCTTTATCTCCTAGAAACTAGCCTCACATTCCTCTGTCCATATGAACTTGGTATCTTTCTTTAACAACTCAGTCATAGGCTTCGCAATCTTTGAGAAATTCTCAATAAATCTCTGGTAGTATCCTGCGAGTCCAAGAAAACTCTGGATCTCTCCAACTGTTGTTGGGGCTTCCCACTTGGTCACGGTATCAACTTTAGTGGGATCAACTGCTATACCTTCTCCAGATATAACGTGTCTGAGGAATCCTACTTCCTTCAACCAAAACTCACATTTGCTGAACTTGGCATATAATTGATGTTCTCTGAGCTTTCCAAGTACCAAACGCAAATGCTCCTTATGCTCCTCTTCATTCTTCGAATAAACCAGGATATCATCAATGAACACTACGACGAACTTATCCAAGAACTCCATAAACACTTTGTTCATCATGTTCATAAAATAGGCAGGTGCGTTAGTCAGACCAAATGACATAACGGTATACTCGTACAGCCCATACCTGGTGGTAAAAGTTGTCTTAGGAATATCCTGTTCTCGAATCTTCAACTGGTGGTATCCTGATCGCAGATCGATCTTGGAAAATACCTTAGCTCCTTGCAATCGATCAAACAGATCGTTGATCATTGGTAGTGGGTACTTGTTCTTGATCGTTACTTCATTCAATCCTCGATAATCAATAACCATCCTTAACGATCCATCCTTCTTCTCCACTAGAAGTACTGGCGATCCCCAAGGCGAAGAACTTGGGCGGATATATCCCTTATCCAGTAACTCTTTAATCAGCTTCTTAATTTCCACCAAATCCTTTGCTGGCATCCTATATGGTCTCTTTGATATTGGCCCTGTGCCTGGAAATAGCTCAATCAAAAACTCAATATCTCTTTCCGGTGGCATGCCTGGCAACTTCTCTGGAAATACTTCAGGGAAATCCCTTACCACTAGTACTTCCTCCTGCACAACTCCTATTAGGCAATTTACTTGAGTCCTCTTTGGCACATGTCGGGATACATACTTGATCCTTCTCCCTTCTAGGATAGTAAGCAAAATTGACTTACTAGCACATTCAATATTCCCTTCATACTTTGATAACCAATCCATGCCTAAAATCACATCCAATCCTTGGGATTCCAATACTATTAGGTCCGAGGGAAAAACATAGTTACCAATCCTTAATGGTAACCGATCACACCATAGACTAGCCATATATTCTGCTCCAGGCGAGGTTACTAACATGGGTGACCTAAGGGCTTGGGTTGATAGGTTATACTTATCCACAAATCCCCTTGAGATGTATAAATGCGATGCACTAGTATCAAAAAGAACGAGTGCAGTAAATGACTGAACTAAAAACTTACCTATTACTGCCTCGGGCTGAGCTTCAACCTCCTCCACGCTAACGTGGTTCACATGTCCCCTATTGAAAGGGTTCAGCTTCTTCCCAGAACTTCCATTGCCATTTTGGCCTTCAGGACATTCATTGGCCTAATGTCTGGTCTTCTGACACTTAAAGCAAGTGACTTGGCTCAGGTCCTTCTTGGCTGGGGTTGATGGGTTGGTGTGGTTCTGGCCGTTGCTTCCTCCATTACCATTACCATTCTTGGTGCCATTGTGATTGTGCGAGCTACCTCCTCCATGGGTATGCTGAAAATGTCCTCCCGGTCTAGGGGTAAAACGTGGCTTCTGCTGAGCTCCTGAATTGTACTTCCCTTGTCCATACTTCCTCTTGCGATTCTCAATTTGCTGCTGCTTCCCTTCAATCATAAGAGCACGATCTACCAACTCCTGGTAGTTGTTGAAGGTGGCTACCATCAACTGCATGCTCAACTCATCATTCAGTCCTTCGAGAAACTTCTCCTGCTTAGCTGCATCCGTAGCGATGTCATCTGGGGCATAACGTGCTAACTTACTAAAGTCCTCCACATACTGGCCAACTGTCCGTCCTCCTTGGCGCAAGTTGCGAAACTCACGCTTCTTCATGGCCATAGCTCCTGCTGAAACATGTGCAGTACGAAAAGCCTACTGAAACTAGTCCCATGTGACAGTGTCGACAGGGAAAGTGGCTGTGAAATTCTCCCACCATGATGCTGCGGGTCCTTCTAATTGATGTGCGGCAAACTTCACCTTCTCCGCATCTGTGCATCCTGCTGTGGTCAATTCCCTAGCTGTCTTGCGGAGCCAATCATCAGCTACTATCGGCTCGGTGCTACTGGAAAACACCGACGGAGTCAGCCTAAGAAAACGGGCTAAGTGATCAACAGGTGGTGGTGGTGGGTTGTTGTTGTTGTTCCCTTGATGCTGATTCTAGACTAGCAACTACATCAATGTGTTCTGCTGCTGGATCAACTGGGTGAGCTCCGGTGGAAAGGTGAATCCGGGGTCACATCTCGGAGGCATGTGAGGGTTTAGAAAAGATGAGATGTAAGAATAGAGGGGGTCTAAAGAGAAAACACTACCCATATGCACATGAGGCAAAAGCAAACAATTCACTTCAATCAATCAAACAAGGGCATACAATCGATCTATCTATCGCAAAAGAGCTCGGACTACTATATTTACATGGTGGACTACTACTACTGATGAGGTGGTCTACTAGAAATATTCTTCGGTTGCAGACTCCATGATATCTGCTCCAGCTTCATCAACATAGTCATCATCGCTACTATCTGGATCCGAGTCGATGCCGTCGATGATGATGTAGTCTTCCAGGCTAATCTCCATGGTTCTTCATCTTCCTCTACTGGCGTAGGGCCTCCCATAAATATTCCAATCTTCTTGATCAGGTCGTCATTCTTCTCCACCAATACTTCAATTTCCTCTTCATAATCTTCATGTGTAGCCTTGAGTTCTTCCTCTAGTTCCTTGATTCTAGTCTTAGCCTTCTTCAGATCTATCATGTTGGCGCACATCTGGTTCTCCTGTTGTCGAATGTGCTGATTTAACTCCTGGATAAAAGCTGCGATTGATCTATCCTTCCTAGTGCTGATCATCTCCCAGTGTTCATCTCGGCGCCTAAAAATCTGGTAGATAGTATCCTTGAGATCCTTGCGGTAGACTTCTCCAATGCGTCCCATGGCGATGTGAGCTGCCATGCTCTTTCCTAGACTCCAAGTTGGTGCATCAAAAGAAAACTCTATGGGCTCAGTGACTGGCATGAACGTCCTTCCTGGAACTTGAACTTGAATCATCCAGCACTCTTCTTCAGGTAAAGTGGCGTTATAGGTTCTTGTGAAGCTTGGTACTCCTATGTTCAGGTATCTAGTGACTTCCTTCAAGTGACGTCCAAATGGTGTATCTTCATCCGGTTGCGTGAACTTGTTCCTTGCATCCGCTATCCTAAAAGAGTAGAAAAGATGAGAGGTCAGAAGAGAAGAGAGTGGATAGTGATCTAGGTCTTTTAGCTTAGTGGTCGTGTCCTACAGTCAGCGCGTGCTCTGATACCATCTCTGTGGCGACCAGACCTCAAACAGTCTGATCTCTGTGCTCCGGTGTCATCCCTGTATCAGTAATGCTGATACCACACAGTACTCGGAGGATTTATAGCAGAGTAGCAATCACACACTTATTACATCGAGTGTCTCAAAAGAGAACTTATTACAATAAATATGGCTTAAGGCCATCTAATAACGATAACAGCAGAAGACTTGGAAGATAAGTGAGTCCATCAACTCCAACGGCATCACTGAGTATAGAACCACGACCTAAAACTCCTTAATCATCGTCTGAAAAGTCTGCAACATTAACGTTGCAGCCCGGAACGGGTCAGCACATGGAATATGCTGGCAATGTAACACATAGAGAGTAATGGAATGAAACAGCTATACTATATGCATATTTGGCTAGTGGAAAGCTCTATGGTTACAGTTTTGCGTAAAGCCAATTTTCCCTACTTCAAAGGAATAAGATTTATTTATCTATCATGGTAGTTGTTAAACATTGAGAATGGTTGATAGCATTCTCAATCCCAATTAAGCATCATCATTAAATATATCGCAACAAAATTAATTTTAGAGTAACAAGTTGAGATTCACATGATAATCCAGGTACTAGATACTCAAGATGTCCATAACCGGGGACACGGCCAAACATGATTAGTTTATTACACTCTGTAGAGGTTTGCGCACTTTTCCCCACAAGACTCGATCGCCTCCGTTTGGTTTCTCGCACTACATGGTGTTTGAGAAGACGGATGACCGAGACATAGTCTTTCAGAAGCGCTAGCACCTTAAGATCGGGTAGTTTATAGTATGAATAGTCTCATGATCCCTTTGAGCCTGGGTGGTGGTCCAACAGAGAACATGCAAGTTCTGGAATACCCAGGTGCCTCAATCCACCCAGATGTGTGTTTAAGTTGCCACCTTAGATAAACCATTAATTAACAAAACTCACATCTATCATGGATATCACTCACCCAATCCACGTCTACTAGCATAGCATGGCATAATAAGCAAACGTAGAAGTAACTCCCAAAGGTTTGATAATAAACATGTAATAGGGACTACCTCATCTACTTCCCACCCCACAATTTAAGTAGATCCTAATCATGCAATGTGTGAGGATTGATCTAATGCAATAAAACTGGGTAGTAGAAAAGGTATGATCAAATTGTTACTTGCCTTGCTGATGATCCGGGAAACCTAGCGATTCGAAGTAACAAGCGGCGCACTCCGGGTACTCTATCGCAAACAACAGAAAAGCTTACAATAAGTACTCATATAATGCACGGGTAAAACTCAAATAAGAGATCTAACCAGAAGGTTCAACTTAAGACTCCGGTTGGCAAAAAGAATCAAATCGAACGAAGCAACGAAAGTCAAACGGCGAAAGAAAACAACTTCGTTCTACTAATCTGGATCTAGGGCAAATTTTACAGTAGCAAAAACTGGTTTAAGTTGGTTAAAAGGATAGAGGGTTTCGAGACGAAACTCTAGGCGCTTGAATCGCCTGATTCCGATAAATGAGCGAAAAGTTATACTAAAAAGAAAATCGGATCAGGAATCACGATCAGAAAAATCACGGATTAAATCCGAGAAAAAGAAAAACAACGAATGCTCGCTAGAACGAACGAACGGACGAACGCTCGCTATTTAAATAAACCGAAAAATCCGATCTATTTAAAAAAACCGAATCTAAAAAAAAACCGACGGAAAAACCGAACGATTTTTCGAAAAAAATAAAAAAACAGCGCGGATTTCGAGGCGGCGGCGGACCTCGGGCGGCGTCCGGCGGCGGCGGCGACGGTGGCGGCGGCAGGAGCTGGGGGCGGCTCAGGCTAGGGATAGCTCTGGCTAGGCCTCCCCCCGGCTTATATAGCCTAACGGGCCGGGAGTCCTAGTCGGACACGACCCTAGGTCGGTTCGATTTTTTTAAAATAATTACGCGCAGAAGAAAAATAAAAAGAAATACTAAACGGACTCCAAAAATTCCAAAATAAATTTTCACGGGCTTCTAAAATCAAGCCGCACAAGGTGAACATTTATTTGGGACCTAAATGCAACTTTAAAAAATGCACATTTTTCCTAAATTCAAATGAAACACCGAAAAACTCCGAAATAAAATCTTATTTGATTTTATTATTAAATCCTCAATATTTCTTTATTTTGGGAAAGTCATTTTATTCCCTCTCTCATATTTTTGTAATAGAAATAATTGTTGATAAAATAAATAAAATCAAATGATCCTATTCTCAAAATTTGAGAAAACTCAAATATGAAAATAACGAAATCCCCAACTGTCTCCGTGGGTCATTGAGTTGCGTAAAATTTCTAGGATCAACCAAAATGCAAAATAAAATATGATATGCATTGATGATCTAATGTATAACATTCCAAATTGAAAATTTGGGATGTTACAAACCTACCCCCCTTAAGATGAATCTCGCCCTCGAGATTCGGGTTGGCTAGAAAATAGGTGAGGGTGGTCCTTGAGCAAATCTTCCTCTCGCTCCCAGGTGGCTTCATCCTCTGTGTGGTGGCTCCACTGAACTTTGCAAAACTTGATAACCTTGCTGCGAGTAACTCGGCTGGCAAACTCGAGGATCTTAATTGGTTTCTCCTCGTACGTCAAATCATTATCCAACGGAATAGTTTCCAAAGGCATTGTGTCTCTCAAAGGTATGTCAGCCATCTCCGCATAACACTTCTTAAACTGGGAAACATGGAACACATCATGAACTCCTGACAATCCTTCAGGCAATTCCAACTTGTAGGCCACTTCTCCCATACGCTCCCAAAACTCGATATGGTCCTACAAATCGTGGCGCTAACTTTCCTTTAACTCCAAAATGCTTTGTTCCCCGAAGTGGAGATACTCGAAGATAAGCTCTATCTCCGACTTCGTAAACTGTCTCCTTACGTTTAGAATCTGCATAACTTTTCTGTCTGGACTGGGCTACCTTGAGCCTATCGCGAATCAACTTCACCTTTTGTTCAGACTCTTTAATCAAGTCAGGTCCAAACAACTGGCGGTCTCCAACTTCGTCCCACGATAATGGTGTCCTGCACCTTCTTCCGTACAATGCTTCGAAAGGGGCCATCTTTAAACTAGTTTGGTAACTTTTGTTGTAAGAGAACTCTACATATGGCAAATTATCGTCCCAACTAGATTCGTAATCTAGCGCACAAGCTCTCAGCATATCCTCCAAAATCTGATTGACTCTCTCGGTCTGTCCATATGTCTGTGGATGAAAAGTTGTACTGAATTCTATCCTGGTACCCAAAGTTTCGTGCAACTGCTTCCAGAACTTTGAGGTAAACTGGGTTCCTCTATCTGATACGGTACTCCTTGGAACTCCATGCAAACATACGATCCAGGTCATGTATATCCTTGCGAACTTAGCACTGGTGTAAGTGGTCTTTACTGGGATTAAATGAGCTACTTTCGTCAATCGATCGACTACAACCCAAATCGAATCATAGCCTGAACGAGTCCTGGGCAATCCCGTGATAAAATCCATGCCTCAGTTATCCCACTTCCATTCGGGTATAGGCAATGGTTGTAACAATCCTGCTGGCTTTTGATGCTCTGCCTTTACTCTCCGACATACATCACAGACTGCTACATACTCCGCAATATCCTTCTTCATTCCGGTCCACCAGAAAATATCCTTCAAATCCAAATACATCTTGGTATTTCCTGGGTGAATTGAATACGGTGAGCATGTGCCTCTTGCAAAATCAACTTCCTGATCTCCAGGTCATTGGGCACGTAAACGCGGTCTTCAAATCATAGGGTATCGTGCTTATCCTCATGAAATCCTTTAGCTTTTCCTTTGCTCAGTTTCTCCTTAATAGCGGCAATTTCTTTGTCGGTCTTCTGAGCTTCTCTGATTCTATCCATCAAAGTTGACTGAATCTCCAATGCTGCTACATAGCCTCTCGGAACTATTTCCACACATAGTTCACGAAGATTTTCTGCTAACTCCTTGGGTATTTCTCCCGTCATTAATGTATTGACATGGCTCTTACGGCTTAATGTGTTAGCTACTACATTAGCCTTTCCGGGGTGGTATTGCAATCTCATATCATAATCCTTGATGAGTTCCAACCATCTCCTTTGCCTGAGATTCAATTCCTTCTGTGTAAAAATGTACTTCAAACTCTTATGATCCGTGTACACCTTACAATGGTTTCCAATGAGGAAATGCCTCCAGGTCTTCAGTGCATGCACTACGGCTGCTAACTCCAAATCATGCGTGGCATAATTCAACTCATGAGGCTTCAGTTGTCTTGAGGCATATGAAACAACTCTCCCTTCCTGCATAAGCACTGCTCCAAGTCCTCGACGTGAAGCATCGCAATACACCTCATAATCTTTGGTCTGGTCTGGCAAAATCAACACTGGTGAGGTAACCAAGCGTTTCTTCAACTCCTGGAAACTAGCCTCACATTCCTCTGTCCATATGAACTTGGTATCTTTCTTTAACAACTCAGTCATAGGCTTTGCAATCTTTGAGAAATTCTCAATAAATCTCTGGTAGTATCCTGCGAGTCCAAGAAAACTCCGGATCTCTCCAACTGTTGTTGGGGCTTCCCACTTGGTCACGGTATCAACTTTAGTGGGATCAACTGCTATACCTTCTCCAGATATAACGTGTCCGAGGAATCCTACTTCCTTCAACCAACACTCACATTTGCTGAACTTGGCATATAATTGATGTTCTCTGAGCTTTCCAAGTACCAAACGCAAATGCTCCTTATGCTCCTCTTCATTCTTCAAATAAACCAGGATATCATCAATGAGCACTACGACAAACTTATCCAAGAACTCCATAAACACTTTGTTCATCATGTTCAGAAAATAGGCAGGTGCGTTAGTCAGACCAAATGACATAACGGTATACTCGTACAGCCCATACCTGGTGGTAAAAGTTGTCTTAGGAATATCCCGTTCTCGAATATTCAACTGGTGGTATCCTGATCGCAGATCGATCTTGGAAAATACCTTAGCTCCTTGCAATCGATCAAACAGATCGTTGATCATTGGTAGTGGGTACTTGTTCTTGATCGTTACTTCATTCAATCCTCGATAATCAATAACCATCCTTAACGATCCATCCTTCTTCTCCACTAGAAGTACTGGCGATCCCCAAGGCGAAGAACTTGGGCGGATATATCCCTTATCCAGTAACTCTTTAATCAGCTTCTTAATTTCCACCAAATCCTTTGCTGGCATCCTATATGGTCTCTTTGATATTGGCCCTGTGCCTGGAAATAGCTCAATCAAAAACTCAATATCTCTTTCCGGTGGCATGCCTGGCAACTTCTCTGGAAATACTTCAGGGAAATCCCTTACCACTAGTACTTCCTCCTGCACAACTCCTATTAGGCAATTTACTTGAGTCCTCTTTGGCACATGTCGGGATACATACTTGATCCTTCTCCCTTCTAGGGTAGTAAGCAAAATTGACTTACTAGCACATTCAATATTCCCTTCATACTTTGATAACCAATCCATGCCTAAAATCACATCCAATCCTTGGGATTCCAATACTATTAGGTCCGAGGGAAAAACATAGTTACCAATCCTTAATGGTAACCGATCACACCATAGACTAGCCATATATTCTGCTCCAGGCGAGGTTACTAACATGGGTGACCTAAGGGCTTGGGTTGATAGGTTATACTTATCCACAAATCCCCTTGAGATGTATAAATGCGATGCACCAGTATCAAAAAGAACGAGTGCAGTAAATGACTGAACTAAAAACTTACCTATTACTGCCTCGGGCTGAGCTTCAACCTCCTCCACGCTAACGTGGTTCACATGTCCCCTATTGAAAGGGTTCAGCTTCTTCCCAGAACTTCCATTGCCATTTTGGCCTTCAGGACATTCATTGGCCTAATGTCTGGTCTTCTGACACTTAAAGCAAGTGACTTGGCTCAGGTCCTTCTTGGCTGGGGTTGATGGGTTGGTGCGGTTCTGGCCGTTGCTTCCTCCATTACCATTACCATTCTTGGTGCTATTGTGATTGTGCGAGCTACCTCCTCCATGGGTATGCTGAAAATGTCCTCCCGGTCTAGGGGTAAAACGTGGCTTCTGCTGAGCTCCTGAATTGTACTTCCCTTGTCCATACTTCCTCTTGCGATTCTCAATTTGCTGATGCTTCCCTTCAATCATAAGAGCACGATCTACCAACTCCTGGTAGTTGTTGAAGGTGGCTACCATCAACTGCATGCTCAACTCATCATTCAGTCCTTCCAGAAACTTCTCCTGCTTAGCTGCATCCGTAGCGATGTCATCTGGGGCATAACGTGCTAACTTACTAAAGTCCTCCACATACTGGCCAACTGTCCATCCTCCTTGGCGCAAGTTGCGAAACTCATGCTTCTTCATGGCCATAGCTCCTGCTGAAACATGTGCAGTACGAAAAGCCTGCTGAAACTGGTCCCATGTGACAGTGTCGACAGGGAAAGTGGCTGTGAAATTCTCCCACCATGATGCTGCGGGTCCTTCTAATTGATGTGCGGCAAACTTCACCTTCTCCGCATCTGTGCATCCTGCTGTGGTCAATTCCCTAGCTGTCTTGCGAAGCCAATCATCTGCTACTATCGGCTCGGTGCTACTGGAAAACACCGGTGGATTCAGCCTAAGAAAACGGGCTAAGTGATCAACAGGTGGTGGTGGTGGGTTGTTGTTGTTGTTCCCTTGATTCTGATTCTGGACTAGCAACTACATCAATGTGTTCTGCTGCTGGATCAACTGGGTGAGCTCCGGTGGAAAGGTGAATCCGGGGTCACATCTCGGAGGCATGTGAGGGTTTAGAAAAGATGAGATGTAAGAATAGAGGGGGTCTAAAGAGAAAACACTACCCATATGCACATGAGGCAATAGCAAACAATTCACTTCAATCAATCAAACAAGGGCATACCATCGATCTATCTATCGCAAAAGTGCTGGGACTACTATATTTACATGGTGGACTACTACTACTGATGAGGTGGTCTACTAGAAATATTCTTCGGTTGCAGACTCCATGATATCTGCTCCAGCTTCATCAACATAGTCATCATCGCTACTATCTGGATCCGAGTCAGTGCCGTCGATGATGATGTAGTCTTCCGGGCAAATCTCCTTGGGTTCTTCGTCTTCCTCTACTGGCATAGGGCCTCCCATAAATATTCCAATCTTCTTGATCAGGTCGTCATTCTTCTCCACCAATACTTCAATTTCCTCTTCATAATCTTCACGTGTAGCCTTGAGTTCTTCCTCCAGTTCCTTGATTCTAGTCTTAGCCTTCTTCAGATCTATCATGTCGGCACACATCTGGTTCTCCTGTTGTCGAATGTGCTGATTTAACTCCTGGATAAAAGCTGCGATTGATCTATCCTTCCTGGTGCTAATCATATCCCAGTGTTCGTCTCGGCGCCCACAAATTTGGTAGATAGTATCCTTGAGATCCTTGCGGTAGACTTCTCCAATGCGTTCCATGGCGATGTGAGCTGCCATGCTCTTTCCTAGACTCCAAGTTGGTGCATCAGAAGAAAACTCTATGGGCTCAGTGACTGGCATGAACGTCCTTCGTGGAACTTGAACTTGAATCATCCAGCACTCTTCTTCAGGTAAAGTGGCGTTATAGGTTCCTGTGAGGTTTGGTACTCCTATGTTCAGGTATCTAGTGACTTCCTTCAAGTGACGTCCAAATGGTGTATCTTCATCCGGTTGCGTGAACTTGTTCCTTGCATCCGCCATCCTAAAAGAGTAGAAAAGATGAGAGGTCAGAAGAGAAGAGAGTGGATAGTGATCTAGGTCTTTTAGCTTAGTGGTCGTGTCCTACAGCCAGTGTGTGCTCTGATACCATCTCTGTAGCGACCAGACCTCAAAGATTCTGATCTCTGTGCTCCGGTGTCATCCCTGGATCAGTAATGCTGACACCACAAAGTACTCGAAGGATTTATAACAGAGTAGCAATCACACACTTATTACATCGAGTGTCTCAAAAGAGAACTTATTACAGTAAGTATGGCTTAAGGCCATCTAATAACGATAATAGCAGAAGACTTGGAAGATAAGTGAGTCCATCAACTCCAACGGCATCACTGAGTATAGAACCACGAACTAAAACTCCTTAATCGTCGTCTGAAAAGTCTGCAACATTAACATTGCAGCCCGAAACGGGTCAGCACATGGAATATGCTGGCAATGTAACACATAGAGAGTAATGGAATGAAACAGCTATACTATATGCATATTTGGCTGGTGGAAAGCTCTATGGTTACAGTTTTGCGTAAAGCCAATTTTTCCCTACTTCAAAGGAATAAGATTTATTTATCTATCATGGTAGTTGTTAAACATTGAGAATGGTTGACAGCATTCTCAATCCCAATTAAGCATCATCATTAAATATATCCCAACAAAATTAATTTTAGAGTAACAAGTTGAGATTCACATGATAATCCAGGTACTAGATACTCAAGATGTCCATAACCGGGGACACGGCTAACCATGATTAGTTTATTACACTCTGTAGAGGTTTGCACACTTTTCCCCACAAGACTCGATCGCCTCTGTTTGGTTTCTCGCACTACATGGTGTTTGAGAAGACGGATGACCGAGACATAGTCTTTCAGAAGCGCTAGCACCTTACGATCGGGTAGTTTCTAGTATGAATAGTCTCATGATCCCTTTGAGCCTGGGTGGCAGTCCAACAGAGAACAGGCAAGTTCTGGAATACCCAGGTGCCTCAATCCACCCAGATGTGTGTTTAAGTTGCCACCTTAGATAAACCATTAATTAACAAAACTCACATCTGTCATGGATATCACTCACCCAATCCATGTCTACTAGCATAGCATGGCATAATAAGCAAACGTAGAAGTAACTCCCAAAGGTTTAATAATAAACAGGTAATAGGGACTACCTCATCTACTTCCCATCCCACAATTTAAGTAGATCCTAATCATGCAATGTGTGAGGATTGATCTAATGCAATAAAACTGGGTAGTAGAAAAGGTATGATCAAATTGTTACTTGCCTTGCTGATGATCCAGGAAACCTAGCGATTCGAAGTAACAAGCGGCGCACTCCGGGTACTCTATCGCAAACAACAAAAAAGCTTACAATAAGTACTCATCTAATGCACGGGTAAAACTCAAATAAGAGATCTAACCAGAAGGTTCAACTTAAGAACTCCGATTGGCAAAAAGAATCAAATCGAACGAAGCAACGAAAGTCAAACGGCGAAAGAAAACAACTTCGTTCTACTAATCTGGATCCAGGGAAAATTTTACAGTAGCAAAAACTGGTTTAAGTTAGTTAAACGGATAGAGTACCGATCTAGGGCGACGAAACTCTAGGCGCTTGAATCGCCTGATTCCGATAAAGAAGCAAAAAGTTATACTAAAAAGAAAATCGGATCAGGAATCGCGATCAGAAAAATCGCGGATTAAATCCGAGAAAAAGAAAAACAACGAACGCTCGCTAGAACGAACGAACGGACGAATGCTCACAATTTAAATAAACCGGAAAATCCGATCTATTTAAAAAAACCGAATCTAAAAAACCGACGGAAAAACCGAACGGTTTTTCAAAAAAAAATAAAAAAATGACGCGGATTTCAAGGCGGCAGCGGACCTCGGGCGGCATCCGACGGCGGTGGCAGCGAGGCGGCGCGGCGGCAAGGCGGCGGCGCGGCGGCGGCGGTGGCGGCGGCAGGAGCTGGGAGCGGCTCGGGCTAGGGTTAGCTCTGGCTGGGCCTCCCCCCCGGCTTATATAGCCTAACGGGCCGGGAGTCCTAGTCGGACACGGCCCTAGGTCGGTTCGATTTTTTTAAATAATTACGCGCATAAGAAAAAGAAAAATAAATACTAAACGGACTCCAAAAATTCCGAAATAAATTCTCACGGGCTTCTAAAATCAAGCCGCACAAGGTGAACATTTATTTGGGACCTAAATGCAATTTTGAAAAACGCACATTTTTCCTAAATTCAAATAAAACACCGAAAACTCTGAAATAAAATCTTATTTGATTTTATTATTAAATCCTCAATATTTCTTTATTTTGGGAAAGTCATTTTATTCCCTCTCTCATATTTTTGTAATACAAATAATTGATGATAAAATAAATAAAATCAAATGATCCTATTCTCAAAATTTGAGAAAACTCAAATATGAAAATAACGAAATCCCCAACTCTCTCCGTGGGTCATTGAGTTGCGTAGAATTTCTAGGATCAACCAAAATGCAAAATAAATTATGATATGCATTGATGATCTAATGTATAACATTCCAAATTGAAAATTTGGGATGTTACAGCTAGGTCTGCTTATCGGTCGCGTACGCAACGTGCAGGTGTGCAATGGGCGATGGGCCCAGACCCCTGGGCCATAGGATTTAGACCGGCGTGCTGACACTCTCTGTTGTGCCTAGGCAGGGCTGCGACGTGTTGATCTTCCGAGGCCGGGCATGACCCAAAAAAGTGAGTCCGGACAAAGGGGATCGAGCGTGTTGGGAAATGTGGTGCACCCCTGCAAGGAAGTTGATCTATTCGAATAGCCGTGTCCCTCGGTAAAAGGACGACCCGGAGTTGTACCTTGACCTTATGACAACTAGAATCGGATACTTAATGAAACACACCCTTCCAAGTGCCAGATACAATCGGTGATCGCTCTCTCATAGGGCGACGAGGGGAGGATCATCGGTTAGTATTATGCTATGCGATGTTACTTGGTGAACTTACCATCTACTCTCTCCTTCTGTTGCAAGATGGAGGTTACCAGAAGCGTAGTCTTCGATAGGACTAGCTACCCCCCTCTTATTCCGGCATTCTGCAGTTCATTCCACATATGATACCCTTAATCCTTTTGATACCAATGCATACATATGTAGTGTAGCTCCTTGCTTGCGAGTACTTTGGATGAGTACTCACGGTTGCTTTTCTCCCCCTTTTCCCCTTTCCTATATCCGATTGCTGCAACCAGACGTTGGAGCCCAGGAGCCAGACGCCACCGTTGATGATGACTACTACTACTCGGGAGGTGCCTACTACTACGTGCAACCCGCTGACGAAGACCAGGAGTAGTTTAGGTGGATCCAGGCAGGAGGCATGCGCCTCTTTCGATCTGTATCTCAGTTTGTGCTAGCCTTCTTAAGGCAAACTTGTTTAACTTATGTCTGTACTCAGATATTGTTGCTTCCGCTGACTCATCTATGATCGAGCTCTTATATTCGAGCCTTCGAGGCCCCTGGCTTGTAATATGATGCTTTATGACTTATTTTATTTGTAGAGTTGTGTTGTGATATCTTCCCGTGAGTCCCTGTTCTTGATCATTCACGTTTGCGTGTAAGATTATTGTACGATTGAATCGGGGGCGTCACAAGTTGGTATCAGAGCCGACTGCCTGTAGGAATCCCCCTTCCACACTCCTTGGCCGAAGTTGAGTCTAGTCGATGAAAATTGTTTTTCTAACATGGCTGTGCGGCCCATGGGCCCACGTCGCCATTGGGTGGTATTAGGATCTTTTACTCCTCGATCCTTACTCTGGGACTCTGAACTCTCTTCTATTCGGGTTAAATGATTTTACCAAATTTGACTCTAGGTTCTCATAACTACTTTCTCCCGGATAGCCCCTTATTACAGATGAATGCCTGCTACACCAGAAGATTCCGGAGATACTCTCCGATGTTATCCCGAGAACTTGTGCTCATTGCGTTTGCAATTTGCTTCCACCGTCAACCCCTATAGATAACTACATGCACTTGCCATTCTTACCTTAGTCCCCAGTTGCTCTTGTTATTATCCCGAAATACTCGTTGTTCCGAGAATCCTTATGCCTACTGCCTTGCAGCTCCTTGTTACATGAATACCCCTACGGATATTTCCTCGCACTTGCCTAGTATCCGCTCATCCCCAGTTGTTCAGGTGTTTCACAAAGGTCTTCGAAATACCATTCGATCTCCTAAAAATCATCAACAGCCTATTGCTCTCGAAATTCTTACTCGCTTGCATTATGATTGATCCCATAAGTATGGTAATCTTATTGGCATCCTTAGTCGTTATCAGTTTGAGTCTGTTGAATCAACATGTTGTGAATGCTCACAATCCTTAATCAGATCCTTCATTTCGTCCTTCCGGCTCAGACGTCATTTTAAACATGAGATAGATCTTGACCAATCAAATTGCCTTCGATTGTACCCCTAAGGCTATTCAACTTATCCATCCCTAATCAGAGCATTGCTTCTGATCCCTTGTCTTGGAATTCATAATTCCTTTGCATTTGAACTTTGAATTAGTCAGTTGTTTCTATAATAAGATCTCCTTGCATTTTCTTCCTCTGGTTGAGTACCGATGCTCACATCAGATCCCTTGTGGACCATCGGTTCCTTTGTTGGATTTTATCCTACAGTGTCCTTCATATTGAATAACCTTGTGAGCCTTCCATGGGTATATAATGCCTTTGGTAAATTGTATCATCTGCTTTTGAACAATGCTCTACTTTCGAGCTGGTGATGTTTACTATTGAAGCTTGCGAAATATGTTTCCACGATACCCCGATGGGTTGAACCTATGCCTTCCTTATTATGTGTGAACTCGAAAGTTTTCACGAGTCATACTATTTTGGTATTTTGCCAGATAAAATTTCAACACGACAACTTCTTCAAAAGTGAGAAGTGAATGGAAGGTTATGCATTGGAGAAGTGGGAGTCGACCTTGAACTTTGTGTTCATGCCCATGGACACGATCTAGATCTTATCACTGAAGCTTCTCTTAAATTAATTATTCCCTTGGTATAAGTTCATATTATATCTGGGATTTGGTCTTTTGCAATCGTGGTTTTGACCATGTTGTCTTTCTTTGATCCCATTTCTCGGACGAGTAAAATACTTGCCTTCTCAGACCAGTACGCCTTCCCAACTTCTATTCTGTTCTACCTTCGAGTATTACCCTCTGGTATCTCGAGGATATCAAACCATTGCACTTCATCTTATGAAATTCTGATGAAGTAGTACCTTTCCCCGTCATAGTCACTCCATGGGTTCTGGGTTGTCGTCAACCGAGAACATCGATTTGTGAATTGAATCAACAATGAGATTCAGTACTCCTAATACTTTGTTGTTGAGAAGTTTAATACTCCATCATGTCACTCCTAGCCTGATCAGCTACATCATTGTCGTGCCGATTTTAACTGTGATACCTGGTCCTTCTTCCCGGAGCACAAATTTCGACGGTGAGCTAATCTTACGTCGATCTTCCTCGTCATATCATTTCTCCCTGAACAACAAACTTGATTTCGAGTTTGTGTCATACCCATGGTTCCAATAACCTTTCGCCTCATAATTCCTTTAACATGATGTCATCGCCGATTGATTACATCTTCATGAAATCTCTCGACAAATGTGTCGTGATCATCATCAGCATTCTGAGCTCTTTCAGGATATCAATTGAATTCATGATGAGAAATACCATCTTTGCCTTAGATGATTTGTGTTGTCATCGACAACTTTATTGCCTTCCCTCGAACACAAACTTGTTCGTGTTCTGTGTTATACCTTGAGATCCTTGCTATCCAACATTTTTTCTTCTTTAACTTGGAGTATTACCATCTTTTATGTCAAGAATGTCGTGAGGACTGCTCCACCTCTTACGAATTCTTGGTATAGTGATGCTTCTCACCATCACCATTCTTTCTTGGTCCTCGTGTTGATTCCAACTGGTGTACCAACAAGTGAACGGTGTTGTTTGGATTTTGCCCTTCTAGCAACCCTATTGCTTTGAAGTTAATGGTCGACATTTCATTCTTAGATCATTGGTTATTGAATCACCATTATAACATCGATCATGCTACCTAAGCCCATATTTCGAGTGCACCTTTCAACCAATGTTTAAATTGGGTATGTTTTCCTCGAGCATATCTCCTTATATCATTGGAACTAAAAAAATTGTTATCTCTTTGTTCACATGATTGTGGAAATCCATCTTTTTGGAAATCTCGATGAATTGTCGCTGAGTCCATCAACCACATCCAAATCCTCGTCAATTTGTATCGCACCTTTTTCCCTCAGGCATCCTGAGTCCGAGTTATCCTAACAGCAATCAGATCGGAATCTCGGTCAGATATGATGGTTGGAACATATTTCCAAGAGTTATAACATTGGTCTTTATATGACCCGGTAAGGTGATATCGTGCCTAACACCCCTGGCCGGAGGAACTATTGTTATAGTTTTCTTTTAGCAAGGTTAGCCATTCTTCCATGAGGAAATTGTAAGACTTATTCTATAAGTTGTTCCTGATGAATCATTTGTGTATCCAAGTTCGACCTTTGCTTGAAGACCATGTCAATGCTATCTCAAAGCATGTGTGTGGTACACCGATTTTCAACAAGAACATTTGAAGCCCAATGCTAAATGTTTCCTGCTCAATTATCCAAACACCGCTATATGGGTAATGTCTTGAAAATTTCTCTCCCCGTACATAAAGAGTTTTCTACATTATATCCTGTCATGGATATCATGCTCTACTTGACCTTGGGAAGGATATATCCCTGAAATATGTGTTTAAACACATTTTCCTTTCCATTGTTCTATTTAATCTGATAATCATATCTTCCTTTCCATTGGTTGGTTTAACATTGCTTGCGATCTATAAGATCTAACCAGTAATATTCTCCTACTTATGTAAACATCTCGGTGTACAATCCTCTCAGCAAGACCCTGTTACTATTGTTGATGACATTCCGGTAGCCACCGATAGACGAGAACTTTGCCTATTGGTCCGCCTCATTTAATGAGCAGGAAAATGGTTCTCTTCGTCCCTCGCCCATGGTACCGATGTTGTTACCAACATAACTGATAGGCTATCCTCTGACATGCCTTGCTTACATGATCGTGCAAGACGTCATCCCCTTCCAACTTTTAACCCACATGGTGGGCCCATAACCCACAGTTCCACATGATCGAAACCTGACTCTCCTATACACCCTGTTGCCAAATTTATTCCTCGTGCTTGGCTTCAGATGTAAATCATGAGCCACGCCCCTAGAGACGATCCACTCTAGTACCAAACACAATTTTTATTTCTGTTGCTCTAAAACCCTTTCACATTCTGATTAGGCATCGAATGGTTGCCTGCCCGCTTGAAACTTCTCATGGTACCTACTTATCTTACTCTCGATATTCTCTTAACTTCAGTTCAAGAGATGCTTCTACCACATTCCCTGAGCTATCTACTAGATACAACCTCGTAGAGGGCCGTTCTTCCGAAGCTACCCCTTATCCTTTTCGTAATTTCGACGGAGTTCCCGAAGAAAGGACGACGACTTCATCATAATGACCCGAAGTAGAGAAATGAGGGCATCAACGAAAGGGATCAACATATTCGAGAACAACAAACAAGAATAAGAAGATTCGATAGAACTTTGTAACCAGAACTCCACCCCTACTCCACCTCTTAAATCTCGGGACGAGATTTCTTGTAGTGGAGGAAATTTGTAACACCCCGGGTGTCACGCTACAGTAAACTCCCGTTAATGGTGCCACGTCATCATAATTAAATTTTGCTAATCTTCACTTTGTTCCAAACTGACCTTAAATTCAAATTTTGAAAGACAAGTCAAATTATTTTTCCTCGAACTATAAAACTAAAATGTTTGAATAGTTCTATAAATTCCCCAGATCATTTTCATGTGGAAACCAACTTCATTTGGCTCGCGGATAGATCCCTAGGAAATTATTAAGTGTTCCAATAGCAAATAAATTGGTCTTTTCAAAATAAAGAATTAAATATGTGCTACAAAATGCCCCTAAACTTTGTGGTTATATCCCAAAGCATTGCAAGGTATTTATGTGAAAAGTTTCATGTGCAACAAAATTCTTTTGAATTTAAATAAAATGTAAAACATCTGAGAAAATACAAATCAGAAATAAGAAAAATCTCTCTTTCACTTTGGCCCAACCGCTACTATGCACTGGCCCAGCCCAATGGGGGTCATCCCTTTCCCTGTATGAGACAGAGGTCGTGGCACACATCCAACCACCATGGCCGCCGCTGGGCGTGCGTGTCGGCCATCCTGCGTTTCCCTCCGATGGATAAGACACTATCGACCCCCTGCAAACCCTAGCACGCCCACTTTCCCCTCGCTCGTCTCCCTCTCCCTCCCAAATTCGTCTGTGCCCGGGCGCAACCATCGCCGTGCCGCCATCTTTGTCGTGGCCACCTACCTCCCCGAGCTATGACACCACGTCGAAGAGGACCCTCGTCGTCTGGTACATCATCTGCGGGGATCCGTTCGACCGGAGCTGCACCGTACGCTCGGGATCGAGCTGGTTCCTTGCCACGGCCGCCGCCGTTCGTCGTCAGATTCGGCGCGCCCAAGCGTCCCCACGCCTCCTAACCACGTCCAAGAGCTTCATGGTGAGCTCATCTCCCGATTCCCCTACTTTCCCCCCTTGATCTATCGTCGTAGGCATCGCCGCACAAGGACGAGTCACCATGGCCGGAGTTTAGCCCATCCGTGCCCATGGTCGCGCCCGCCCGTGTGTGCCGCTCCAGCCTAAGCCCCTGACCGCACATAGACGACCAACCACGCCACGTCCTACCTCTCCACGGCCCATGCTCACCCATCGCTGCCGTTCGGCTACATCCTGGCCGCCCCGGCCGTGCCTGCTGTCGCTAGCCGATGCTGTCCGTGCACGCGACGTCGCGCCCGGTGCTGCTGGCTGCTCCCTGCGTTGCTTGCTGCCGCGGCTGCTGCCCCTTGCGCTGCTGTACTGCTTGGCTGCTTCGCTGCTCTGCGTTCGCTGCTGCTCCTGGTAGCTCCTGCCTGCTGCTGCTCTAAGCTGTTGCATGTTGTGTGTGTGTGTGTATTCTGTAGGTGTGTGTGATGTGTGTACAGCGTGTGTGTGTGGCCGGTGTGCCCATGTGTGTAGGGTTGCCCCAAAGCAACGTGTCTGTGTGCTGTGTAGGAGTGTGTGTGATCTGTGTGCAGCGTGTGAGTGTGTGTGGCCGATGTGCCATGTGTGTAGGCTGCCCCAAAATTAGTTTAGGTCTAATTTAATTAGATGGATTAGTTTTAGGATTATTTTTGCTCCTTAACTAGTTTTATTAGTGCTAAGTTACTCTAGTAGTAGATGACATGCAGGTTCCCTTTTTAAATAAGTTAGGTTTAGAGTCTATGACATGTGGGCCGCACCTATCCTTTTGACTAGTCAAATTGACTTGGTCAATTCGGTTTAAGATAAATATAATAATTCTAAAATATTGTTAAAACTTTAGAAAATTAATATAAAAGAATACATAACTCGGATGAAAATATTTTCTACATGAAAGTTGCTCAGAACGATGAGACGAATCCGGATACGCAGCCTGTTCGTCCGCCACACATCCCTAGCATAGCAAACACACAACTTTCACCCTCCGGTTCGTTTGTCCGAAAACGCGAAACACCGGGGATATTTTCCCGGATGTTTCCCCCCCCTTCACCGGTACCACCTCTTACCGTGTTAGGGTACACCTAACATCACGCTTTGTCATGTCATGCATCGTCATGCATTTGTTTGCATTATATTTATTGTTTCTTCCCCCTCTTCTCTCGCTAGACACCGAGACCGACGCCGCTGCTACCCAGTACGACTACGGTGTTGACGACCCCTCTCTCTTGCCAGAGCAACCAGGCAGGCCCCCCCTTGATCACCAGATATCGCCTACTCTCTTCTATACTGCTTGCATTAGAGTAGTGTAGCATGTTACTGCTTTCCATTAATCCTATTCTGATCCATAGCCTGTCCTTGCTACTACTGTTGTTACCTTTACCTGTAATCCTAAATGCTTAGTATAGAATGCTAGTGTTTCATCAGTGGCCCTACACTCTTGTCCGTCTGTCATGCTATACTACTGGGCCGTGATCACTTCGGGAGGTGATCACATGCATATGATATATACTTTATACTGTTACATTACTTATGATACTGTTCGGAGATGAGGGCTGAAGGGGCAGGTGGCTCCATCCCGGTAGAGGTGGGCCTGGGTTCCCGACGGCCCCCGACTGTTACTTTGTGGCTGAGTGACAGGGCAGGTTGAGGCCACCTAGGAGAGAGGTGTGCCTGGCCCTAGTCGGTGTTCGCGGATACTTAACACGCTTAACGAGATCTTGGTATTTGATCTGAGTCTGGCTACTGGCCTATACGCACTAACCATCTACGCTGGGACAGTTATGGGAACTCGACCTCGTGGCATCAACCGAAGCCTTCGTGACGTCAGCGACCGAGCGGCGCGCGCCGGGTTGGACCGCGTAACGCAACTTCCTTTGTAATGGAGGTTGCTCGGTCTGCTCACCGGCCGCGTACGCAACGTGTAGGTGTGCAATGGGCGATGGGTCCAGACCCCTGCGCCATAGGATTTAGACTGGCGTACTAACCTCTCTGTTGTGCATAGGCAGGGCTGCGACGTGTTGATCTTCCGAGGCCGGGCATGATCCAAAAAAGTGTGTCCGGACAAAGGGGATCGAGCGTGTTGGGAAATGTGGTGCACCCCTGCAGGGAAGTTGATCTATTCGAATAGCCGTGTCCCTCGGTAAAAGGATGACCCGGAGTTGTACCTTGACCTTATGACAACTAGAATCGGATACTTAATGAAACACACCCTTCCAAGTGCCAGATACAATCGATGATCGCTCTCTCATAGGGCGACGAGGGGAGGATCATCGGTTAGGATTATGCTTGCGATGTTACTTGGTGAACTTACCATCTACTCTCTCCTTCTGCTGCAAGATGGAGGTTACCAGAAGCGTAGTCTTCGATAGGACTAGCTATCCCCTTCTTATTCTGGCATTCTGCAGTTCAGTCCACATATGATACCCTTAATCCTTTTGATACCAATGCATACATATGTAGTGTAGCTCCTTGCTTGCGAGTACTTTGGATGAGTACTCACGGTTGTTTTTCTCCCCCTTTTCCCCTTTCCTATATCCGATTGCTGCAACCAGACATTGGAGCCCAGGAGCCAGACGCCACCGTTGATGACGACTACTACTACTTGGGAGGTACCTACTACTACGTGCAGCCCACTGACGACGACCAGGAGTAGTTTAGGTGGATCCCAGGCAGGAGGCCTGCGCCTCTTTCGATTTGTATCTCAGTTTGTGCTAGCCTTCTTAAGGCAAACTTGTTTAACTTATGTCTGTACTCAGATATTGTTGCTTCCGCTGACTCGTCTATGATCGAGCTCTTGTATTCGAGCCTTCGAGGCCCCTGGCTTGTAATATGATGCTTGTATGACTTATTTTATTTGTAGAGTTGTGTTGTGATATCTTCCCGTGAGTCCTTGATCTTGATCGTACACGTTTGCGTGTATGATTAGTGTACGATTGAATCGGGGGCATCACATGTTAATGCTTTGGTACTGTACTCTTTTAAAAGGAGGCCTTAATATCCCTTAGTTTCCAATAGGACCCCGCTGCCACGGGAGGATCGGACAGAAGATGTCATGCAAGTTCTTTTCCATAAGCACGTATGACAATATTCGAATACATGCCTACATTACATTGATGAACCGGAGCTAGTTCTATGTCACCCTAGGTTATGACTGTTACATGATTGATCGCATCCGGCATAATTCTCTATCACCGATCCATTGCTTACGAGATTTTCCTATATTTCGCTTATTTACTTTTCCATTGCTATTGTTACAATCACTACAAAACCCAAAAATATTACTTTTGCTACCATTACCTTTTGCCACCGTTACCACTACTATCATATTACTTTGCTACTAAATACTTTGCTGCAGATATTAAGTTTCCAGGTGTGGTTGAATTGACAACTCAGCTGCTAATACTTGAGAATATTCTTTGACTCCCCTTGTGTCGAATAAATAAATTTGGGTTGAATACTCTACCCTCGAAAACTGTTGTGATCCCCTATACTTGTGGGTTATCAGGACTCTCCTTTTCGTGGAAGGCAAGCTAGGCATCCGTATGTATTGTTTCCTTTCTCTGTAACCGACTTTGTATAACCCTAGGCCCCACTGGTGTCTATATAAACCGGAGGGTTTAGTCTGTAGAGAACGATCATAATCACATAGGCTAGACTTATAGGGTTTAGCCACAACGATCTCGTGGTAGATCAACTCTTGTAATCCTCATACTCATCAAGATCAATGAAGCGGGACATAGGGTATTACCTCCATCAAGAGGGCCCGAACCTGGGTAAACATCGTGTCCCCTGTCCCCTGTTACCATCGACCTTTGACGCATAGTTCGGGACCCCCTACCCGAGATCCGCCGGTTTTGACACCGATAGGTGCCGCCCGAGTGTGGTGGAGGGTTTATTTCCGAAAAAATCATGGACCATTCGTATTAACCCTGCACGCGAAAATCGAAGCGCCATCAGGGGGGAATCGTAAAAGACATTGAGGTTATCGCCGGATTATCATTGGTCCGGATTATGATGAAGAACCCGACTTGCAAAGCCGAAGACATGGTCAAATATTTCATCATCATTGAAGGCAAGTTCGGGGGCTACTGAGGGAGTCCTGGATTATGGGGTCCTCGGGTGTTCGGGTTGTACAGTTTGGGTCAGACTGATGGGCCGTGAAGATACAAGGTAGAAGACCTTCCCCCGTATCCGGGTAGGACTCTCTTATGTGTGGATGGCAAGCTTAATGTCCGGATGTGTATTTTCCTTTCTTTGTAAACCGACTTTGTACAACCCTAGGCCCCCCCTATGACAGCCTGGATTTTGCCTTCTCACTTTTTTCGGACAAGATTTTGCCTTTGCTTGGATTTGAGTTTTTGGAATCAATCCAAATGGACTTATCACTTGGGCATGCCCTTGACATTCACCCAAGTGACCCATCTACCTCTCATTCAATCTCATTTCTCCAAAAAAATCACAAAGTGGTCAAATGAATATTTTTCATAAAAGAAAAATATTCAATTTCTCTTTTGAAACTCATTTAAAAAACTAGTGCTCCAAAGCAACCCTCATTTTTATTGCTCCAAAAATCCTGAAATAATTCCTGAATATTCTTTGAACAATGGCCCACCTCCCCAAGCAAAAATATTGCATAACTTTTTGTAATATTTTGGCTAAAGAAAATCATTTCCCTTCTGGCCCAAAAATGCACTTTGTACATCAAGTGTATTTTTCCTTGATCCTTTGGCCCTGGTTTTTCTTGAGCCTCATTACCCTCCTACGTAAACCCTAACCCCAGAAGATCAGCCCTAATGGCCTTCTAGAAGCCCTCCAAACGTAGCGGCCAAGTTTATGGCCAGAAACTTGCCAAGAAGCTTGCCTCACTTTTGGTCGGCCTGGCAGTGAGTCCTCGGCCTCCCTAGACCTAACACTGCATGGACTATAGCCCAGACAAGGTTTGGCCGAGCGTGGGCGTCGTTTTGACCATGCCAGGTCGGTAACCGTGTGTGGACACGGGGTCTGGCATGTGTTCGTCGCGCTCTGTGTTGCACCAACGCCTCTATTCGGCGCGTGCTCGAGCGAGAGCTCGCCGATGACTGCCGCGCCGCGCCACCAGCTTCGACTCATCACCCTTGACCTCTCCCTGGCAATTGCCGATGCCGGAGATGCCGCAGCGAGCACGGGCACGTCGTGGCCAAAAGCCACAGTGCGCTCGTGCCCTTGTCTTCTTCTCCACTGCCTCCTGTGCTCGTCTGGGAGCATGGACAGCTCCCTCCTGAGCGCATAGCCCTTGCCCCCTCTCACTAGCGCCCTTCGTCGTCGCTTGCCGGCTTCCAGAGAACTCCTACGGTGCCATGTGCCCCCCTCCAACTCCGGCTATATATAGAGCCCCAACCTCCGTTCACAAGCCACACACCGCACTTCTCAACCACCACGACCACGTAGGATAGCCGTAGCCCGGTCGGGCAGGCCTTTGGCCGTCGACCACGACCAGAGATCGCCGGCGATCCTCGCAGCCTAGCCACCCTGCTCCAGAGCCCCTCGAGCTCAACCAACCTCTCAGGCGCATCATTAGAGGTCCACTGGTGTCGCCTGGAAGCAGCAGAGCCCTGGAGTCGCCCCTCGCCGCCGCCTTCTTCCTCTTCAGCAAGTCCCGACCGCCACCGCCGCTTGCGAGCTTGGTTGTGAGCAGCTCCGGCCGTCCCCTGACAAGCCACTAGTATGGGCAGGTGCGCCGTGACCCCCTCTCCACTTCTATCCCTCTGGCTTCTCCCAAGAACCACTCATCGCCGGGGTAAGCTCCAACGGAGCACCGTCGCGTTCTGTTTCTTCTCTCCCCCTCTCTCTCCTGACTGATGCGGCCCGGTGTTAGCCTCTACACTCGCACCCGAAGCGGTACAAGTGGAGGCGTATTCTGCCTTTACGCCATTGACGTCACCCCCCAGTCTTCTATTCTATTCAAATTAATTCAAAAATTTGACCACAACTTTGACTAGTGATAATTTCTAGCCTATAAGTCCAAATGAGTTGATTCTTTTTGAATTGTGTTTGTTTCAGAAAGCTGTAGCAGCACACCAAAATATGGAAATGTTCTTGTTGTCTAGAATTTTTGGTGATTTTTAGATTGGTTTTTGACATTTTGTTTTGTGGTTTTTAAATATTTTCAGAAGGAGAGACTTGCCTTGAAGATAACCAGGAGGAGTATGACCCTCCTCTGCACTAAGGCAAGCCACACTAGAATTTGGATGGTGTCATTTCAATATCTATGATTTTTCTTACTTGAATATGAGTTCTTTTACGCATTTAAAATTTGATAAATAAATCTGGTTGAATGCTAGTTACCTTGTCATGCTTGAAATGTTTGTTTAATTTACTAGTTGAATGCATGGAGTAGTTTGGTCTAGTAGAAAAGAGTTTGACTTAGTTATATGGCTATGATAAATAATGATAGTTCTTTTTGCTTAATGAGAATTTCATATAAATTATGAGTTAATCAAAATATTGCATGATCATAAAAAGTGAGGTAGAACCAGTAAAATTTAATGATGAATTATTGCGAGAAAGTTATATTGATAAGGTTGATCCGTTTTGTGAGTTGCATGTTTTGCATATCGTTTAGTGCATGCTCATGGCATCGTATGAATTGGCATAGTAGTTTTTATTTTCAAGTTAAACCTAATAATACTCCAACTTGAAGATAACGTTGATCAGGTCATGCTGCCATTGAATCGGGTTTTCCCTCAGTGTGACCACATTTACCTTTATGGGGGTCTTGATTCAGTCCCTTGTCGTGCCTCTCGCTGGTGTCTCCAACAAGGGATGGTTATGGGCGTGCGGTACCCTGGCCCGGTAAGCAGACATAACCTTGTGTGCCCGTTTGTTGTTATGGCACCTTGTCCCCGTTTGGGACCATTTTTGCCACGACGGGGGCCGTTGATGACTTTGGTAGGCATGGGGCCACCCAGGACTTAGCCCTAAGAGGGAGTTGGTCGGAGTGGCCGGGAGAGTGTCATGGCAAGGGGAGGGTTTCGTCGGAACGTTGTTGGTCCACCCAGATGGGAGTGCGAGGCCATGGGTTCCGTGGTGTGGGGAAAGTGCGCTACCTCTGTAGAGTGTATTCAATCTATGGATAACCGCGTCCCCGGTTACGGACACTACTCGGGAGTAGGTCACACCATGGATCAACATTTATAATTAATCCTGCACACTAAATATTTATTGTTGGCACTGGTTTTGTGATGATTTGTGAAATCATGAGCTGATCTTGAGTGATTGTCTTCAGTGTGATCCGGGTATGATCACCGTTTGGTTATGAGGTAACCCGTCTGGTAAGCGAGTCCGAGGGACTCAATGCACATGTTAGTTTCATCGTATTAGTAGCATTACTTGCATTGCATTAACCTGAATAATTGTCATGCTATTTTTTTTCATAGTGCTTATGTTTGTTGTGAGCTTGCAAGTACATTCAATGTACTGACCTGGCGTGTCATGCCAGATTTCAGGCAAGTCGTACCGCATGGGAGAGCTTCCCACGTCTAGGTCATGTCCACGTTAGTGTCCCTGTGCTATGGAGTTTCCACTTCGTCGTTGTTCCGCTGCCGCATAGTTTATGTGCTCGAAGCCCCTTCATGTTCATTAAATAATGTACATACTATTCAGCCGCATCGTGTGTGCCTCTTGGCCTCTTATCTCGATGTAATATCAGACTTATTTACCCGCTAGCATCAATAAAGCGGTTGTTTCTGTACCATGTTGTTGTGTGTTGCCAGAAGACTTGATCTCTCGGCTGGCAATGCAAGGTAAATTGGTTGCTCTGAGTCGGGCTGCCACAATGCCTGGTATCAAAGTTGCGCTGATTGTAGGACATGCTAGACCATTAGTGCGTTAGCGGAATAGTAGATAGTTTCGTCTAAGTGCCGATAGTTATAGAAATTTATTGCTGCATTGCATGCATGTTTATCTGTTGTTATTACTAACCGTATGGTGATTGTGAGTGTAGATGGCTCCAGTTCCGATCTTGTACCATCCGAAGCCAGCTCCGTACACATCGCCGCACCTGCTTCAGAACATGTGGCGATGACTCTACCCAGAGGGTGCTGATCCAGTGTATCAGGTGTATCGGGAGCATCTGGCTGGTTCTTTGTATGAGTATTATGCTGAGGTCACTCTACATCACAGTTACCCTTCCGGCGCTTACACTCATTCTTCTAAGGGTGGTCTCGCTTCTACGCCATCTCAGGCGGTCCAGTTTGCTGCAATCGAAGCTCTTGTAGACTTGTGCTACAACGAGGTTCGCATCCACACCCACCCAGGTTTCTTTTACTACCCATCTCTGCACGAGAATGGGCGTATCCACTTTCCTTTGATTAATCCGGCGTGCGATCGCCCTTCTAGCCACCTCTCTCGTTATATCACTACCAGTTATCTCCTGATCTACGAGTTAGCTCAGGAGCTAACTCGAGCCCGGATAGCTCTCACCGCTGCTCGGAATAGGAACCGTCTACCTACTGTCGGTTTCACTCCAGACGTTCCTCCAGCCTCTACTACCATGCACACCCACCCAGGTACCTACTGGCAGTGACCCCTCACAGTGCCCCAGCTGTGTGGGCTTCCCTTGTCGCTACTCCTGCAGCTCCTATTCTTAGATCCCATTCCGCACCTTGTAAGTGCATCTAGTGCCCCTTAGTGATTTTGGTGTATTGAAGACTTATAGGTTAAGAGACTAATGTGTTTATGAGTGTACACAGGTCTATAAGTCTATGAGGAGTTTGATATTTGCAGAGAAAGTCGACCCCTAAAAATGAAGTTCTTCGTCTCAAGACTTTGGTATTCTGAAGACTTTCTAAAGACTTTGAAAGTGAAGAAATTGGTGTGACCTTGAAGACTTGGAATTCATTCGTGGAACATGAAGCGTGAAGACTTTTGTTTTTTTAGTTTCATTTTCTCTTTCTTGAGTCATAGGAAACACCGTACTGTTAAAGGGGGTCGAGGAAATACTAAGGAAAAATTTCCATGTGATGCTCAACTCAAAATCCTACACCTATCAATCCCTTCGAGTGAAGCCATTGGAAATCTCATACAGTCCAGTCATATTCTTCAGTGATAGAGACGAAGTTCTTCTAGTCTCTGAGGAATTTGTTCTGACTGAGGAGTTAGGAATTTGCCAGTGCAGATTGCCTACACAGTGAGGAACATGATAGCCCTGAGGATTTTGCTACTCAAAATTCCGATCGTTGTTGTACTATGCGCCAGTTGTCCCAAAATATCTATCCACCTAATGTTCATATCATTGAAGGGCATTTATGTCTTATCATGTCGGGCTGCTCCCTAGGCTATAAATAGCCGCCCCCTACAACCACTAGCTGGTTGGCTGCTCCGAGAGAAACTGACACTTGTCATTTAAGAGCAACCCGTCCTCCGAGGACTTTGAGCGAAAATCATCAAGTGAGGAAAAACCCAAACCCAAACACCTACAAACCCCAAGTGATTGAGCATCACTGAAGAGATTGATCCTGCGTGGATCCGACGCTTGTTACCTTTGAAGATTGTGCTTCTTCCAGACCGTTAGGCGTCATGGTCTAGAGCATCCAAGAGGAATTCTGGATTGCCAGGTGACCAAGTTTGTGAAGGTTTGGAAGTCGCCTGAAGGCTTACCATGAGTGATTGGGCGAGGTCTGTGTGACCTTAGCTCAAGGAGAATATGGTGAGGACTTGGTGTCCTGAGCTGCGTGCTCAGGACTGGGTGTCCGGGATTGTGTGTCCTCGAGTTTAAATACTCAGCCGCTCCAACCAGACATACAACTGAGACAACAGTTGGAACTGGTCTACCAAATCATTGTCTTCACCAAGCTTACTGGTTCTATTTCCTCAACTCTTCCATTTCCTCATAACTGTGTTGTGTGCTTGTTCATATCTGTGTTTGAAGACTTTGACTAAAGACTTTCTCAATTTCCTCAATTCAATTTCTTCAGTATGTTTGTTTTCATCCTGTGTTATCCTGTGCTTACGCTTCCTGTACTCTGTGCCTGTCTTCATTTCATCATGACGACTATGCGTGTATTCTGTTATGTTTACTTTTGAGTACTCATTCCGCTGCTAGTAGTTCTTCGCTAAGGAATTTCCTCACCGGCAAATTCCTCAGTGAAGAATTTCATAAAAATCGCCTATTCACCCTCCTCTAGTCGATATAACGCACTTTCAATTGGTATCAGAGCAAGGTACTCCCTTGTTCTGTGTGATTTTGGTTTAACCGCCTGGAGTTTTAGTTATGTTGACCGCAGGTATGATCAAGGTCTCTGCGGGGTGTCCTACCTTTGATGGGACAGACTACCCCTACTGGAAGAATAAGATGCGAATGCATCTTGAGGCAATTGATAATGATCTCTGGTATGTTGTGGAAAATGGTGTTCCCTCAGTCACACCTTCTCTGAATGCTGCTGATGTGAAAAGATTCAAGCAACTCGACTCTCAAGCAAAGAATATCATATGTGGCCATCTGAGCAAAGGACAGTATGGTAGAGTGAGTGCTTTGGAGACAGCGAAGCTTATCTGGGACAGGTTGTCCAAAGTGAATGAAGGAGTCTCAACACAGCGTGACTCTCGAGTTGATGTTCTTCGCAATCTCTTCAATCGCTTCAAAAGACTCGACAATGAAAATGTTCAACAAACCTTCGATCGCCTCACTGACATCTCAAATGAGCTTCAAGCACTTGGTGCTACTGACATCACCGACCATGAGGTGGTGAAGAAATTGCTGAGATCGCTTGATTCCTCATTTGACACTCTGGCATTGATGATACAAGAACGTGCTGATTACAAGTCACTTGATCCCGCTAATATTCTTGAGAGGCTAAATACTCATGAGTTCCAACTTGCTGAAAAAAGAGATCTCTATGGTTCGAGCTATGGCAGATCACGTGCACTGAAGGCCAAGGCAGTATCTGAGTCCGAAGATGAAGACTCTGGTAGCAGCCTTGGTGATCCTGAAGAACTAAGCCATGATCTAGCCCTGCTCGTGAAGAAGTTCCAAAAGTTTTCAAGACATGGTCGCTTTGGAAGACCCACAAGGAGCAATGATTCCTCATCCAGTGACTACAAGAGGAGGCTCTGTCACAAATGCAAGAAACCTGGACATTACATTCAAGATTGTCCTCAGTGGGAAAAGGAATCAAAGAAGAAGAAGTACAAGGATTACAGTTCTGATGATGCAAAGAAAAATAAGAAATCCACAAAATCTTCATCATCAAAATCCTCAAAGCCTTCATATCACAAGAAGAGCAGCTCCAAGAAGGCTAGGGCACTCATTGGCAAGGAAATGGACTCTGAGGCTAAATCTGAAGAAAATGAGGAAGAGGAGACATCTAAGGAGTCTGAATCTGGAGTGGCTAGCCTAGCTCTCGCTACTGCATTCGTCAGCAAGTCTATCTTCAACACTGAAGAAAATGACCTCACCAACTAGGCTGATGAAGGCGATGATGACTACGCTCCCACCTATTGCTTCATGGCAAAGGGTGCCAAGGTACTCAAATATACCTCCTTTGAATCAAGTGAGAATGAATCTGATGAAAACCTTAAGCCCAGCTATTCTAAACTTGCTAAGATTTCTGTAAAACAACAAAGGGCTCTTAAAAAGGTTCAAAACATGCTAGACAAAAGTGATGATATGTTGGCTGAAGAAATGGATCACAGTAAAGCCTTGACTGAAAATCTTCAGAGACTTCAGACTAGGTTTGACAATCTTCAAGGTCATCATAACACTCTCTTATCTGATCATGAGAAGCTTTCTTATGAATTTCTTCAAAGAAAGCAAGATCTTGAGAAGCTAAGAGTGAGTTATGAAGATCTTCAGAAGCAGCGTGATTCATTACTTGCTCAAAAAACCAGCGCTTCTCAGGAAGAATTTGTTCCTCCATGCTTGAAGTGCATTGAACGTGAATCTGCTAATTCTTCACCTGAATGTTCAAATGCTGCTAATGTTTCAAATTCTTCACATGCCTCTGCTATCACTAATTCCTCATCTGAGGACATTGCTAGTATCACTAATGATGCAGGGTACAAAAGCCTCAAAGGGCATCAGACTCTTTGTGATGTGCTTAAAAAGCAGATCCTCAACAGGAACCCTAGGAAAGAGGGTATTGCTTTTGAGAGGAAACTCAATGCTGATGGTACATATTGGAAGCTTGAGCAGTACCCCAAAACTACATGGGTTGCTGCAAAGGGACCTCCAGTTGATCCATCTAACCTATCTGGATTTGCATGTGAATCTACTCATTCTGATGATGAGTCATTTGACTCCAACTACAAACTGTTCAAAAATCAGAATGGTAAAGTATTTTCTAGATATGTTGGCACTAACTGCAGGAACGGCCCCCCTATGAAGAAAATCTGGGTTCCCAAAATATGTCTTGAAAATCTTCAGGTGAATGTCATCATGACGCCACCTGTGAAGAATAGGAACCCCAGATCAAATTCTTCATATGGACCAAATTCTTCATATGGATCCAAGTCCTCATACGGACCAAACTCCTCACATGGGTCATATTCCTCAAAAGGATCAAAGTCTTCATATGAACATCATCGTGCTAACCCTGTTTCGCAGGGAAGATCTAAGGATT
Organism: Triticum dicoccoides; assembly: GCF_002162155.2. Lineage (NCBI taxonomy): Eukaryota > Viridiplantae > Streptophyta > Magnoliopsida > Poales > Poaceae > Triticum > Triticum dicoccoides. The sequence continues at coordinate 260,697,453 of NC_041380.1, forward strand.
ATGGATATGTGCATTATTTTTCAAATCATTACGTCCATAAGTCCTCGAAGAATTTCTCTGCTTACTCTTATGCTTATTCTAACCCCTCTTATGTGAAACGAAATGGACTGGCTTCTATGCCATCCTTCTCGTATGGAGCTCGCAAAGTGATGAACTCTTTGCCACCCCTTCAGATGTGGGTGGTGAAGAAAAAGAACTAATCTCTTCTGCAGGGTTAGGTCTCCAGACGTACGTAATCGTCTGAAGAATTTGCTGGAGACCTGAGTATGCCTGATAGGACGCAGGCTAATCATGAAGAAATGAACTTTCATTTCTCACGTCCTGACACTACTTTATCTATTCTTTTGCTTGATGAAATTGATCTGATGAATTGATGTCATATTCTTCACTGATGAAGTATATGAGTTTGTAAGCTACACTAATTCATCTGCAGGATGATCAACCCAAAGCCACTGAGTTAGTCCTCGATAGTGGATGTACAAATCACATGACTGGTGACAAGAATCTATTGATGGATTCTCAATTATCTCCGTCACATCTGAAGCATATCATCTTTGCTGACAAAGGCAAAAGTCAGGTATTGGGTCTAGGTAAGGTTGCGATCACAAAGGATCGACACATGGACAAAGTCATGCTTGTTGAGTCCTTAGGATACAACCTTATGTCTGTCTCAATGCTTTGTGATCTTGATATGGTTGTTGTCTTTGGCAAATACCGTTGTGTTGTGGTTATGGAAGCTGACAATTCCAAATTCTTCGAAGGCTTTAGGAGAGCAGACCTGTATATTGTTGATTTCTCTACAGGACCACAACCAGCCGTGTGCCTACTTGATATTGTTGACCTCTGGCATCGACGACTTGATCATGTAGGCATGAGGAATTTGCACACGCTTGCGAAGAAGAAGCTTGTCATTGGCATCGAGAATGTCAAATTCCTCAAGGATCACCTATGCGGAGCCTGTGAAGCTGGAAAGATGACAAAGGCCAAGCATCCAGCGAAGACTATCATGACCACTACTCGCCCATTTGAATTGCTTCACATGGATCTCTTCGGTCCTAATCATTATTCTGCTATTTCAAATGAAGCATATCAATATGGCTTTGTTATTGTTGATGATTACTCTCGTTATACATGGGTACACCTTGTTACTTACAAACATGAAGTGCAGGAAGTCTTCAAATGATTTTCCTCGAGGGCTTCAACCAACTTTGGTGTGAAGATCAAGCACATCAGAAGTGACAATGGCAATGAGTTCAAGAATTCTGGTCTCGATGACTATCTTGATGAACTTGGTATTACTCATGAGTTATCTGCTCCTTATACTCCTCAACAGAACGGCGTCGTGGAGCGCAAGAACAGGACTCTTGCTGAGATGGCTCGCACTATGCTTGATGAATACAAAACGCCTCGTCGTTTCTGGACTAAGGCAATTGATACTGCGTGCCACATCATCAACAGAGTATATCTTCACAAATTCTTCAAGAAGACTGCTTATGAACTCCTCACTGATAAGAAACCCAATGTAATTTATTTCAAAGTCTTCGGTGCTAAATGTTGGATAAGAGATCCTCATCACAACTCAAAATTTGCACCGAAAGCACACGAAGGTTTTATGCTTGGTTACGGAAAGGACTCGCACACCTACAGAGTCTTTAACAACGTTCTTCACAAGGTTGTTGAAACTGTAGATGTACGGTTTGATGAAACTAATGGCTCACAAAGAGAGCACCTACCTACTGTGATAGATGAACCAGCACCTGAGGAAACTATCAAGTTGAAGGCTACTGAGGATGTCATTCCCACTGAAGAATCTGCTGAAGAATTCATTCCAGAACATGAAGAACGTCGAGCTAATGCACCTGAAGAAAATACTGAAGAAAATGGTGCTGAAGAGAATGTTGATCAAATTCTTCAATGGCAACCAGATCATCCTCGCATTGCAAAAGAAGTGAAAGTTGAAAAGATCATCAATGACATCAAAGCGCCAGGTCCTCTCACACGCTCAAAAGCTTCAATTTATCTAACTTTTGTGGGCACTATGCTTTTGTCTCTATTACAGAGCCCACTAAGGTAGATGAAGCATTTCTGGAGCCTGAGTAGATTCAGGCCATGCAAGAAGAATTACATCAGTTCGAGCTCAACAATGTCTGGGAACTGGTCAAACGCCCAGATCCTCACAAGCACAATATCATTGGCACAAAGTGGATCTACCGCAACAAGCAAGATGAAAATGGCCTCGTGGTGAGGAATAAGGCATGGCTTGTAGCTCAAGGCTACACACAGGTTGAAGGAATTGATTTTGATGAAACTTTTGCACCTGTTGCTAGACTTGAGGCTATTCGCATATTACATGCTTATGCTAACCATCATGATATCACTTTATATCAAATGGATGTGAAAAGTGCATTCCTCAATGGTAAGCTTGAGGAAGAAGTATATGTTGCTCAACCCCCAGGTTTTGAAGATCCAAAGAATCCTGACAAAGTCTTCAGACTCAACAAGGCCCTCTATGGCCTTAAGCAGGCCCCACGGGCGTGGTATGATACCTTGAAGGAATTCCTCAAGAAGAAAGGCTTCAAACCCGGTTCACTCGACCCTACTCTTTTCACTAAATCTTATGATGGTGAATTGTTTGTGTGCCAAATATATGTTGATGATATTATCTTTGGCTGTACTGACCAACGTTATAGTGATGAATTTGCCTATATGATGAGTGAAGAATATCAAATGTCTATGATGGGAGAGTTGAAATTCTTCTTAGGTCTTCAAATTCGTCAACAACGCAATGGCATATTCATATCTCAGGAGAAATACCTCAAGGATGTACTGAGGAAATTCGGCATGCACGATTGCAAAGGCGTCAAAATTCCTATGCCCACAAATGGCCATCTATGCACTGATGAAAATGGTATCGACTTTGATCATAAGGTATACCGCTCCATGATTGGTTCTTTATTGTACTTATGTGCATCTAGGCCAGATATAATGCTTAGTGATTGCATGTGTGCCCGATTTCAAGCTACACCGAAGGAATCACACCATAAGGCTGTGAAGCATATCCTTCGATATCTTGCTCACACACCAACACTTGGATTATGGTACCCCAAGGGATCGGTTTTTGATCTCATTGGATATTCTGACTCTGACTATGCTGGTGATCATGTGGACCGCAAGTCAACATATGGTACATGTCATTTCCTCGATGATCTTTGGTCTGTTGGTCCTCGAAGAAACAGAACTGCGTATCACTATCTACTGCTGAAGCTGAGTACATTGCCGCTGGTTCTTGCTATGCTCAATTGCTATGGATGAAGCAAACTCTCAAGGACTACAACGTCAACATGAAGAATGTGCCTCTCTTCTGTGACAATGAGAGTGCCATCAAGATTGCTCACAACCCAGTTCAGCACTCGAAGAAAAAGCACATTCAGATTCGTCATCATTTTCTTCGTGATCATGTGTTGAAGCGCGACATTTCTATTGAGCATGTGAAGACTGAAGAACAGCTAGCCGATATCTTCACAAAGCCCTTGGATGAGAAGAGATTTAGCAAGTTGCGGTGTGAGCTAAATATCCTAGAATCTTCGAATGTTCTTTGAAAAGGACACTCATCCTAACACTTATGCAAAATTGATGACTCAGATCTGCAACACATGAAGAAACGTTTTTCTTCAATCAATGAAGAATAACACTCTTAGTGTGAAGAAATTAATGAAGAATTTGATTCTCAGAACCCTACGATAATTGTACGCGGTGTCTGAAATCATCATTCTTATACGGTGGGTCACGCCACCACCAAAAGTTGAAATTCCTCAATTGATCATATTCTTCAACTTTGCACTGTCTTCACTGTTTCCGTCGTTTTTCTTCATTGGCTATATATATATAAGTTTATGTCCTCTATAGCATTAACTTATTGCTAATTCTTCAAGTTGGTTTTTCTGCTAAGTGAATGTGATCGGACCCTTCCCCTCTATGCTATACTCAACCCAATCTGTTCACAAATTCTTCATGTGCGTTCTATTTGAAACTCGTTCAAAATCTTCACTGTGTCCTTGTCAGCTGAAGAAATTGCGAACGGAACGTTAAAACCTATCTTATCTAAATTTTCGGCTTTGCCGCTCAAACCGTTCCGCATCCCACGATACACTTATCCATTCACCCACGATAGCACATGATCTCCACCTCTTAGTACGTGGGTGACACATGTCAAGCAAATGAGAAGGGTCAGGGGCACGTTCGTCCAATTTCTTCGGGCGAACAGTTTTTCACCGTGGCTATAAATACCCCTCCTTCCCTTCCTCACTTCTTTTACTCCGCTCGATCTTTCTCCAGCTCGAGCTTCTCAAACCCTAGCGCCGCCGCTACTTCATCGTCGCCGGTGAGGAAGAGCTTCACTGCCTCGACCTCGTCGCCGATGTACTCGCGCCGACCGCGGAAATCTTCACTCCGCCGCCGCCGTAGATGTCTTCCTCCGCCGAGTTAGGGCGTGGAAGGTCTACACAGACGAACTTCACCTCTCCTCTTTACTGTTCGTCGTGTTCTTCATCCAGGGTAATGAAAAGTTACTTTTACTGCCCTCATTGATTCAAAGGTGTTTTTCTTCATATCTTCACACACTAAACACCTCACAAGTCATCTGTTCTTGATTCGTTTCTCTAAGCATCATCTTTCTTCAAGATTCCTCAATTGTGTGGATCTTCGATCTATACAACTCTGGAACCTAAGACAAAGAACGCTTAGCGAAATTCTTCAAGACTCATCTGGTCAAATTCCTCAAACTTGTTCTTTTTGAAAAACCTTCTGAGAACGCATATGACCTCTCCAAATTCCTCGCAACTATACTCTGTTCACAGGTACTCATGTGAGCTGCTGAATCACTAGGTTCTCATCAACTTAACTCATTTGCAGCGTTCCTCGAAGAAAAGTTTCATACTTCTTCAGAGAATTCAATTGTCCAAATTCCTCAACTGAAGAAAATGGTTGACGGTAAGAAGCCACAGAAAGGAGGAAAGAGGCTTGAGGTCAATATAGCATTTGAGATCCCTGATGAAATATATGCTGGGTATTGCATACCTACTGAGGAAACCAAGAATGAGCGCAAGGTGCGCATTCAGAAGATAGAGAGGAGATGGGATAGAGAGTGGAGGGAGTACAAATATGTCACTCCCAAGTACATGAAGAAATTCGCACTCAATCCTCCATGCCCAAGACCTCCATTGGCACCTGGCCAAATAGCTGATCCCACCAGCCTCAAGCGTGGTGAGGACTATCCTGACGAATGGGCCAAGCGCCAAGCCAAGTTGGCTAAGCAAGCCAGAGAAGCAGTGAGGAAATTCAATGAAGACTCTGCTGCTGCTGCTGCCTCTGCTGAGGCCTCTGCTGTGAAGCCAAAGAAGGCTATGTCAAAGAAGCATGCGCGCAAGCCAAGTGCTTCACCAACAATGCCCTCAAGGCCAAGCTCCTCAGTAATGCCCTCACGGCCAGAATCCTCAAAGCCCTCACGGCCAATTCCTCATGCTGCTCCTGCTCCCTCAAAATCCTCAGCTCCTCCAAAGTCCTCAGCTGTTCCAACAAAGTCCTCATCACCTGTGCATCTTGCCTCGTGCCAAAGGACTGTAGGCATGTCCATTGCCTCAGGAGCTTCAGCTAGTTCCTCAGCTGCACCAACTTCCTCAACGGGACCCTCTCTACTGAAGACTAAGGCCACTGCTGGACGAGGTCCTCGCCCTATTCGTCAGAAGAAGCAAGTCACCTTCCAAGTGTCATCTGATGAAGACGAAGCTGATGATGATGAACTTGCATAAATCATCAGAGATAGGCAAGTTAGGGCCGCTAGAGCCAAGGGAACAGATGTGCCACTGCTTTTGGATCCCAAGTTGATCCTCGAATACATTGATGTTTGGCACAAGGACCCCAACACTCCCATGCCTGATTTCAAGCTGACTCCTGGTCAAAGTCACATGCTGACTCACTTCATACAAGAAGAGAAATGGAAATTCGAACAGGGGGGAGAGTGAAGAAAGCGCAGTACAAGAAAGAGCGCTTTCTGAAGCAAAACGTTCTGAAGCTTTCACCTGAAGAACTTGTTGCTCTCCGATCAGAAATCAAGAAACTGAGTGATGAATTTGATCGCTATTATGCTAACTAGCTGGGAGCCAAAGTCAGATTTGTAAAGATAACAGAACAGTTCACCTCCAATGTTGCAGCCCTAACGCAACAAGAAATTCCTCAGGCTGAAGCATCTGCTCAGCCTACTGAAGAAAATGCCAGCACCGCTGATGATAATCAGGCTGCTGAAGAAAACGTGAGTTCCAGGGCTGATGACTGCATTCCCACCGCTAAAGAAATTGCCAGGGCACCCACTAGTGGTGCGCCTGAAGAAAATGAAGAAAATCAACCAGATTCCTCTGCTCCTCCTACACCTACACCAACTCCAATCCTTCCATCTGCATCAGATGTGAAGAAGACCAAGGCTGCGGAGCGTGCAGCAGTGAAGAAAAGGAAAGCATCAGCTGCTTCAGATTCTTCAGCTCCGAAGATGATGAAGCCTATGAAAAGTTCATTTGCTAATCCCATTGATGCTATTCCCATCTCGACCAGGCCATCAAAGGACTTTGTTCCTTTTCGTGAAGAATATGAGATCCCTAGCGGATCTGATGAACAAAATCATTCTGCTGCTTCGTCAGAGCAGATTGATGAAGAAATTGAAGTGGATACGATCCCTTCAACACCTGTCATCTCCTCGCCCATGCCTCAGTTCACAGCTGAAGAGGCTGGCTGTAACACCCCGGATGTAACTTTCCCTATTTGTACTCCAACTCTTGCCGTTTCCGGCTTTAAGTTATATTTATTTTCTCGGGTTCGGGTTTTTGTCTCTAGTGTTATTATCGTTGTCATGCATCTCATATCATGTCATCATGTGCATTGCATTTGCATACGTGTTCATCTCATGCATTCGAGCATTTTCCCCGTTGTCCGTTTTGCATTCCGGCGCTCCATTCTCCTCCGGTGGTCATTTCTAGCTTTCTTTCGTGTGTGGGGATTAAACATTTCCGGATTGGACTGAGACTTGCCAAGCGGCCTTGGTTTACTACCGGTAGACCGCCTGTCAAGTTTCGTACCATTTGGACTTCGTTTGGTACTCCAACGGTTAACCGAGGGACCGAAAGGGCCTTGTGTGTGTTGTGGCCCAACACCCCTCCAATTTGGCCCAAAACCCACCAAACTCTGCTCCATGTCCTAGAGCGTTCGATCACGATCGCGTAGCCGAAAACCGCACCTCATTTGGACCCCCCATTCCAAATTCACGGATCCTCTCCCCCCTAACCCTAAAAAAAATCCCAGATCCGCGCCGGCCGGACACATCCGCCCCGGCCGGATGCGTCCGCTCCGAGCCGCCAGCCACCCCGCGCTCGCCACGTGGAAAGCCGCCGCCGTCCC
>NC_041380.1:260705255-260714795 GCF_002162155.2 Triticum dicoccoides
ACTCCAGCGCCGCGCCGCCACGGCCCGCCCCGCCGGCCGCCATCGGCACCTCGTCGCCGGGCCGCCGCAGCCGCCGTCGCCGCCCCGAGCCGCCGCGGAGCTCGCCGGCGTCGCCTGGCCCGCAGCCGGCCCCGGCTCCGGCCACCACGGCTCCCGACGCCGCCGCCCCGGCCACCGGACGTCGCCCCCCGCCGGCCGCCGTCCTCGTCTTCGCCGGAGTCGCCTCGGGAGGCGCGCCCCGACCCGGTTGCTACAGTGATCCGAAACCCTAGATCCAGATCTGGGTAGTTTTTTTCACTAAGTCCTCAGAATTTTTAGTCCAAGTGCTCCTGTTCGAGGCTCCGTAACTTTGCATCCGTAGCTCCGATTTGGGCATATAGAATATCAAAATGTTTACCTCAGAGAGTACATCATTTCATTCCATTGCATCATTTTCATTTGAGCTAATCTTGATGCCCGAAATGTTGTTAGAAGAGGGGTACTTGAGTTAATTGTCAGATCGGTTACTCCGTTTAGCACTTTTGTCATTTTTGCCATGATTAATGTGTGCATGCTATGCCTGTGAGTCCTTCATATGCTTTGTTAAGCATCTTGTTATCTTTCCAGAGGTGCAACACATGCATTTTTAGGATGTGTGTGGTGACTTGTGCAAGCGTGCAAAGTGAGGCACCCGGTAAATCTGTTTTCAGGGACTTGGTAGTTTCACTAAGTCTGGGATTGTTTATCTCATGATGCCATATGTTCTTGTTGTTTCCTAGTGATTCGTGCCTCTTTTGAGTATGATCAGTAAGGGAGTTTTGTTAACCATGTAGTGCTCTATCCATACATGTCTTTGTTTGCAATTATGGAGCAACCTAGCTTGAGTCAATCGAGCTCTATTTTTGCTTCGTTGTGAATCTGGGCAGATCGTCAACTTGTTTGCGATTTTGCCGATGTTATTGTAGTGGATCCGTGCATGCTATGCCTTTGTTCTTGCCATGTATAGCTTGTATTTTGTGCCTTTTTAAGGGATGTATGCTTGCCTTGCCATGGCTTGCACCGTAGTGAGTGCATCGAGCTCGTTTACATGCCTTCGTGAGTTATATTTCAGCATGTCTCAGTTTTCACTAAGTCTGAAAACTGATTATGTTTTTGCTATGTTCGTGTGCTTGTTAGTATATATTGTGATCCCTTTTGGCTCAAGGTCACTAAGGGACTTTTGTTAAGCTTGTTAAGTAGCTCCATGCCATGTCTTTCTTTGTCATGTTCAGGTCCTGTAGCATGTTGTTTTGTTGCTCCGAAGAGGGCTGTATGATCTGAAATTCCAGACAAGTGTTAATTTCACTAAGTCTGAGATCTGTTTTACCATTTGCGTTTTGCCATGCTTGTTTCAACCTGTTAATGGATGATTTGGACGTAGCTCAGTGCTAGACTTTTGTTAAGCATCTTGAATGCTTGCCTGCCATGTATTTTGATGCCATGTTTGGTTGCTGTAGCCTGTTCATTTCATTGCATTTAGATGCCTACTTGATATAAATCGTAGACCGGTGTCATATTTGAATCGCTTGCCATTTCCAAACCGTAACTCCGATTCCGGCGTTCTTTATATCGTTTCAAGCGATTTCACCTCATCTTTCTAGTGGCACCCTTGGAATTCCAAGTTGAGGCCAGGTTCATGCATTTCGTGTCATATCTTGCATTTTGCATCCCGCATCGCATCCCGCATAGCATATCATCATTTCATCATGTTGCTTGATCTTGCACGTGGTTGATTGTATCCTTGTTGCTTGTTTGTATTGTTTGGGTAGAGCCGGGAGACGAGTTCGCTAACGAGGATCCCGTTGAGTTTGCTTTTGAGGATCCAGTCAACTCTGACAACTTTGCAGGCAAGATGATCATACCCTGAAAATCACTACTATCTTTGCTATGCTAGTTTGCTCGCTCTTTTGCTATGCCATTGCTACGATGCCTACCACTTGCTTGCAAGCCTCCCAAATTGCCATGTCAAACCTCTAACCCACCATTGTCCTAGCAAATCGTTGATTTGCTATGTTACCGCTTTGCTCAGCCCCTCTTATAGCGTTGCTAGTTGCAGGTGAAGATTGGAGGCCGTTCCTTGTTGGAACATCTTTTATTTAATTGTTGGGATATCATTATATTGCCATGTTATCTTAAATGCATCTATATACTTGGTAAAGGGTGGAAGGCTCGGCCTCTCGCCTAGTGTTTTGTTCCACTCTTGCCGCCCTAGTTTCTGTCATATCGGTGTTATGTTTCCGGATTTTGCGTTCCTTACGCGGTTGGGTTATAATGGGAACCCCTTGATAGTTCGCCTTGATTAAAGCTTTTCCAGCAATGCCCAACCTTGGTTTTACCATTCGCCACCTAGCCTCTTTTTCCCTTCGGTTACCGGAGCCCAAGGTTCATCTTATTTTAACCCCACCCGGGCCAGTGCTCCCTCTGAGTGTTGGTCCGAACTGAGCAGCCTGCGGGGTCACCTCGGGGAAACTTGAGGGTTGGTTTTACTCGTAGCTAGTCTCATCTGAGTGTGCCCTGAGAACGAGATATGTGCAGCTCCTATCGGGATTTGTTGGCACATTTGGGCGGTGTTGCTGGTCTTGTTTTAACCTGTCGAAGTGTCTTGAGTTACCAAGATACCGAGTCTGATCGGAACGTCTCGGGAGGAGGTCTATTCCTTCGTTGACCGCGAGAGCTTGTCATGGGCTAAGTTGGGACTCCCCTGCAGGGATTGAACTTTCGAAAGTCGTGCCCGCGGTTATGGGCAGATGGGAATTTGTTAATGTCCAGTTGTAGATAACTTGAACCTTAATTAATTAAAATGAATCAACTGAGTGTGTTACCGTGATGGCCTCTTCTCGGCGGAGTCCGGGAAGTGGACACGGTGTTGGAGTAATGTTTTGCGCAGGTTGCTCTCTAGTTTCTCGCTCGTTCCTTGCCTCCTCTTCTCGCTCTCCTTTGCGAATAAGTTAGCCACCATAATTGCTAGTCGCTTGCTGCAGTTCCACATATATTTACCCTGTCATACCTTTAAGCTTAAATAGTCTTGATCGCGAGGGTGCGAGATTGCTGAGTCCCTGTGGCTCACAGATTACTATCACACCAGATGCAGGGCCTGATGATTCCACTCCCGGAGACGCGTACGAGCTCAAGTGGGAGTTCGATGAAGACTCTCAACGATACTATGTTTCCCTTCCCGATGATCAGTAGTGGTGCCCAGTTGGGGGTGATTGGGACCGTGTCGCATGTTGGGTTCTCTTTTATTTTGGCGCCATACTCGGGCCATGAGTGTTTGGATGATGTAATGTTATTTATGTACTTGATTGATGTGGCGAGTGTAAGCCAACTATGTTATCTCCCATTTATTGTTTACATTACATGGGATGTTGTGAAGATTGCCTAACTTGCGACATATGCTTTCAATGCGATAATATCTCTAAGTCGTGCCTCGACACGTGGGAGCTATAGTCGCATCGAGGGTGTTACAAGTTGGTAATCAGAGCCTTCCCCGACCTTAGGAGCCCCATTGCTTGATCGTTTTTAGCGGCCGAGTTGTGTCTAGAAAAATGTTTTGAGTCATTTAGGAATTATATATCAGAGAGATTAGGAATTCTTTTTACTTCCCAGTCTCCCCATCGCTCTGGTAAGGCATCCTGACGTAGAGTTTTGACTCTTCTCTTCTCAAATTTCACTAAAAAAAATTTAGGATCACGCGGGTATCTTGGAATCGTTCCGATGGTTTTATGATGAGAACATTGACTTGGTGCCTCCTGTCAGGGGTTTAGTGGAAGTGTCCCGGGGAGTTGAGCTCTGAGGTGTTGTCATCATAATTTTATCGTTGCAGTTCTGGAATACCTGAGTTTAGTACGCCGACATAAAAAATCTCTTTTATGCAGTTCATTGGTGAGATAACCTCGACGCCACCCAGTACTGGGGCGGGATTTCGGGAGTATCGCCATAACTTGTATAATGGATGCTTTTCGAAGGTTGAGGTAGATGGTTTCCGAAGGTTTCTTGGTTATGTGTTGAAGGATGGATACAGTTGGATGTAGGATTTGCTAGTTTGGGTGAGATATTATGCTTCCCCAGTATCCCCAACACCTGATTGCATAAGCGGAAAGGTTCGGGAGTTTCATAGGTGGGAATTCTAGTAGCTCTAGTTCTTCTTCCACGGATATTGGTTTGAGATTGGGATTTCTTACCGATTATTCGTTCTTGATCCGTACCTTGTTGATTTATTTCTCTACCTTAATTCTACGTGGCTTCTCAATTTATGGATATGTGACCATTTCAAGAGGAATGCATTCGTTCATTTTGTTCGGATGTGAAGACTATATGTTGCAATTTTCATTCCGTTGGATTCAGCTTCAATATTTATCTGTCAATGTGCTAATGGTGGTCAACCTCTTCAGGATGGCTCCTCCAACGCGCACGACTCCGAATCCTGATCCGCCACCACCTCCACCTCCTCCGGAGGCATGGCAAGCTGTGATGGCCGCAACCAATGCAAACACACAGCTGATCATGCAAATTCTTCAAGAGCGCAATCAAGGCAGTCAAGGGAATCAAGGCAGCAATCAGAGTCACTTTGCTACACTCAACCAGTTCCTTGCTAATGGGCCAAATACTTTCAGCAATTGTGTTGAGGCAACCGATGCTGACGATTGGCTTGTGGATCTGTGTAAGCATTTCGAGTGCAGTAACGTCGGGCCTGAGGACTTTGTCAAGTTCGCTTCCTTCCAACTCAAAGATCAAGCTGCAGAATGGTTCCAGCAGTACAAGGACTCCAGAGGTGGACGTGTTATCACTTGGGATGATTTCCGTCGAGATTTCCGAGCTCATCATATTCCCCAGAGCATGGTTGAAAGCAAGCGTGAGGAATTCCGCAATCTGAAGCAAGGCTCTTTGTCTGTTTATGACTACAACAAGTTGTTCCAGAAGCTCGCCCGCTTTGCCAAGCAGGACGTCCCTGATGAGAAGAGCATGATATATCAGTTCAGGGGTGGTCTTAGAGAAGATATCCAGCTCGCTCTTGTTCTCTTTGAGCCCTTGAGGTACGATGAGTTCTACAACATGGCACTGAAGCAAGAGGCTGCTCAGTTGAGGTGTTATGCTTCCAAGAAGCGAGTCAGAGATGTTACTCCTTCTTCCTCTCCTCAAGTGGCCAAGCAGCAGAAGTTTTGGCTTCCTCCTCCTCCGTTCCGTCAGTCGTATCAGCAGAAGAGCAAAGGTGGCAGTGGTTCTTCCCACCCACCCAACCCTGGCTTTCAGAACAAGACTTCGTCTCAAGCTCCAAGATCGAGTGCTCCGTATCACCATCCGCTTTCAGAGGTCACGTGCAACAAGTGCCAACAGAAGGGTCACTATGCCAACAAGTGTCTCAACCAGAGGCGTCTTCCTCCTCCTCCTCCTGTGAGATCGGCAAGTACAGCTGTGGTCAAGCATAACCCCAAGCACGCCAAGGTCAATTTGATGAATGCAGCTCAGGCAGAGGACTCGTCAGATGTGATCATGGGTAACCTTCCTGTTAATGATATTCCCGCAAAGTACTTTTTGACTCTGGTGCATCGCATTCCTTCATGTCATTCCCATTTGCATCGGAGAACAATTTTAGTACTAAGGCTTTACCTAGAGCTATGCAAGTCGTCTCTCCGGCTAAGCGTCTGAGTTCTAGTTTGATGGTTCGGGATATTTCTATCTTGATGGGTGATTTCAAGTTTCTGGCTTCTCCAATGGTTCTTGGTAACTCGGATATTGATCTTATTCTCGGGATGGATGGGCTTTCTAAGCACAAGGCTCAGCTTGATTGTGCAGCCAGGCAGATTCAATTGACTCATTCATCTGAGGATGTAATTGTCTTTGCCGTTCGGGATACTTCCATCCGTCTGTTTTCTCTCAATGAGAAGGGTGAATTGGATGCCATCTCTCAAATTCCAGTTGTTTGCGAATATCAAGACGTCTTTCCAGAAGAGCTCCTAGGAATGCCTCCGCATCGGCCAGTTGAATTCGTTATTGATCTTGAGCCTGGCACGGAACCTGTGTGCAAACGTCCTTATAAGCTCGGACCTGAAGAGTTGAAAGAGCTGAAGAAGCAACTCGATATGCAAGAGAAAATGGGTCTCATCCGGCCTAGTTCTTCTCCGTGGGGTTGTGGTGTTCTTTTTGTGAAGAAGAAGGATGGAACGGACCGACTTTGTGTTGATTACCGTCCAGTGAATAAGAAGACCATCAAGAACAAATACCCACTTCCCAACATCAATGAGCTGTTCGAACAACTCAAAGGTGCCCAAGTATTCTCCAAGCTTGATCTCCGTATGGGTTATCACCAGATTCGCATTCGTGAAGAAGATATTCCCAAGACAGCTTTCAGAACAAGCTTCGGTTCATATGAATACACTGTCATGTCTTTTGGTCTCGCCAACGCTCCTCCGACGTTCTCTCGCATGATGAACTTCATCTTCAACGCCTATACCAATGACTTTGTTTTGGTCTATCTCAACGACATTCTGGTTTTCTCCAAGAATAAGGAAGATCATGCCAAGCACTTGCATTTGGTTCTTGATAAGCTCAGAGAACATCAGTTCTACGCCAAGTTCTCCAAGTGTGAATTTTGGCTCGATGAGGTTCTTTATCTTGGTCATATCATCTCTGCCAAGGGCATTGCCGTGAATCCTGAGAAGGTGTCTGCAATTGTGAATTGGGAACCTCCTCAGAACGTGAAGCAACTCCGCAGTTTTCTTGGTCTCGCAAGCTGTTGCCGAAGATTCGTTGAAAACTTTTCCAAGATCGTGAAGCCTCTTTCTAATCTTCTCCAGAAGCACGTCAAGTACATTTGGTCTCCGGAGTGTGATGTTGCTTTCAACACTTTGAAAGAGAAATTGATCACTACTCCAGTTCTGACTCCGCCTGATGAATCCAAACCGTACGAGGTCTTTTGTGATGCCTCTCTCCAAGGTCTTGGCGTAGTATTGATGCAAGAGAAGAAAGTTGTTGCTTATACGTCTCGCCAGTTGAAGCCTAATGAGAAGAACTACCCCACTCATGATCTCGAGTTGGCGGCAGTTGTGCATGCTCTTTTGACTTGGAGACATCAGAAAAGTGGACATTTTCACTGATCACAAGAGTCTCAAGTACATCTTCACTCAGCCTAATCTCAACCTTAGGCAAACTCGATGGGTCGAAATGATTCAAGAGTATAATCCGAGTATCGAGTATACTCCTGGCAAGGCCAATGTGATTGCTGACGCTTTGAGCAGAAAGGCTTACTACAACAGTCTGATTCTTAAGCCTTATCAACCCGAGCTTTGTGAAGCTTTCCGCAAACTTAATCTGCAAGTTGTTCCTCATGGTTTCCTCGCCAACCTTCAAGTCTCTCCTACCTTGGAAGACCATATTCGCCAAGCCCAGCTTCTTGATGCTATGGTGAAAAAGGTGAAGATTGGGATTGCCAAGAGTCAGTCCAAGTACAAGTGCTACCGCCTTGATGACAAGGACACTCTCTTCTTCGAGGATCGTATTGTTGTACCCAAAGGTGAACTTCATAAAGTGATCATGAACGAGGCTCACAATTCTCTCCTCTCCATCCACCCTGGGAGCACGAAGATGTATCAGGACCTTAAGCAAGCTTATTGGTGGACTCGAATGAAGCGCGAGATCGCTCAATTCGTGAATGAATGTGATGTCTGCAGAAGAGTGAAGGCAGAACACCAAAGGCCAGCAGGTCTCCTCCAACCTCTTGCCACTCCAGAATGGAAGTTTGACCACATTGAAATGGACTTCGTGACTGGGTTTCCAAAGTCCAAGCGTGGTAATGATGCTATATTCGTTGTCATCGACAAACTCACCAAAGTGGCTCATTTTCTGCCTATCAAAGAGTCGATCACTGTAGCTCAATTGGCGGAACTCTATACCTTTCGTATTGTCTCTCTGCACGGTATTCCTCAAGTGATCTCTTCAGACCATGGCAGCATCTTTACCTCAAAGTTTTGGAATTCTTTTCAGAAGGCCATGGGCACCAACATCCGCTTCAGCACTGCTTTCCATCCTCAAACAAGCGGTCAAGTCGAGCGTGTCAACCAGATTCTTGAAGATATGCTTAGGGCTTGTGTGATCTCCTTCGGCATGAAGTGGGAGGATTGTCTTCCTTATGCTGAATTCTCCTACAACAACAGTTTTCAAGCAAGTTCGGGCAAGGCCCCTTTTGAAATTTTGTATGGCAGGAAGTGCCGTACCCCTCTCAACTGGTCTGAAACCGGCGAACGTTAGCTTTTGGGTAATGACTTAATCACAGAAGCAGAAGAAATGTGCAAAGTCATTCGAGATAACCTCAAAGCAGCCCAATCCCGTCACAAGAGCTACTATGATAGTAAGCACCGTGATTTGGCTTTCGAGATTGGAGATCATGTTTACCTCCGTGTCTCTCCTATGAAAGGTACTCGTCGCTTCGGTATCAAAGGGAAGCTTTCCCCTAGATACGTGGGACCTTTCAAGATTGTCAGCAAGAGAGGCGACCTCGCCTATCAACTCGAGCTTCCTTCAAACTTTGCAAATGTTCATGACGTGTTCCATGTCTCTCAGCTTCGAAAGTGCTTCAAGACTCCTGACCGCACCGTCAACTTCGAGGACATTGAGCTCCAAGAAGATCTCTCTTATCGTGAGCACCCAGTTGCTATTCTTGAAGTCAATCAAATTTCTCAAAGTCAAGTGGTCACACCATTCCGACCGTGAAGCTACCTGGGAACGTGAGGATCACCTCCGTTCTGAGTACCCAGAGTTCTTTCAGTCCTAGATCTCGGGACGAGAACCTTTCGTAGTGGTGGAGTGTTGTAACACCCCGGATGTAACTTTCCCTATTTGTACTCCAACTCTTGCCGTTTCCAGCGTTAAGTTATATTTATTTTCTCGGGTTCGGGTTTTTGTCTCCGGTGTTATTATCGTTGTCATGCATCTCATATCATGTCATCATGTGCATTGCATTTGCATACGTGTTCATCTCATGCATTCGAGCATTTTCCCCATTGTCCGTTTTGCATTCCGGCGCTCCGTTCTCCTCCGGTGGTCATTTCTAGCTTTCTTTTGTGTGTGGGGATTAAACATTTCCAGATTGGACCGAGACTTGCCAAGCGGCCTTGGTTTACTACCGGTAGACCTCCTATCAAGTTTCGTACCATTTGGACTTCGTTTGGTACTCCAACGGTTAACCGAGGGACCGAAAGGGCCTCGTGTGTGTTGCAGCCCAACACCCCTCCAATTTGGCCGAAAACCCACCAAACTCTGCTCCATGTCCTAGAGCGTTCGATCACGATCGCGTGGCCGAAAACCGCACCTCATTTAGACTCTCCTAGCTCCCTCTGCCTAGATATACACCCCCCATTCCAAATTCGCGGATCCTCTCCCCCCTAACCCTAAAAAAATCCCAGATCCGCGCCGGTCGGACACGTCCGCCCCGGCCGGACGCGTCCTCTCCGAGCCGCCAGCCACCCCTCGCTCGCCACGTGGCAAGCCGCCGCCGTCCCCGCCCGCGGCCCGGCCGGCCCGCAGCCG
>NC_041380.1:260715148-260751812 GCF_002162155.2 Triticum dicoccoides
CCGGCGCCGCGCCGCCGCGGCCCGCCCCGCCGGCCGCCGTCGCCACCTCGTCGCCGGGCCGCCGCAGCCGCCGTCGCCGCCCCGAGCCGCCGCGGAGCTCGCCGGCGTCGCCCGGCCCGCAGCCGGCCCCGGCTCCGGCCACCACGGCCCCCGGCGCCGCCACCCCGGCCACCGAACGTCGCCCCCGCCGGCCGCCGTCCTCGTCTTCGCTAGAGTCGCCTCGGGAGGCGCACCCCGACCCGGTTGCTACAGTGATCCGAAACCCTAGATCCAGATCTGGGTAGTTTTTTTTCACTAAGTCCTCAGAATTTTTAGTCCAAGTGCTCCTGTTCAAGGCTCCGTAACTTTGCATCCGTAGCTCCGATTTGGGCATATAGCATATCAAAATGTTCAGCTCAGAGAGTACATCATTTCATTACATTGCATCATTTTCATTTGAGCTCATCTTAATGTACGAAATGCTGTTAGAAGAGGGCTACTTGAGTTAATTGTTAGATCGGTTACTCCGTTTAGCACTTGTCATTTTTGCCATGATTAATGTTTGCATGCTATGCCTGTGAGTCCTTCATATGTTTTGTTAAGCATCTTGTTATCTTTCCAGAGGTGCAACCCATGCATTTTTAGGATGTGTGTGGTGACTTGTGCAAGCTTGCAAAGTGAGGCACCCGGTAAATCTGTTTTCAGGGTCTTAGTAGTTTCACTAAGTCTGCGATTGTTTATCTCATGATGCCATATGTTCTTGTTGTTTCCTAGTTATCCGTACCTCTTTTGAGTATGACCAGTAAGGGAGTTTTGTTAACCATGTAGTGATCTATCCATCCATGTCTTTGTTTGCAATTATGGAGCACCCTAGCTTGAGTCAATCGAGCTCTACTTTTGCTTCGTTGTGAATCTGGGCAGATCGTCAACTTGTTTGCGATTTTGCCGATGTTATTGTAGTGGATACGTACATGCTATGCCTTTGTTCTTGCCATGTCTAGCTTGTATTTTGTGCCTTCTTAAGGGATGTATGCTTGCCTTGCCATGACTTGCACCGTAGTGAGTGCATCGAGCTCGTTTACATGCCTTCGTGAGTTATATTTCAGCATGTCTTAGTTTTCACTGTCTGAAAACTGATTATGTTTTTGCTATGTTCGTGTGCTTGTTAGTATATTTTGTGATCCCTTTTGGCTCAAGGTCACTAAGGGACTTTTGTTAAGCTTGTTGAGTAGCTCCATGCCATATCTTTCTTTGTCATGTTCAGATCCTGTAGCATGTTGTTTTGTTGCTCCGAAGAGGGCTATATGATCTGAAATTCCAGACAAGTGTTAATTTCACTAAGTCTGAGATCTGTTTTACCATTTGCGTTTTTGCCATGCTTGTTTGAACCTGTTAATGGATAATTTGGACGTAGCTCAGTGCTAGACTTTTGTTAAGCATCTTGAATGCTTTCCTGCATGTATTTTGATGCCATGTTTGGTTGTTGTAGCCTGTTCATTTCATTGCATTTAGATGCCTACTTGCTGTAAATCGCAGACCGGTGTCATATTTGAATCGCTTGCCATTTCCAAACCGTAACTCCGATTCCGGCGTTCTTTATATCGTTTTCAAGCGATTTCACCTCATCTTTCCAGTGGCACCCTTGGAATTCCAAGTTGAGGCCAGGTTCATGCATTTCCTGTCATATCTTGCATTTTGCATCCCGCATCGCATCCCGCATAGCATATCATCATTTGATCATGTTGCTTGATCTTGCACGTGGTTGATTGTATCCTTGTTGCTTGTTTGTCTTGTTTGGGTAGGGCCGGGAGACGAGTTCGCTAACGAGGAGCCCGTTGAGTTTGCTTTTGAGGATCCAGTCAACTTTGACAACTTTGCAGGCAAGATGATCATACCCTCGAAATCACTACTATCTTTGCTATGCTAGTTTGCTCGCTATTTTGCTATGCCACTGCTACCATGCCTACCACTTGCTTGCAAGCCTCGCAAATTGCCATGTCAAACCTATAGCCCACCATTGTCCTAGCAAACCGTTGATTGGCTATGTTACCGCTTTGCTCAGCCCCTCTTATAGCGTTGCTAGTTGCAGGTGAAGATTGGAGGCCGTTCCTTGTTGGAACATCTTTTATTTAATTGTCGGGATATCATTATATTGCCTTGTTATCTTAAATGCATCTATATACTTGGTAAAGGGTGGAAGGCTCGGCCTCTCGCCTCGTGTTTTGTTCCACTCTTGCCGCCCTAGTTTCTGTCATATCGGTGTTATGTTCCCGGATTTTGCGTTCCTTACGCGGTTGGGTTATAATGGGAACCCCTTGATAGTTCGCCTTGATTAAAGCTTTTCCAGCAATGCCCAACCTTGGTTTTACCATTCGCCACCTAGCCTCTTTTTCCCTTGGGTTACCGGAGCCCAAGGGTCATCTTATTTTAACCCCCCCGGGCCAGTGCTCCCTCTGAGTGTTGGTCCGAACTGAGCTGCCTGCGGGGCCACCTCGGGGAAACTTGAGGGTTGGTTTTACTCGTAGCTAGTCTCATCTGAGTGTGCCCTGAGAACGAGATATGTGCAGCTCCTATCGGGATTTGTCGGCACATTCGGGAGGTGTTGCTGGTCTTGTTTTAACCTGTCAAAGTGTCTTGAGTTACCAAGATACCGAGTCTGATCGGAACGTCTTGGGAGGAGGTCTATTCCTTCGTTGACCGCGAGAGCTTGTCATGGGCTAAGTTGGGACTCCCCTGCAGGGATTGAACTTTTGAAAGCCGTGCCCGCAGTTATGGGCAAATGGGAATTTGTTAATGTCCGGTTGTAGATAACTTGAACCTTAATTAATTAAAATGAATCAACTGAGTGTGTTACCGTGATGGCCTCTTCTCGGCGGAGTCCGGGAAGTGGACACGATGTTGGAGTAATGTTTTGCGCAGGTTGCTCTCTAGTTTCTCGCTCGTGCCTTGCCTCCTCTTCTCGCTCTCCTTTGCGAATAAGTTAGCCACCATAATTGCTAGTCGCTTGCTGCAGTTCCACATATATTTACCCTGTCATACCTTTAAGCTTAAATAGTCTTGATCGCGAGGGTGCGAGATTGCTGAGTCCCTGTGGCTCACAGATTACTATCACACCAGATGCAGGGCCTGATGATTCCGCTCCCGGAGACGCGTACGAGCTCAAGTGGGAGTTCGACGAAGACTCTCAATGATACTATGTTTCCTTTCCCGATGATCAGTAGTGGTGCCCAGTTGGGGGTGATTGGGACCGTGTCGCATGTTGGGTTCTCTTTTATTTTGGCGCCGTAGTCGGGCCATGAGTGTTTGGATGATGTAATGTTATTTATGTACTTGATTGACGTGGCGAGTGTAAGCCAACTATGTTATCTCCCCTTTATTGTTTACATTACATGGGATGTTGTGAAGATTGCCTAACTTGCGACATATGCTTTCAATGCGATTATATCTCTAAGTCGTGCCTCGACACGTGGGAGCTATAGTCGCATCGAGGGTGTTACACTGGCGTTGAAGAAATGGAAGATGAAGATGTGGACGTTGGCTGCTCCACACCAGTAATAAGTGATGAATTCTGGGAAAGTCAGCATCCAAACTCTCCAATGTTCACACCGTTGCAGCAAATACCTTAGTCGCCTGCACAAACTGTTCAAATGGGCTCTGAAGAAACTCACCCCACTTCATCTGTACATGAGGAAATTCCAGCCACTAGTGCTGAAGAAACTGCTGCTGCTGAACATCTGAAGACGCAGACTACCACTGAAGAGGAACCAGAAATTCCTCAGCCTGAAGAACCTGAGATTGCGATTCCTGAGGTCTCGATGCAACTCACTGACACTCCTCTGCCCAAGCCAAAGGATCCATTCTCACGCAAGCAAAAGTTCAAGGCTGATGATTTCTTCTGCGAGCATGTATTCTTCGAAGACTACAACCCTTATAACTCTGCTCGCATTAGGAATAGGCGTTTCTGGACTGCTGGTCAAGCCAATTTCTATTCCTCAGTGCTGTTCAACAAAGAGAAAATCTTCTACCATGAGCATATTACTCACGTGGATATGGAATATCTGCCGTGCTTCGCACCAGTCCTTAGTGTTCTTCACGATGCTGGACTGTTAAACTTTTGCTCTGACATCTGCAATTGGAACGAAGAACCGATTCTTCAATTTTATGCAACGCTGCACATCACAGGAGATTCTGAAGATGTGAATTCATGGGTGCTGGACTAGATGTCTGAAAACACTCACTACACTGCACCAGCTTATGAATTGCTTCGTGCCTTACCACTCAGTCCTCCCATTGAAGAAGCTCGTTGCATCTATAGTGAACCTGAGCTTACAAATCACTACATGCAGGTGCTGATGAAACCTTTGAAGCCAGGTCAGGCACCAAGAACCAAATTCCTCATGAAGGAATTGCTTTATGTGGCCAGAACTGTCTATCGTATTCTTACGAGGACAATGAGTCCTATCAAAGGCCACGACTCATCTGATGAGGAAATTGTTGGCATCATGAAGAATCTGGTATTCAACATCGTTCATGGCATTCCTGTCAATTATCACGATTTCTTCATGAGGACTTTGGCAAATGTTGCACTGTCTTCGTTTGAGCTGAAACCTTATGCACCTTGGATTATGAGATTCCTCAGGACAAGGTCTTCGCTCAACTACAAAGCTAATTTTCAAAATCACCTTAGCTACCTGCCCCCCATTGAAGTCCTCAAGCAGACCTATTCCTCAGTTGATGGAAAGAGCAAGGCACTAGCTATTATAGATGAAGGCATTCGTCCATTGGATGGTCAATTTCGCAAAGCTGCCTCTTATTCCACTAATGATGACTCTACCACACATGACTCTGCCAATGCACCCAAGTCTACTCCTCAAGCCACTGCTCCTCGTGTGATGACTGATCGTGAGCTTTTTCTTAGTCTTCACCAGAAGGTGGATCGAAATCATAAATGGGTTAAGCATCAGTTTGGTTCATTTCTTCACAACATGACTGCTACACACAATGCAGTAAAGAAAAACCATTACTACCTCCATGAAGTCTTCGGTCGCACCTGTGCAATACTGTCACATCTGTATGGTGAAGAAGATCTGAAGAAAATGGGTCTCAAGGAAGATTTTGACTGGTCAGCACCTCCACCGAAGAAATTCAAGAAGGTCAAGGTTCCTTCTCTGGTGGCCAGCTCATATTCTTCATCGCGCGACACTGATGAAAATGAAGACTTGGACGGCACTGCGGGAGGCCCTACTACAACAAACGACCCCAACAACGCTGGCGCTCCTTCATCAACTTGATATTCTTCAGGGGCGTTAGTCCTCATATTCGATCCTTTTGGTCATTTGATGACAAAGGGGGAGAATTTTGAGTTAGTCTTCAAGCGGGTCTTTCTATATGGGCGTTTTTTTAAAGTTACAACTCTCGTTCTTCTGAGACTTTATTGGATCGAGTTGTAAACTTAAACCCGATGGTGCTCTGATACTCCTGATACGTTTTTCTGCATGCTTATTCCTCGTTAATATTATTGCACGCATGCTGAATTACATCAGTCACCATATTTCATCATGCATTTCAAATTCTTCACTGTTATATGTCAAATGCGTGTATGAATTACAAGATATAGGGGGAGCTCTCCATGATTCAACTCTTCAAGTGTGCATTGCTTCAAAAGCAAATTCCTCACTATGCACATCTTCAGGGGGAGTTCTTCTATATCTTGCAATCAAATTCCTCAATATCAGTATTTACACTTCATATGTTTATCCCCGTTGAAAACATAACCTATATTGTCATCAATCACCAAAAAGGGGGAGATTGTAAGTGCATCTAGTGCCCCTTAGTGATTTTGGTGTATTGAAGACTTATAGGTTAAGGGACTAATGTGTTTATGAGTGTACACAGGTCTATAAGTCTATGAGGAGTTTGATATTTACAGAGAAAGTCGACCCCTAAAAATGAAGTTCTTCGTCTGAAGACTTTGGTATTCTGAAGACTTTCTAAAGACTTTGAAAGTGAAGAAATTGGTGTGACCTTGAAGACTTGGAATTCATTCGTGGAACATGAAGCATGAAGACTTTTGTTTTCGTAGTTTGATTTTCTCTTTCTTGAGTCATAGGAAACACCGTACTGTTAAAGGGGTCGAGGAAATACTAAGGAAAAATTTCCATGTGATGCTCAACTCAAAATCCTACACCTACCAATCCCTTCGAGTGAAGCCATTGGAAATCTCATACAGTCCAGTCATATTCTTCAGTGACAGAGACGAAGTTCTTCTGGTCTCTGAGGAATTTGTTCTGACTGAGGAGTTGGGAATTCGCCAGTGTGGATTGCCTACACAGTGAGGAACATGATAGCTCTGAGGATTTTGCTACTCAAAATTCCGACCATTGCTGTGCTATGCGCCAGCTGTCCCAAAATATCTATCCACCTAACGGTCATATCATTGAAGGGCATTTTATGTCTTATCATGTCGGGCTTCTCCCTAGGCTATAAATAGCCACCCCCTACAACCACTAGCCGGTTGGCTATTCCGAGAGAAACTGACACTTGTCATTTAAGAGCAACCCGTCCTCCGAGGACTTTGAGCGAAAATCATCAAGTGAGGAAAAACCCAAACCCAAACACCTACAAACCCCAAGTGATTGAGCATCACTGAAGAGATTGATCCTGCGTGGAACCGACGCTTGTTACCTTTGAAGACTGTGCTTCTTCGAGACGGTTAGGCGTCATGGTCTAGAGCATCCAAGAGGAATTGTGGATCGCCAAGTGACCAAGTTTGTGAAGGTTTGGAAGTCGCCTGAAGACTTACCACGAGTGATTGGGCAAGGTCTGTATGACCTTAGCTCAAGGAGCATATGGTGAGGACTTGGTGTCCTAAGCTGCGTGCTCAGGACTGGGTGTCCGGGACTGTGTGTCCTCGAGTTTAAATACTCAGCCGCTCCAACCAGACGTACAACTGAGACAGCAGTTGGAACTGGTCTACCAAATCATTGTCTTCTCCAAGCTTACTGGTTCTATTTCCTCAACTCTTCCATTTCCTCATAACTATGTTGTGTGCTTGTTCATATCTGTGTTTGAAGACTTTGACTGAAGACTTTCTCAATTTCCTCAGTTCAATTTCTTTAGTCTGTTTGTCTTCATCCTGTGTTATCATGTGCTTACGCTTCCCGTACTCTGTGCCTGTCTTCATTTCATCATGATGACTATGCGTGTATTCTATTATGTTTACTTTTGAGTACTCATTTCGTTGCTAGTAGTTCTTCGCTAAGGAATTTCCTCACCGGCAAATTCCTCAGTGAAGAATTTCATAAAAATCGCCTATTCACCCCCCCCCTCTAGTCGATATAATACACTTTCACACCTGCCCCTAAGGGAGAGTCCTCAAGGCAGCGCCGTCGCGTCTCTCTTAACCTGGAGGTCACCACTATCAGTTCAGGATCAGGGTCTGGCTCAGGAGAGGATCCCGCAGCAGGACCATCCGAGCAGTAGATCACTAGAGTATCACCGTCATCGTGAGTATGATGTATGGATGTAGTCGTACGAGTTGTGATGCTTAGTTTCATGTATGCGGGTAGTAAACCCATCATGATGTTTAACTCTTATGTTGAGTCTATGTATAATTATGTTGGAACTTTCTGTTTATTCGCCTTGGTTTCTTTCACTATTTTCATCTGGGATTGTTGCTGGCTTTCCTCCCATTCTTGGATATTTCTCATCGCAGTTGTTGTGTATTGGGAAAATAAATAATAGGATGACGTGGGGAGGTAGCAGCAGCCAAGCTTGTGAGGATGTCCCTGTTCGTCGCTCCGCAAGACATGCAGGATATTCCCCCGAGCCGTACCAGCCACCTCCGCCTCCACCGCCACATCCGCCATCCACTGAGAAAATCATGCGAATGTTTGAAGAAAGGAGGAACAATGATCTGCTGGAACTATTGAAAAGTGTGCAAGTTATGGCTGGGAAGAATGGAAATCAGAATGGTCATTACTCCAAGCTGTCAGATTTTCAATGAACCAAGCCTCCCAGTTTCAGTCAAGTTATTGATCCATTGGACGCTAATGATTGGTTAAGGACTATTGAGACGAAACTGGAAATTTCTCACACTGAAGATGGAGACAAGGTCCCTTTCGCAACACATTATCTCAAAGGAGCTGCTGCGATATGGTGGGATAATGCTAAATCCATGTGGCCCACGGACGAGGAAATTACTTGGACTAAATTCAAGAATCATTTCCGCAAGTATCATATTCCCGCCGGAATTATGAAAATCAAGCAGCACGAATTCCTCGCTCTCACTCAAGGAAGCATGTCAGTAAGCGAGTATCTGAATAAGTTCAACCATTTGGCCCGCTATTCTCTCTATGATGTGGCCACCGAAGAAAGAAAGATCGACAAATTTCCTAGAGGACTGAATAAGCATCTCAGGTGCACTTTCAGTACGTTTGATTTTTCGGACTTTCAAACTCTGGTGAACAAGGCCCTTATCGCAGAAAGGGAACACAAGCTCATGCACGACAATAGACTAGCTAATAATGACCACAAGCGCAAATTCGAGCCTAAGAAGGATATGCAACCCATGCAGAAGGCCCGTACTTGGCAATAGACTCGGGTTGACTACAAACCCAACTGGTAGCAAAATGTCAACTAGACCACCACTCAAGTCAAGAATGTCATGACTAGTCCGGCATGGGAAGAATGTCAGCGCAACAATTATTGTTTCAACTGTGGACAAACCAGACATTACACCAAACAGTGCCCCAAGAACAGCAAGCCAACATCCCCATTACGTCCGCAAGTCAACTACCTGGAGCCATATTCTGTCCCGAGTGCCATCCATGGGAAAATCCATCATATCTCCGCCAATGAAGCCCTAGAGGACCCGGAAGTCGTCATTAGTATGTTTCCTGTTAATAACATACCTGCCATACTTTTATTTGACTCTGGGGCTTCCCACTCTTTTATTTCGCGGAGTTTTGCTACCCAAAACAAATTTCCTTGCTCGATTTTGGGAAAACATATGTTGGTACAATCCCCGGGATCCTTGCTGAGAAGCAACCTGGTCTGCCGCAATTTGGAAATTGATATCAAGGGAGTCAAGTTTCCAACGTCTCTGATCATCATCGAATCTGACAACTTGGATATTATTCTGGGAATGAACTGGTTAACCCAATACCAAGTATGCATCAACAGTGTGACCACAGAAGTTACCATGGCAAGTCAGGAGGGTCGCACCGCAAGTTTTTATGCCTGCAGAAGTATACCCAAGAAGGATATGGTTTTCACAGCTGTGGCGGAAGAAGTGGAATTGATTCCAATGGTCAGTGAGTATCCAGATGTATTTCCGGAGGAATTGCCAGGAATGCCGCCAGACAAAGAATTGGAGTTAGCAATTGACTTGGTGCCTGGAACCACACCGATACACAAGAAATATTATCGGATGCCTTCATCAGAATTGGTGAATTAAAGAAACAGCTGGATGAGATGCTACAGAAAGGATACATCTGCCCAAACTCTTCACCGTGGGGATCACCCACTATATTCGTGGATAAAAAGGATGGCAGTCTTCGGATATGTGTGGACTACCGTTAGTTGAATGACGTCACCATCATAAACAAGTATCCATTACCAATGATTGTTGATTTGTTTGATCAACTCGGTGGGGCCAAAGTATTCTCCAAAATTGATTTGAGGACTAGATATCATCAACTCAAAATCAAGAAGGAAGATATTCCCAAGACCGCGTTCACTACTCGATACGACCTTTATGAGTATACCATTATGTCATTCGGTCTCACCAACGCCCCTGCCTTCTTCATGCATATGATGAAGAAGGTGTTTATGGACTTCTTGGACAAATTTGTGGTTGTGTTCATTGATGACATCCTCATTTATTCAAAAAGCAAAGACGAACACAAGGATCACCTCCGAGCAGTTTTGCAAAGACTCCGCGACCATCAGCTCTACGTGAAGTTCAGCAAATGTGAATTTTGGTTCAAGCAAGTGGGATTTTTAGGGCATGTTCTCTCAGCAAAAGGAATAGCCGTGGATCCAAGTAAGGTGAAAGATGTGCTTGATTGGTCTGCACCCATGACAGTCTCAGAAATCTGGAGTTTCCTTGGACTAGCCGGGTATTATCGCCGCTTTATTGAAGGATTCTCTAAGATTTCCAAGCCAATGACAGAACTCCTAAAGAAGGATAAGAAGTTTGAATGGACCGAGGACTGCGAACGGAGTTTCAATGAGTTAAAAATCAGACTGACGTCAGCACCATTATTGACTCTTCCCGACATCTACCGCAGTTTTGATGTCTACTGCGATGCCTCCAGAAAAGGCCTTGGATGTGTACTTATGCAAGATGGCAAGGTTGTGGCCTATGCATCCCAGCAACTACGGCTGCGTGAAGGAAATTATCCCACTCATGATTTGGAATTGGCTGCGGTGGTGCACGCTTTGAAGATTTGGAGACACTATCTTATTGGAAAGAGGTGTCGGATATTTACCGATCACAAGAGCCTCAAGTATATATTCACTCAGCCTGATCTAAACCTTCGGCAGTGAAGATGGCTCGAGTTGGTTAAGGATTATGACCTCTGTATAAATTATCACCCGGGTAAAGCTAATGTGGTGGCTGATGCTCTCAGCCGAAAGCCTGCCAACCTGAATGCTCTAATGGATTCTTTGCCTCCTGAACTTTGTGAAGAAATCGCTCAGCTAAATTTGGTAATCATGGATGCCAGTCTTGCCAGCATATTGGAAATTTCTCCTACCCTCGTGGCAGAAATTCACAGCGCTCAAGTAGATGACAAATCATTGCAAGTATATGCCAAGTGTTTGCAAGAAGGACAGACACACGATTTCTCTAAGGATCAGCAAGGTACGCTAAGGTTTCGAGGAAGGATTTGCGTACCCAACCAAGAAAGTCCGAGAAAGAAGATATCGGCAGAAGCACATGAATCGTCATACTCAATTCACCCAGGTGGCACCAAAATGTATGAAGATCTTCGTCAGATATTCTAGTGGGATGGAATGAAGAAAGACATCGCTTACTTTGTGGCTTGTTGTGATATATGCAACAAGGTAAAGGCAGAACACCAAAGACGCACCGGACTCCTTCAACCCTTACCCATATCGTGATGGAAATGGGATAATGTCTGCATGAATTTCATCAGGGGTTTACCAAGGACTCACCGAGGGAATGACGCAATATGGGTCATAGTGGACACATTGATGAAGGTAGCCCATTTCCTTCCCATCCGGACCACCTACCGTGCTGATCAACTTGCACAATTATATGTGTCCAGAATCGCCAGTCTGCATGGAGTGCCAAAGTCTATCACCTCAGATAGAGGATCGCTCTTCACTTCAGCATTTTGGTCCCGACTACATCGAGCCTTGGGGACTTCCCTGAAATACATCACAACTTATCATCGCCAGATAGATGGACAGACTGAGCGAGTAAATCAAATACTTGAGGATATGCTCCGAGCATGTGCATTGGACCAAGGATCCAAGTGGGAAAACTGTCCGCCATACGCCGAGTTTTCTTACAACAGCAGTTTCCAGACCAGGTTAAAGATGTCACCCTATGAGGCCCTGTATGGTTGTTAGTGCCGCACTCCACTGAACTGGTCTCAAACCGGAGATAGCCATATTTTCGGGGCTGATTTAATGATCAAAGCTGAGAAGCAAGTCAAGGAGATCCGGGACAGACTGCAGTTGGCCAAGTCATGACAGAAAAGTTATTATGACACAAAACATCATCAGATCAGCTTTGAACCCGGAGAACATGTGTATCTCCGAGTCACCCCTATGAAAGGAGTTAAGATATTTCAGACCTGAGGAAAATTGGCACCCAGATATATTGGTCCATTTCCAGTCATGTCCAGAGTCAGAACAGTTGCCTATTAGTTGGAATTGCCACCAGAACTATCAGAGGTACACAATGTGTTTCAGGTCTCACATCTAAGGAGATGTATCTTGCCACCGGAGAAAAGGACTGATAAGGCAGAGATAGAACTGGCTAAGGATTTAACATATGAGGAAAGAACAATCAGAATATTGGATGAGACAGAAAGAGTCACTCGCAGCAAAGTGATAAAGTTTTACAAGGTTAAGTGGGAGCATCACACTGAGGAAGAGGCAACCCGGGAAAGAGAGGAATTTTGAAGGACTGCTTACCCAGAACTGTTTTCCCGAGCAACCGAATCTTGAGGACGAGATTCATCCTAAGTGGGGAAGGTTTGTGACAGCCTGAATTTTGCCTTCTCTTTTTTTTCGGACTTGATTTTGCCTTTGCCTTGGATTTGAGTTTTTGGAATCAATCCAAATGGACTTATCACTTGGGCACGCCCTTGACCTTCACCCAAGTGACCCATCTACCTCTCATTCAATCTCATTTCTCTAAAAAAATCCCAAAGTGGTCAAATGAATATTTTTTATAAAAGAAAAATATTCAATTTGTATTCTGAAACTCATTTCAGAAACTAGTGCTCCAAAGCAACCCTCATTTTTATTGCTCCAAAAATCTTGAAATAATTCCTGAATATTCTTTGAACCTTGTCCCCCCTCCCCAAGCAAAAATATTGCATGACTTCTTGTAATATTTTGGATACAGAAAATCATTTCCCTTCTGGCCCAAAAATGCACCTTGTACAGCAAGTGTATTTTTGCTTGATCCTTTGGCCCTAGTTTTTATTGAGCCTCATTACCCACCTTAGTAAACCCTAATCCCAGAAGATCAGCCCTAATGGCCTTCTAGAAGCCCTGCAAACATAGTGGCCAAGTTTCTGGCCAGAAACTTGCCAAGAAGCTTGAGTCACTTCTGGTCGGCCTGGCAGTGAGTCCTCAGCCTCCCTAGACCTAACACTGCGTGGACTATAGCCCAGACAAGGTTTGGCCGAGTGTGGACATCGTTTTGACCATGCCAGGGTGGTGACCGCGTGTGGACACGGGGTCTGGCATGTGTTCGACGCGCTCTGCATCGCGCCAATGCCTCTGTTCGGCGCGTGCTCGAGCCAGAGCTCGCCGGTGACTGTCGCGATGTGCCACCAGCTTTGACTCATCACCCTTGACCTCTCCCTGGTGCTCGCTGACGCCGGAGACGCCGCAACAAGCACGGGCACATCGCGGCCGAAAGCCATAGTGATCTCGTGCCCTTGTCTTCTTCTCCCCTTCCTCCCGTGCTCGTCCGCAAGCGTGGACAGCTCCCGCCTGAGCGCTGAGCCCTTGCCCCCTCTCACTGGCACCCTTCGTCGTCCCTCACCGGCTTCCAGAGAACTCCGGTGGCGCCACGTACCCCCTCCTACTCTGGATATATATAGAGCCGCTCCCTCCGTTCCGAAGCCACACACCGCACTTCTCAACCACCACGGACATGTAGGATAGTCGTAGCCTGGTCGGGCAGGACTTTGGCCGTCGACCACGACCAGAGATCGCCGGTGATTCCCGTAGCCCAGCCACCCTGCTCCAGAGCCCCTCAAGCTCAACCAACCTCTCAGGCGCATAATTGGAGGTCCACTGGTGTCGCCTGGAAGCAGCAGAGCCCTGGAGTCGCCCCTTGTCGTCGCCTTCTTCCTCTCTGGCAAGCCCCGACCGCCACCGCCGCTTGCGAGCTTGGTTGCGAGCAGCTCCGACCATCCCCCAACAAGCCACGGGTACGGGCAGGTGCGCCGTGACCCCCTCTCCACTTCTATCCCTCTGGCTTCGCCCAAGAACCTCTCATCACCGACATAAGCTCCGATGGAGCACCGCCTGATACGTCTCTGTCGTATCTACTTTTCCAAACACTTTTTCCCTTGGTTTGGACTCTAACTTGCATGATTTGAATGGAACTAACCCGGACTGACGCTGTTTTCAGCAGAATTGCCCTGGTGTTATTTTTGTGCAGAAATAAAAGTTCTTGGAATGACCTGAAAATCAACGGAGATTATTTTTGGAATATATAAAAAATACTGGAAGAAGAATCCACGTCAGGGGGCCCACACCCTGTCCACGAGGGTGGGGGTGCGCCTACCCCCCTGGGCATGCCCCTACCTCGTGGGCCCCCTAACACTCCACCGACCTCAACCTTGACTCCATATATTCTCTTTTGGGGAGAAAAAAATCAGGGAGAAGGATTCATCGTGTTTTACGATACGGAGCCGTAGCCAAGCCCTAAACTCTCTCAAGAGGGCTGATTTGGAGTCCGTTCGAGGCTCCGGAGAGGGGAATCCGTCGCCATCGTCATCATCAACCTTCCTCCATCACCAATTTCATGATGCTCACCGCCATGCATGAGTAATTCCATCGTAGGCTTGCTGGACGGTGATGGGTTGGATGAGATTTATCATGTAATCGAGTTAGTTTTGTTAGGGTTTGATCCCTAGTATCCACTATGTTCTGAGATTGATGTTGCTATGACTTTGCTATGCTTAATGCTTGTCACTACGGCCTGAGTGCCATGATTTCAGATCTGAACCTATAATGTTTTCATGAATATATGTGAGTTCTTGATCCTATCTTGCAAGTCTATAGTCACCTATTATGTGTTATGATCCATTAACCCTGAAGTGACAATAATCAGGATACTTACCGGTCATGACCGTAGTTTGAGGAGTTCATGTATTCACTATGTGTTAATGCTTTGGTCTGGTACTCTATTAAAAGGAGGCCTTAATATCCCTTAGTTTCCAATAGGACCCCGCTGCCACGGGAGGGTAGGACAAAAGATGTCTTGCAAGTTCTTTTCGATAAGCACGTATGGCTATATTCGGAATACATGCCTACATTACATTGA
Source organism: Triticum dicoccoides (assembly GCF_002162155.2). Classification (NCBI taxonomy): domain Eukaryota; kingdom Viridiplantae; phylum Streptophyta; class Magnoliopsida; order Poales; family Poaceae; genus Triticum; species Triticum dicoccoides. The sequence goes on from NC_041380.1 coordinate 260,729,895, forward strand.
TGAACTGGAGCTAGTTCTGTGTCACCCTATGTTATAACGGTTGCATGATTGATCGCATCCGACATAATTCTCCATCACCGATCCAATGCCTACAAGCTTTTCATATATTGTTCTTCGCTTATTTACTTTTTCGTTGCTACGGTTACAATCACTATAAAACCAAAACTGATATCGTTACTTTTACCACAGTTACCACTACTATCATATTACTTTGCTACTAAATACTTCGCTGCAGATATTAAGTTTCCAGGTGTGGTTGAATTGAAAACTCAGCTGCTAATACTTGAGAATATTCTTTGGCTCCCCTTGTGTCGAATCAATAAATTTGGGTTGAAAACTCTACCTTGGAAAACTGTTGCGATCCCCTATATTTGTGGGTTATCAAGACTATTTTCTAGCGCCATTGCCGGGGAGCATAGCTCTATTCTTATAGTCACTTGGGATTTATATCTGCTTATCACTATGAAGAACTTGAAAGATCAAAGAACCAAGATTTTCCCCTCAACTACGAGGGGAGGTAAGGAATTACCATCTAGCTATGCACTTGATTCACCTTCTGTTTTGAGTAAACTTGCGACACCTACACATGCTATTGATTCTGATAGGTCACATGTTATTGATGACGCCACTTCTACTTGGAATGATACTTATGATGAAACTACTTCTATGCTTGATACTACTGTGCCATTAGGTGAATTTCTTGATGAACAACTTGCTAGGGCTAGATAGAATGAAATTATTGAATCTGATAATACTGATGAAAGTGATGATGAAGATTCTCCCCCTAGATATGAATTGCCAGTTGTTCCTGAGGGTTATGTTATGGATGAAGAAACTGCTAGAGACTTCTTAGCTTGCAATGATAGATCTTATCTTAAGAAGTTATTAGCTAAGCTTAAAGAAAAGTCTTTGAATGCTAGAATTAAATATGACCCCACTTTTGCTACTTCACATATCTTTATTACTAACAAGGATTATGATTTCTCTGTCGATCTTGAGTTAATTACTTTGGTTGAATCTGATCCTTTTTATGGCTATGAATCTGAAACTATTGTGGCACATCTTACTAAATTAAATGATATAGCCACCCTGTTTACTCATGATGAGAAAACTCGCTATTACTTTATCCTTAAGTTGTTTCCGTTCTCATTAAAGGGTGATGCTAAAACATGGTTTAATTCTCTTGATCCTAGTTGTGTGCGTAGTCCCTAGTATATGATTTGTTACTTCTCTGCTAAATATTTCCCCGCTCATAAGAAACAAGCTGCTTTAAGGGAAATATATAATTTTGTGCAAATTGAAGAAGAGAGTCTCCCATGAGCTTGGGGGAGGCTTCTCCGATTACTTAATGCTTTGCCTGATCATCCTCTCAAGAAAAATGAGATACTTGATATCTTTTATAATGGACTAACCGATGCTTCCAGAGATTACCTGGATAGTTGTGCTGCCATTTTCGATCTCCTTGCTCAAAGCTGCTCTCACAAAACTGCTTTGGGGGATTGTTCTTCGGTATGTGACTCCTCCAATGGTCCAATTAGTTTTTGTTCTAGTGCTTTATTTATTGCAAATTTTTGCTACTTAGGTGACCCTGTTCTTGAGCTTGCATTTCAAATTTATGTGGTCAAAATAGTTTTAGTGCATGATATAGCCTCTAGGCACTTGTAGGAGTAGTTGCTATCAATTTAGTTGAGTTTGGTTCATTTTTATTTTGAGTCACTAAAAATTTCAGAAATTTTTCCGAGGAATAAATGTGTTTAGGAAAATTTACCAAGGTGGTTCCTCAAGGAAGCAAGGACCCAGGTCCCCAATACGCGAGCCGGACAATGAACTACCAAGGGAGGCTCAAGTGCGGCCTTGTGAATGGCCGTTGAGGGAGTCCTGGATTAGGGGGTCTCCGGACAGCCGGACTATATCCTTTGGCCGAACTGTTGGACTATGAAGATACAAGATTGAAGACTTCGTCCCGTGTCCGGATGGGACTCTCCTTTGCATGGAAGGCAAGCTAGGCAATACGGATATGTAGATCTCCTCCCTTGTAACTGACTTTGTGTAACCCTAGCCCCCTCCGGTGTCTATATAAACTGGAGGGTTTAGTCCGTAGGACAACATACAATCATACCATAGGCTAGCTTCTAGGGTTTAGCCTCTATGATCTCGTGGTAGATCAACTCTTGTAATACTCATATCATCAAGAACAATCAAGCATGACGTAGTGTATTAGCTCCTTCAAGAGGGCCCGAACCTCGGTAAACATCGTGTCCCTTGTCTCTTGTTACCATCCGCCTTAGACGCATAGTTCGGGACCCCCTACCCGAGATCCGCCGGTTTTGACACCGACATTGGTGCTTTCATTGAGAGTTCCACTGTGTCATCACCATAAGGCTTGATGGCTCCTTCGATCATCATTAGCGATGCGGTCCAGGGTGAGGTTTTCCTCCCTGGACAGATCTTTGTATTCGGTGGCTTCACACTGCGGGCCAATTCGCTTGGCCATCTAGAGCAGAAAGAGAGCTACGCCCCTAGCCATCAGGTCAGGTTCGGAAACTTAAACTACACTGCCGACATCCGCGGAGACTTGATCTTCGACGGATTCGAGCCCATGTGAGGTGCGCCGCACAGTCATGACGAGCATGACGTAACTCTGCCGTCAGACAATATTCAGGAAATCGCATCTGCAACTACACCGGCTGTCAACCCGGAGCAAATCACGCCATCCGAGAGCGGAGGGATAGACCCCGCCATGGAGGCCGCACTCCCAGTGGCGATAGAGCCGGATACTGACTTCACCCCTTACCAGAGTCGTGTCGCCGAACCACTGGATTCACCTCCGGCCACGGTGAGGGAGTCCTGGATTAGGGGGACTCCGGACAGCCGGACTATATCCTTTGGCCGGACTGTTGGACTATGAAGATACAAGATTGAAGACTTCGTCCCGTGTCCGGATAGGACTCTACTTGGCGTGGAAGGCAAGCTAGGCAGTACGGATATGGATATCTCCTCCTTTGTAACCGACCTTGTGTAACCCTAACCCTCTCCGGTGTGTATATAAACCGAAGGGTTTTAGTCCGTAGGACAACATATAATCATACCATAGGCTAGATTCTAGGGTTTAGCCTCTCCGATCTCGTGGTAGATCAACTCTTGTAATACTCATATCATCAAGAATAAATCAAGCAGGACATAGTGTTTTACCTCCATCAAGAGGGCCCGAACCTGGGTAAAACATTGTGTCCCCTGCCTCCTATTACCATCCGCCTTAGACGCACAGTTCGGGACCCCCTACCTGAGATCTGCCGGTTTTGACACCGACATTGGTGCTTTCATTGAGAGTTCCTCTGTGTCGTCATCATCAGGCTTGATGGCTCCTTCGATATCGTTAGCGATGCAGTCCAGGGTGAGACTTTTCTCCCCGGGCAGATTTTTGTATTCGGTGGCTTTGCACTGCGGGCCAATTCGCTTGGCCATCTGGAGCAGATTGAAAGCTATGCCCCTGGCCATCAGGTCAGGTTTGGAAGCCTAAACTATACGACTGATATCCGCGGAGATTTGATATTCGACGGATTCGAGCCCCTACCGAGTGCGCCACACTGTCACGATGGGCATGATTTAGCTCTGCCACCGAACAGTGTCCTGGAGACCGCACCTGCAGCCGCTCCGACCTTTAATTCGGAGCCAACTGCACCATCCGAGGGCGGGTGGTTAGACCCCGCCGCGGAGGCAGCAGCCTCAACAGAGATCGAACCGAACACCAACCTTATCCTTCGCGAGGATCGTGACTCCCCATTGCCGGACTCTCCTCCGGACTCTGGACCATCCGCGCCCCTACCAATCGAATCCGATTGGGCGCCGATCATGGAGTTCACTACCGCGGATATCTTTCAGCACTCGCCCTTCGGCGACATACTGAATTCACTAAGGTCTCTCTCTTTGTCAGGAGAGTCCTGGCCGGATTATGACCGGCAGGATTGGGATGCGGACGATGAAGAAATTCGACGCCCACCCACCACCCACTTCATATCCACTGTCGATGACTTAACCGACATGCTCGACTTCGACTCCGAAGACATCGACGGTATGGACGACGATGAAGGAGACGAACAGGAACCAGTGCCTATAGGGCACTGGAAAGCCACCTTGTCGTATGACATATATATGGTGGACACACCCAAAGAAGGCAATGGCGATGGAACAGCGGAGGATGACCCCTCCAAGAAGCAACCTAAGCGCCGGCGTCAGCGGCGCCGCTCTAAGTCCCGCCAAAGAAAAAATGGTGATTCCGGCACAGGAGATAATAACACCCCGGGCAGTGCCGAAGACAACCCCCTCCAGCAAGATTCGGCACAGGAGGATGGAGAAGCCAGCCCTCAAGAGAGAGCGGCAGATAGAGAGGAAGAGGATGATAATTATATACCTCCCTCCGAAGACGAGGCAAGCCTCGGCGATGACGAATTTTTCATGCCTGAGGATCCCATTGAGCAAGAGCGCTTCAAGCGCTGGCTTATAGCCACGGAAAATAGCCTTAAGAAAAAGCAGCAGCAGCTTAGAGCTGATCAAGACTTGCTAGCCGACAGATGGACTGAAGTCCTTGCGGCCGAGGAATATGAACTCGAACGCCCCTCCAAAAGCTACCCAAAACGCAGGTTGCTACCCTGATTAGAGGAGGAAGCATCTAAACCTACGTCCCAGCGTATGACGCGGCTGACCTGCCACCTTGTGGCCGCGATAGAGAGGCCTCTCGGCCCACAACTCAAGCCGCACCCTGGCGCCACTCAAAAAATACCAAGGCTCGGGGAAACGGGCTAGACCTGCGAGATATATTGGAGGACAAAGCAAGGCAAAAAAGATCGATCTACGGATCGCGTGGGCACCCCATGACACGAGACGATAACCGTCACGCCGGATACAGCAAAAGTAAATCCGGCCGGGCCGAACACAACAGACAAAACTCATTTCAGCAGCATCGTGATATAGCCCAGTACAGAGGCGCCGCACACCCGTTATGCCTCACAGATGAAGTATTGGATCATCAAATCCCAGAGGGTTTCAAACCCGTGAATATTGAATCATATGATGGTACGACAGATCCCGGGGTATGGATCGAGGACTATCTCCTTCATATCCACATGGCCCGTGGTGACGATCTACACGCCATCAAATACCTCCCACTCAAGCTTAAAGGACTAGCCCGGCATTGGCTCAACAACTTGCCAGTAGAATCCATAGGTTGTTGGGAGGACCTGGAAGCCGCATTCCTCGGCAACTTCTAGGGCACCTATGTACGACCACCAGATGCGGATGACTTAAGCCACATAATTCAACAGCCAGAGGAATCGGCCAGGCAATTCTGGACACGGTTCCTAACTAAGAAAAATCAAATCATCGACTGCCCGGATGCAGAGGCCCTAGCAGCTTTGAAGCATAACATCCGCGACGAGTGGCTTGCCCGGCACCTTGGACAAGAAAAGCCGAAATCTATGGCAGCCCTCACGACACTCATGACCCGCTTTTGCGCGGGAGAAGATAGCTGTCTAGCTCGTAGCAATAACATGTCAAAGAGCCCTAGTAATTCGGTGTGACGCCCCGTGACCGATGTGCGAGGTGTCTCCCAGTTTTTCGCATCGTTGCCATGTCATTTGCTTGCGTGTTGCATCTTGTCATGTCATCATGTGCATTGCATCATCATGTTTTCAAAACTTGCATCCGTCCCGGTCTCCTCGTTCCGTCCGTTGTCCGTTCTGAGCCCAGACACACTTGCACGCGCCCGCGGCATGTCTGAAATAGTATTTTATAAGTGGCCGGAAAATATTCTTGGAATGGGATGAGAGTTGACGTGTGGTCTTATTATAGTGTAGATAGACCGCCTGTCAAGTTTCATCGCATTCGGAGATCGTTTGATGCCCCAACGGGTAACTATAGCGGCAGTATAGCCGGTCTAACGTCGGACGTTTTCGGTCTCCGGAAACCATGCCGGGCTGCATCTCTCCCCTCTTCCCTCAGACCAACCCACTCTTCACAATCCGCCAGACCCAACCTAATCTCTCTCGTTAGCCCGCGGCTATCCTCGCACGCGCGTCCAAAAAGTTGTCCCGGACCCGACCCGGACTGTCGCCACCGTTGTGTCCAGATCATCCCCAAACGTCTACAAAACATCTCCGTTTTGTTTATTGGACTTCCTAACCTATTTTTTTCTCAGCCATCTGATTTAGATTGAAGGGCTCTCATTAGTCTGCGTATAGACCCACTATATAAACCTGCAACCCTAAATTCTAGGGGCCTTGTCCCATCCATCCTTTCCCTAGCGCCGCCGCCACTCTCTCGGGATCCCTCCCGATCCAAACCCACCAATCACCAGCCCCTCTTGATCCCCTCCATCCAGAGCACCTCTGCCCGAGCTCCTCCCGCAGCTCCCCATCGCCCTCGACCCTGCCTCATCGTCCGGCCGACACCAGCGACCGAAACCTCGCCGGAGATGAGTGCCCCGACAGCCCCGCTCCTTTTTCCCTCCTACTTCTCAACCTCTTTTTCTCACGATCTTCCCTTTCCTTTCTCTATTTTTCCTCTCACAGGGAACCATGGAGCCGCTGTTTGGAGCTCCATTACCGCCTCTCCCGCCGTCAACTCCCCGGACCGTCGACTCCCGGCCTCTGCCAACCTTCCTGTAGCCGCCCCGGTGTTCCCAGCCTCCTCCCCACGGAGTTCGCCGCCGCTGCTCTGCTTCCTGATGAGCAGGGGATGAGGCGCACGCTCACCACCCGCTCCCGTTGGCCGCGACGCCCGGGACCGCGTCGACCTCCTCGGCTCGCCTTCTACTTCGTGCGTCGACACCACGCCAAGCCGCCGCCGTCCCCGCGATGTCCCTGCAGCCAAGTCGATGCCGCTGTCCTCTGCATCGACATGGACGCGCAGCTAGAGCCCCGCCTTCCTCCGCCTCGCCTGTGGCCTCCTCTGTACAGGGTCCGGCCCCAACGCACCACCCCATGACCACCTAGAGCACCCACGCCCGCCGTCGACGAAGGTCACGGCCAGGTCGTCCTCGCTGCACCTGCGCCCTTCCCTTGTCTCTGTTCCGCTGAAGCTTCCGCTTGTCTGTAATCTCTCTCTCTCTGCATCTTGGACAGCGCCATGGATTTGGAGCCCCGCACCCGAGCTCCGTCCGCCACTGTTGCCCGGAACCGACGCCGGACGTCTCGATCCGCCTGTTCCCGCCGGTTCTTGTCGTCCCCGTTGCCAGGACCCCCCTGCCGTCGTCTCCTGCATCACCATGGACGTGCTGCTGTTTCTTTTCTTCAGAAGCGAACAGCAGCAACTCGCCCGCTCGTCTCGCCCGCGTGTTGACTGAGCGCAGGGTTAATAGGCCTAGTTGCACGCCCCCTGCAGGCCTTCCCTCTCCACTAGTTGGGCCAAGGCCCAATGGTCAGCAGCTGCCAACCCCCCCTCCCCTGTGCTGTTGGGCCAACCTCAGATTCGGCCCAATGTATTTTTTCCCTTGTCTGTGATTTTTTCCTTATTCCCGAGGCAACAGTTTTGCAGAAAACCCCTTCATGATCATGCATATAAGAACTCTCCAACCATGCATCATATGTAAAAACTTTATATATGAAACTTGCTTAGATTTTCATCTAGTTTAATAATATGCAACTTTCATCTATGTTTAAAATGTTTAAAATGATGTTTGTTTAAATTTGCTTAAATAACTTCCTAAAATGATTTAATTCATAACTAAATAACCGTAACTCGGAATTTAATAAACTTTATATGTAAATGGGGTGGAAAATGCCTAGTTTAACATGGTGACCTTACTTTGCATGTTTAATTACTCTAAAATTATGTTTACGGCAGAACAGTACCATAACCAAAATATGCACATGAGGAGTTTCCGGACTTGTTGTTTTGTTGTTCCGGCCTCATTTAACCTTGACTAGATAGGTAGTTTTACTTTGCTTCACCCTCTTGCCATGTTTAACAACATTTAATATTGTTGGGTAAATAAACAAGATCGAACTAAATAACTTGTCGTGGTGTTTTGTCAATATGCAACTCTTTGCATATTGAGCTCCACTTAATTTGTAGGATTGCTTGTGCATTTTGCCATGCCATGCCTCTTTAAACCGGAAATGCATCATACTTGATTGTGCATCATGCCATGATTATGTGGTGGTTGTTTACTATGTTGTTTGCTTCTTTCTGGTGTTGCTTCTTCGGGTTGGTTCCGGTAACGTCGCGTTTGTGAGGAACCGTTCGACTACGTCCATTTGTCTTCTTCATGGACTCGTTCTTCTTCCTTGCGGGATTTCAGGCAAGATGACCATACCCTCGAAATCACTTCTATCTTTGCTTGCTAGATGCTCGCTCTTTTGCTATGCCTATGCTGCGATACCTACCACTTGCTTATCATGCCTCCCATATTGTTAAGCCAAGCCTCTAACCCACCTTGTCCTAGCAAACCGTTGTTTGGCTATGTTACCGCTTTGCTCAGCCCCTCTTATAGTGTTGTTAGTTGGAGGTGAAGATTGAAGTTTGTTCCTTGTTGGAACTTGGGGATTTTGTTCCTTGTTGGAACATGGTTACTTGTTGGGATATCACAATATCTCTTATTTAATTAATGCATCTATATATTTGGTAAAGGGTGGAAGGCTCGGCCTTATGCCTGGTGTTTTGTTCCACTCTTGCCGCCCTAGTTTCTGTCATATCGGTGTTATGTTCCCGGATTATGCGTTCCTTACGCGGTTGGGTTATAATGGGAACCCCTTGACAGTTCACCTTGAATAAAACTCCTCCAGCAAGGCCCAACATTGGTTTTACCATTTGCCACCTAGCCTTTTCTTTCCCTTGGGTAGGCCTGCCCAAGGGTCATCTTTATTTAAACCCCCGGGCCAGTGCTCCTCTAAGTGTTGGTCCAACTTGTCAGCCGCCTGTGGCCACCAGGGGCAACTCTGGGCTGGCCTACCGGAAGTTTGGACAATCCGGTGTGCCCTGAGAACGAGATATGTGCTGCTCCTATCAGGATTTGTCGGCACATTCGGGTGGCTTTGCTAGTCTTATTTTACCATTGTCGAAATGTCTTGTAACCGGGATTCCGAGTCTAATCGGGTCTTCCCGCTAGAAGGAATATCCTTCATTGACTGTGAGAGCGTGTGATGGGCTAAGTTGGGACACCCCTGCAGGGATTTGCACTTTCGAAAGCCGTGCCCGCGGTTATGGGCAGATGGGAATTTGTTAATGTCCGGTTGTAGAAAACCTGAAGTTTACCTTAATTAAAATGCACCAACCGCGTGTGTAACTGTGATGGTCTCTTATCGGCGGAGTCCGGGAAGTGAACACAGTGTTGGAGTAATGGTTGACGTAGGTTGTTCTAGGATCACTTATTGATCATAGTTTCTCGATCGTGCTTTGCCTTCTTTTCTCGCTCTCTTTTGCGTATGTTTAGCCACCAAATATGCGAGTTGCTTGCTACAGCTCCACCTCATACCTTTACCTTACCCATAAGCTTAAATAGTCTTGATCGCGAGGGTGTGAGATTGCTGAGTCTCTGTGACTCATAGATACTTCCAAAACCAGTTTGCAGGTGCTGATGTTACCGAGCAGGTGACGCAACCAAGCTCAAGGAGGAGCTCGATGAAGATCTTGTCCTTTGTGTTGTTTCTTTCTAGTTGATCAGTAGTGGAGCCCAGTTGGGGTCGATCAGGGATCTGTGTAGCTTTTGGGGTAGTCTTCTTTTATTTTGGTTCCATAGTCAGACCTTGATTGTATCTGGTTGATGTAATGCTTTATTCATGTATTTGTGTGAAGTGGTGATTGTAAGCCACCTATGTATCTTTTTCCCTTATGTATTACATGGGTTGTGTGAAGATTACCTCACTTGCGACATTGCTTTCAATTCGGTTATGCTTCTAAGTCGTGCTTCGACACGTGGGAGATATAGCCGCATCAAGGGCGTTACAAGTTGGTAATTAGAGCCTTCCCCGACTTTAGGAGCCCCCTGCTTGATCGAATCGCTGGCGTTATTGAGTCTAGAAATGTTTTGAGTTATTTAGGATTATATATATCGGAGAGTTAGGACTTCTTTTTACTCCTCATTCCCTTCATCGCTCTGGTGAGGCATCCTGACATAGAGTTTTGACTCTTCTCTTCTCAAATTTCACGATATTTTTTTAGGATCACGCGGGTATCTTGGAATCGTTCTGATGGTTTTGTGACGAGAACATTGTTCTTGGTGCCTCCTGACATTTAGGGGTTGTGGCAGTGTCCCAGGGAGTTGAGCTTCGAGGTGTTGTCATCACAATTTTATCGTTGCAGTTCTGGAATACCTGAGTTTAGTTTTGCCGACATCGAAAATCTCTTTTATGCAGTTGTTGGTGAGATAACCTCGACGCCACCCAGTACTGGGGCGGGAGTTCGGGAGTGTTGCCATAACTCGTATAACAGATGCTTTTCGAAGGTTTCTTGGTTATGTGTTGAAGGATGGATACAGCTGGATGTAGGATTTGCTAGTTTTGGGTGAGATATTATGCTTCCCCTGTATCCCCAACACCTGATTGCATAACCGGAAAATTTCGTGAGTTTATAAGTGGGAATTCAAGTAGCTCTTAGGATATCTTTCCGACAGATGTATGATATGAAATTGGGGTTCGACATCTAGTGGTCCGCCTATCCACGGTTGGTTTTAGAGTGGTCTCGTTGTGTCTTAAAGAGTCCTTGGCTATGCCGACTTGGGGACGCTTCATATGTCATGTGCACTGCCTTGTACATGATGGTGTTGTACGATCGAGCCCGTGTAGGCCCCACCGTGAAAACTTCGGACGAAATCTCTATCATATGTTTGTTCCGGCTTATTCTGCAAGCCAATCCTTTGTTTTGTTTTGAGTTGTGGTATTCGAGTTGCTTCAATGTCAAATGTTGATTCCATACCTTCCCCCAAATGGTGTTCTCATACTTCGATGTGAATACTAATCCTTCTCGATCATCGAGTTTGTCATTTCAATTTCTTGTCAACCAGTGTGCTTCTCTTCAAGTGGATCCGATCATTTCAACATCCGCAAGATCCAATCTCAGTTTTTCATCAACGTTGTTTGTTTCATCCGTCTCCAAGTTGCCTTTGTTTTTCCCGCCCACCTACCTTTTTCTTCAAGGTATCCGATATCTTAATCAAGCATCCTTTTATTCTTGTGAAGTCTCTCCGTACTTTTCCGTCAATGTTCTTATCCGGTGATTCTCATGAAGATACTAACGGAGCCTCAAGTTCATCATTATTTGCTCTTTTTCTTCTCCGGTGGAACCAATTCAAGCTTTTGGTGTTGATCATATCCCTTTTCCCTCATTTCTAATGCTTTCTCATGCCGGTGCACCTCGTAATCATCCACTTCTCTCTATTCAATTTTTCCGGAGTGCTCAAGATATCTCGAAGATTCGTGTTTCCACTCTGCATTCGTTCAAGATCTTTCGAGGATGTTACCTCATTCAAGCCATTTATTTCAACCGGCGCAATCTATCTTCTAAATCATTCAACGATGTTTCTTTTGAGTGGGCCCCAACCCACAGGTCTTTTCCCAGGATCTTACCTGACTCTTTTTTTTTCCGGAGCTATCCTCAAATTCTTTTCTAAAGTTTGACATAAGAATGAATTGTCATCAGTTATATGTATTTCTTCAAGATCTTTCAAATTCTTTTCATCATTGGCTCAACCTTTTCTATTCTTCATTCCGGAGTGTCTAAAAAATTCTTGGTGGTGTTTCCCGTTGTCATTCTCAGTTTTTGAAGACCGAAGAAGAGTTTCTTTTAAATATTGCCTCATTCTCTGCCATCCTCTCATAATTGTTTTCGGTTGTGAGATTTTTCACCCATCCGGAGCAATTCAAGATTCTGTTCAATTTGATTCATCCGGAGCCCATCATTTCAGAAGACTTATTCATTCTCAGCTTTGAGCTCTCGTTCTCCAAATCTTATCGGCGCATCGTTCAAACATTCTCTTATCAGCTCGTGATTTTTTTCATTCACTTGCATTTAAACTCTCTCAAGCATGTTTATTTAATTGCTAATTCTTCCCGGTGTTTCTTCATGTTTTAATCGTTCTTTTTCAATTCTTATGGTGGTTTGTTCAAGAGTTTTCTTCCTTCGTGTATCATATCTATGCATTCGTGCTTTTCAAATCCTTCCGGTGGAGCGTTGAAGACCTTCTCAAATTTGTGATATATCTATCTTAATTCTTTCTACGAGAATAAGTAGTATGCCAAAGCCATTGATTGTCATCAATTTAATTGGTGAAGGATGAGCATAACATAATTCTTATTCTTGATTCACCCAAGTGATTAATTCCCTATTCCGGAGGCTCATCAAATTCTTGATTTAAATTGTTTCATCTTCTCTTTTCCCGGAGATCCAACCTTTTTTTTTAAAATTACATCTCCACGGAGATTCATTTAAATCATTGCAAGGCTTCAACCTTATTCTTTTCATCCTCCACTTCATTTGATCATTCTTTTTACCGGAGTTTTCACGAAGGCTCATCATGGTGGTTCTTCAAGGATTTAATTCCTTCTCAAAGTGTTCATCAACATTTTTTCTAAGGAGCTCAAGTTTTTCTTCATCTTTTAATCCGGAGTGCAATTCTTTCTACCATACCATTGGAGGTGGTATTATGTCATTCTTGATGATTTCCCTTCGTGCTTCGTGAGTCACAAGTTATCAAGAATGAAATATTTTAAATCCATCAACCTTTTCATTGGAGTTATCTTGGGTTATATTTCACCTAAAGCTTTCCCTAAGGATTGTGGCTATTTCTGGTTCTTATAAATGATCCAAGTTCTTCATTTATCCTCCCGGTGAAATAAGTTTCTCGTCCCCTTGTTCTTATCAATCCAATTCTTTTTTCCGTGAGTGGCAGGTTGTCACCTCATATTTTGAGATGTATTCCATAAGACCATATCAATCTTATTCTTTTCGTTGTTGGTTTTCCAACAACTCCGTTCTAGCATTTGGTGTAAGCGTGCTCTCGTTTTTTTCCCTTTGTTCATTCCATTCTTACTTTTGTTCCAGAGGCATTGTGATGTTGCTCTCTTCAACCGTCTTCTGTTTTTGTCAGGATCGTGTTCTCTCCTATGCTTATTCAACTAACCGGAGTGTTGTGTCTTCTCTTCTAGTTCTTTTGATCTTATAAAGTCTTGCATCCCTTCTCAACCGGAGTGATGTTTGAATGTATTCTTCCTTGTTCCTCTTTCTTAATGGAGTGCTTTCAACTTTGTTCTTCTCCGTTGCTTTCTTTCTTTAATTTTGCTCAACCTTTTGAAGGTTCTTCGGTCTCACTCGTTTGTCAAAGAAGCAACTTAGTTTTACCTCTTCCCTTTCTCTTCCGTTTTCCCTCCGGTGCCATTCTAGATCTCGGGACGAGATCCTTTCATAGTGGTGGAGTGTTGTGACGCCCCGAGACCGATGTGCCAGGTGTCTCCCAGTTTTTTGCTATCCTTGCCATGTCATTTGCTTGCGTGTTGCATCTTGTCATGTCATCATGTGCATCGCATCATCATGTTTTCAAAACTTGCATCCGTCCCGGTCTCCTTGTTCCGTCCGTTGTCCATTCTGAGCCCAGACACACTTGCACGCGCCCGCGGCATGTCTAAAATAGTATTTTATAAGTGGCTGGAAAATGTTCTCGGAATGGGATGAGAGTTGACGTGCGGTCTTATTATAGTGTAGATAGACCGCCTGTCAAGTTTCATCGCATTCGGAGATCGTTTGATGCCCCCAACGGGTAACTATAGCGGCAGTATAGCCGGTCTAACGTCGAACGTTTTCGGTCTCCGGAAACCGTGCCGGGCTGCATCTCTCCCCTCTTCTCTCAGACCAACCCGCTCTTCACAATCCGCCAGACACAACCTAACCTCTCTCGTCAGCTCGCGGCTCTCCTCGCGCGCGCGTCCGAAAAGCTGTCCCGGACCCGACCCGGACTGTCGCCACCGTTGTGTCCGGATCATCCCCAAACGTCTACAAAACATCTCTGTTTTGTTTATTGGAATTCCTAACCTATTTTTTTCTTAGCCGTCTGATTTAGATCGAAGGGCTTCCATTAGTCTGCGTATAGACCCACTATATAAACCTGCAACCCTAAATTCTAGGGGCCTTGTCCCATCCATCCTTTCCCTAGCGCCGCCGGCACTCTCTCGGGATCCCTCCCGATCCAAACCCACCAATCACCAGACCCTCTTGATCCCCTCCACCCCGAGCACCTCTGCCCGAGCTCCTCCCACAGCTCCCCATCGCCCTCGACCCTGCCTCGTCGTCCGGCCGACACCAGCGACCGAAACCTCGCCGGAGATGAGTGCCCCGACAGCCCCGCTCCTTTTTCCCTCCTGCTTCTCAACCTCTTTTTCTCATGATCTTCCCTTTCCTTTCTCTATTTTTTCTCTCACAGGGAACCATGGAGCCGCCGTTTGGAGCTCCATTACCGCCTCTCCCACCGTCAAGTCCCCGGACCGTCGACTCCCGGCCTCTCCCAACCTTCCTGCAGCCGCCCCGGTGTTCCCGGCCTCCTCCCCGCGGAGTTCGCCGCCGCTGCTCTGCTTCCTGATGAGCAGGGGATAAGGCGCACGCTCACCACCCGCTCCCGTTGGCCGCGACGCCCGGGACCGCGTCGACCTCCTTGGCTCGCCTTCTGCTTCGTGCGTCGACACCACACCAAGCCGCCGCCGTCCCCGCGATGTCCCTGCAGCCTAGTCGACACCGCTGTCCTCTGCATCGACATGGACGCGCAGCTGGAGCCCCGCCTTCCTCCGCCTCGCCTGTGGCCTCCTCTTTACAGGGTCCAGCCCCAACGCACCACCCCATGACCACCTAGAGCACCCACGCCCGCCGTCGACGAAGGTCACGGCCAGGTCGTCCTCGCTGCACCTGCTCCCTTCCCTTGTCTCTGTTCCACTGAAGCTTCCGCTTATCCGTAATCTCTCTCTCTCTCTCTCTCTCTCTCTCTCTCTCTCTCTCTCTCTCTGCATCTTGGACAGCACCATGGATTTGGAGCCCCGCACCCGAGCTCCATCCGCCACCATTGCCCGGAATCGACACCGGACGTCTTGATCCGCTCGTTCCCGCCGGTTCCCGCCGTCCCCGTTGCCGGGACCCCCCTGCCGTCGTCTCCTGCATCACCATGGACGTGATGCTGTTTCTGTTCTTTAGAAGCGAACGACAGCAGCTCGCCCGCTCCTCTCGCTAGCGCGTTGACCGGGCGCAGGGTTAATAGGCCTAGTTGCGCGCCCCGTGCAGGCCTTCCCTCTCCACCAGTTGGGACGAGGCCCAACGGCCAGCAGCTGCCAAACCCCCCTCCCCTGTGCTGTTGGGCCAGCCTCGGATTCGGCCCAATGTATTTTTTCCCTTGTCTGTGATTTTTGCCTTATTCCTGAGGCAACAGTTTTGCAGAAAACCCCTTCATGATCATGCATATAATAAATCTCCAACCATGCATCATATGTAAAAACTTTATATATGAAACTTGCTTAGATTTTCATCTAGTTTAATAATATGCAACTTTCATCTATGTTTAAAATGTTTAAAATGATGTTTGTTTAAATTTGCTTAAATAACTTCCTAAAATGATTTAATTCATAACTAAATAACCGTAACTCGGAATTTAATAAACTTTATATGTAAATGGGGTGGAAAAATGCCTAGTTTATCATGGTGACCTTACTTTTAATGTTTAATAACTATAAAATTATGTTTAGGGCAGAAAAGTACCATAACCAAAATATGCACATGAGGAGTTTCCGGACTTGTTGTTTTGTTGTTCCGGCCTCATTTAACCTTGACTAGATAGGTAGTTTTACTTTGCTTCACCCTCTTGCCATGTTTAACAACATTTAATATTGTTGGGTAAATAAACGAGATCGAACTAAATAACTTGTCGTGGTGTTTTGTCAATATGCAACTCTTTGCATATTGAGCTCCGCTTAATTTGTAGGATTGCTTGTGCATTTTGCCATGCCATGCCTCTTTAAACCGGACATGCATCATACTTGATTGTGCATCATGCCATGATTATGTGGTGGTTGTTTACTATGTTGTTTGCTTCTTTCCGGTGTTGCTTCTTCGGGTTGGTTCCGGTAACGTCGCGTTTGTGAGGAACCGTTCGACTACATCCGTTTGTCTTCTTCATGGACTCGTTCTTCTTCCTTGCGGGATTTCAGGCAAGATGACCATACCCTCGAAATCACTTCTATCTTTGCTTGCTAGATGCTCGCTCTTTTGCTATGCCTATGCTGCGATACCTACCACTTGCTTATCATGCCTCCCATATTGTTAAGCCAAGCCTCTAACCCACCTTGTCCTAGCAAACCGTTGTTTGGCTATTTTACCGCTTTGCTCAGCCCCTCTTATAGCATTGTTAGTTGCAGGTGAAGATTGAAGTTTGTTCCTTGTTGGAACATGGGGATTTTGTTCCTTATTTCTCGTGGTTTTGACACGGCAGATGTCCTAGAGAAAGGACTTAGTCGTGGAGCCATCACGACGGGTTAGCTTGAAGGGGTTAAAGCGGACACAAGGACGCAAGAGAGTTTATACTAGTTTGGCCCCTTCGATGAAGGTAAAAGCCTACGTCTAGTTGTGATGGAATTGATTGGGTCTCGATGACTTGGGAGCAAACAAGCTTCGCCTAAGTCTCGAGTTGTGGTTGTCTGTCCTTGTACCGCCGCCGGGTTGTCCCCTTATATACACGGGTGACGCCCGTCGGTCCACAGAGTCCCAACACCGGTTCATACTCATATCCGGGTTGGTCTCTCCTTATTCCTAACTTACAATACAAGTTTACATACCAAGCCGGTTTACGGCTACAGGTCTTAAACTGACTACAGGCCTTGGGCCCCTATCTTCCTTCTTGGGCTTTAACACCCTTGAACTACTGATGACGTTAACCCGAACCAGATAGGCCGGTTTACGCCCAATAGTAGTATCCCCAACATTAGGCCCCAGATTGATTTGAACTGGTTCATGTCCATCCTTAGCAAAAAATCTTCGTTTTCATCATCTTCTTGTATTTGTTGAACCGCCATGATGTCACCTTCTCTGGTTGCTGTAAACCGGCATGACATCATCACAAAGACTATCTTTATGATATCTTCTTTGTTAAATAGATCCGCAATAATCGAGGTGACTGCTCCGCTTCCAAGATTTGCGGTTCCTTGATTTACGCGCCTGGCACATGTCTCTTGCCTTATAAATAGGACCCGAAGGGTCATTTCTTTTCTCCTCTTCGTCCCCTTTCTCTTCGTCTTCCTTGCGTTGCCAACCTCGGAGCTCCGCCGCCGCCGTTGACCTCTGCACCGTCTTGGGCCGCTGCATCAACCTGAACGCACCAGAGCACTGCGGTAGCTTTCCGCATCCTCCTCGATTCTGGTAAGCCTTTTGTTCTTCTTAACATAGATCTGTTCTAGGGTTTCGTGTTCTTGGCATGTTCATCACTTGTTCATGCTCGCACTCAGACTCCTGGATAGATCTATGAAACCCTGCTCTGAGTAGCAGCAGCTTTAGCATCCGCCTGTAGTTTCATGCTCAAGTCCATAGGTCTCATCTATATATTTGCCCATTGATTCACTTCCACTCTGCTTTATCTCACCTATACTTCTGCTCATTGATTTAATACTGTTCTGCTTTAATCTTCGACTACTTTTCTTATTTTCTGAACTTGCTTCAGATCCAACACCGTAACAAGATCTTGTGAAACCTGTTTCTGCATACTTAACCATCCGCAATCTCAATTGCTTCGATGTTTAGGTCAGGCAGTTTAACCTTATAGAAAATTTTCCAAACCGGTATATACCATTAGTCCCTTTGTTGAACCGCCAGACGTAGGTTGCTTGATGAAAACTCCGGTTTAGATAGAGTTGTCTCCGGTTTAACATTGTACATACCAGTGCATTGTAATCAATGCATTTTTGAACCGGGATTTTTTACCTTGTAGATTCCATCATGGCCAAGCAAGTGTATGAGTGCAATTGGGTTCCTTCTTGCATCATAGAGGTTGAACTGGACAATTTAGTCCTGATTGGTGCTTTAGGCAGCAAGGATATAATCCATTGGAGGGCTCCTGGCAAAGAATGCCCTCCCACACCTCGAGAAGGAGAGGTTGTTGTTTTCATAGATCACTTAGCCCCGGGCTTTAAGCCGCCCGGTTCTAAATTTTACCCGGATGTCTTAGCCGATTTCCAGCTCCATCCACAAGATACTGGCCCCAACTCTGTTACAAATATGTGTCACTTCCAAGTACTCTGTGAAGCGTTCTTTCAAGAGGAGCCCAAAGTGGAACTGTTCCGAGACCTATTCCATCTAAACCGTCGTACTGAATTTACTGACAGCTCCAATACGGAGTTGGATGGTGTGGCGATTCAGAAAAGGAAAGAGGTCACATACCCTCACGCCAAACTGCATAGCCACCCCAAAGAATGGAATCATACATGGTTCTACTGCAAAGACACCTCCCCTGCTGGTGAGAATCCCTTGCCTGGCTTTCGACCGGAGCGGCTCAGCAACACACACCCTTCTCCACAAATATTGACTGCACAGGAGAGAAGTAAATATGCTCCTCAGCTATCAAAGCTCAGAGCTTTTATGGCCAACGGTTTAACAGGGGTTGACGTTGCTCGCTGTTGGATATCATGGAGCATACTGCCTCTTAGCCTGCGCTCCGGTTTGATGTGCCAGTATACTGACCATGTTGATGATCCACTGCGACACTCAAGACTCCAGCTCTCCGGTGAGGAAATCACAGAGGCTGTGCGTAAGATACTGAATGAACCGGAACACATTTGTGCCAGAACCGGCCTGCTTCCCTTCTATGCCACCAACAAACCGCCAGCTGTAAGACTTTGATTTTTCTCTTTGCTGAATCTGTTATTGATATGTTTGGTCATTGTTTTTAATATCAGTGTCTGCATAATCAGGGCGATGATCCGTTTTGGAGCAAAAAACTGCCGCAGGAGAAGCCAGAAAAACCAGACAAACCGGAAAAGGCAACCCGGCAAAAGACTAAAGCTGTGAAGAAGACTGTCCATAGGAAAAGAACCACTGCCTCTTCTAATCCGGCTCCTAACGATGAGGTGGATAATTCGGACTTTGAGGTAGAGCTTGACTCACTTGGTTTATTTTTCATGCGTCTTATTGATGATGATATTTGTCAGGATGATGTCAAAGCCAGCCACGCAGATGTTGCCGAGGTAATTGTTCTCTCTTCCGATTCAGAAACTTTGCCTTCACAAAAAATCCGTGAGGCAAACCAGAAAGTTAAATTTTCTCATCCTCTTGCTTATTTGGATCCTAAACTTCTTATGAAGACCCAACAACACGAAGCTCGCCGCACCACCCAGCACAGCGGCCAGGTAGTTACCTCCGCCGGTTTACCGAACAGTTCGGTTCGGAAACGCAATTCCGAGGTCTCTAATTTGCTTGTCAGTGCTTGTCCTAAAGCGGTCTGCTTTCGTCAACCTCTTACTCCGTCTGACTCCGATTATCAGGTTACATCTGACTCATCTTCTGGCGAGTCATCGGCTACTCAGCTCCCACCGCTCAAAACGGTGCTTGGGTAAGCTATACTTATTGTGATGTTTGCATTACATTGCCTTAGAACATATTCTGTATTTGATTTTGTTATTCTTCTCAGGGCCAAACCTAGGCCAAGCAAGAAGGCCCGCCTGGACAAAGCGGCCGAAGAAGATGTCGTTCTTGAAGCGGACAAGACACCCAATGCTGAAGCGGCTATTCCTGAGGATATTCCCAACGATCCACCGCAGCAAGATGATGATCTTATTGCAGAAGAGAGACCTACTGACACCTCAGGTCCTACCCATCAGCCTACAGGTTCCATCCGGATTGAAAGCTCCACCGGTCCAGACAAGCCAAACACTCCAGTGCAAACCGATGGTACCAAAGATGATGAGGTTGTCATTACTGGTACTGGCCATACTGAGCCAAACAATCTTGTCGCTTTATCCAAACATTCTGCCAAGGAAGAACTTGCTGCCTTTGGTAAAGGCAAGTGGAACCCTGATCTGACGACCTAAGCTGCTCTTAACGCCCCAGATATCCATTCCGGCTATCTGAACTGGCTGTATACCAGCTGTGACTATGAAGCCGGTCTAGTCAACATGATGAAAGACAAATATGAGGTAATTTCCATATGCTCCTTCCTGCCTGTATGCTTCCATTTCTGACTCTCCTAGCCCTCAAGGGCCGGTTTGGAATATTCTTTCAAACCGGGACTTAAATAATATAAATCCTGTTGCTTTGAAATTTGCTGATGTAGCCCCCAAGGGCCGGTTCAACTTTAGCGTAGTTAAACCGGTACTTTAAGTAATTGAAACTGCCGCATCAGAATATATATGATCAAATAGCCATTAGCCCCCAAGTGCCAAGTTGAATACTTGTATTGATCTTGGGATTTTGTAAACAATTGAAAGATGAAGATCAAATGTGCATTAGCCCCCAAGTGCTAAGCGCATAACCTGTTATGTGGTTGGTACTTGAATTCTTCAACCGATTTGTTGAAACATATATCTGTATGCATGCAGGCGCAGCTGAAGACGAAAGAAAACCAAGTCATCGATCTTCAAGAAAACCTGAAAACCCAACAGGCTGAAACCTCCAAAGCAAAAGAGGAATTGGCCAGTGCTTTAAGCGCCATGGAACAACTTAAGGAGAACTTCAAGAAGAAACGGGCGGACTGGGCCACTGAAAAATCCGCTTTGATCAAACGAGCAGAGGATGCTGAGGCTGCGCTAAAACCAGTGGCAGATGAACTGACCAGCATAAAGCGGCACGTGCATGCCATGACTGCTGCTATCTTTGGTAAGCCGGTTTGCCTTCTGAATTGGCTCTGCCTTCTGACAGAGTCGCCGGTTTATTAACCCTTTTATGGTATTTCAGGGACACGCATTGGTCACTTGGGGTCAGATGTGCGGAAGAAACTAAAAGCTGTCTATACATTGGTTGAACAATTGTATACTGGTGCCCAGCGAATCATCTGTACCGCCTCTCATAACAAACCGGCGCCTACTTTGATTCAAGATACTTTGATGAAACTGTCGGTGCTTCCTGCCTGGGTTGAAGAGCTGAAGAAATCTACTGCTCGAACCAGTGCAATCAATGCTTTAATCTGGGCAAAAGCCTGGGTGCCGGATTTTGATCCTGTTGAAGCGGCTTAGGGCTATCCCAGCTTGAAGGAAGACGGATCAAAATTCGGTGAAGCGGATCTGCGAGCGATAAACCGGGAGGTGCGTCCACTAGCTTGTCAGTTGGCTGAGGAAGCAGACTTGTCTCGTTATCAAGCGCAATATGACAGTCAGAACAAGCGAATAGCTATGCCTATCCATGAATCGGAAAATCTGATTCCTCCAATCCGTAAGCATACTTATGCTCCCGATATTGACCCGTCCTTGTTGATCCACGATGAAGCTGTTTTTCAAGCATTAATGGGAATCGACTAGACAACTGTGGATTTCCAGCCACTTGGTAGGGACACGGAGGCTGAAGCGGCGCAGGACGACCCACAACCATCAGGCCAGGCTGGTGACCAAGCTTGAACCGGACACCGGTTTTGAAACTGCCTCTTCTTCGCGAAAAACAATTATATTATTATGGGTACCATGTTGCCTTGTAATAGGCTAGCTGATACCTTTGATGTTGATATGCCTTCGTGCATAATTTATTCTTCCTATGGTAATGAACTTTCCAAAACACTTTTTGAAATGAAAAATTCGTCAAGTGCCACCGCGGTTGTACCGCCAGGCGGAATATGATGTCTGCATATATGAAATCAAAACAAAATTTTAAGTATGACCAAATTTTCAGATACATAATACCTGCCATCATTGAGCGTGAAGTTGGCTTGGCCAATCTTGAAGCGGAGTTTTGCAAACCCATACTGTTGGAGGAGATAACAGCTCCTGT
>NC_041380.1:260752229-260793248 GCF_002162155.2 Triticum dicoccoides
ACGGATCAAACCGGTCAAATAGCCTCCGGGTTGACGTGAACTGTGTTCCATCAATTGAAAAAAAGAATTGTCGGTCTAAGAAACACAATGAAAAGCAAAAAAAAAAAACCTTCAAAGAAAAGTGTGAAGCAAAAGAAAAGTTTTATTTAAGCTGATCAAATGGCGTTACCATGGCTAAACACGGCCAAGTTCCCATTAGGTGTAACTATGGTTCTAGTCAGCCAGGTCCCTAGATGAAATCGTGGCATTTATGCCGACCAAATGGCGTGGTCATGGTTCGGGTTCGACCAAGCCCCCAAGTGATTCTGTGGCCTTAGGCCGACCAATAGGCATGACTGGTTCAGACATAACCAAGTCCCCAAGTGATCTGGTGGCTTTCGCCTATCAAGAGGCATGGTATTGGTTCGGACACGGCCAATCCTCCAAATGATATAACACGATGCTTTTAGCAAAGCAAACTCAAGGGGTAAACTAGAGGCCGCTTTAGAGCAACTCCGTGTAACCTCACATGATGTAAAAGAACAGACACCCCGCTTTAGCTGAGGTTCCAGTTTATTATATTTAATCATAATATATACATTGTCATAATATGTACATAAGTATAGCCAATGGCTCAGGTGTAGTAAGGCCGAAGATGAGCTATATTCCACGGCCTGTTAGTCTCCTCCTCTGATGTACGTGAGTCCTTATGCTCTTGAATATCGATCAGATAGTATGACCCGTTGTGCAGATTCTTGCTGACCACGAAAGGCCCCTCCCAAGGTGGGGATAGCTTATGCATATTAGTCTAATCTTGGATGAGCCGAAGCACCAAATCTCCTTCCTGAAAGGTTCTGGTTCTGACCCGGCGACTGTGGTAATGACGAAGATCCTGCTGGTAAATCGCCGATCGGGCGGCTGCGATGTCACGCTCTTCATCCAACCGGTCCAAAGCATCTTGCTGTGCTGTCTCGTTGTCTCCTTCAACATAAGCCGTGACACGAGCTGAATCATGGCGGATATCACTAGGGAGAACCACCTCCACTCCATAAACCATGAAGAACGGTGTGTATCCTGTTGATCTGTTGGGTGTTGTATTGATGCTCCATAGCACAGATGGTAACTCTTCTACCCAACAACCCGGCGTTCTCTGCAAGGGAACCATGAGCCGGGGCTTGATACCTCTCAAGATCTCTTGATTAGCTCTTTCTGCTTGACCATTGGATTGTGGATGTGCCACTGATGAAACGTCGAGCCGGATGTGCTCCCGTTCGCAGAACTCCTTCATAGCACCTTTGGATAAATTGGTACCATTATCTGTGATAATACTGTGCGGAAAGCCAAACTGGAAAATCACCTTTTTGATGAACTGAACCGCCGTGGCCGCATCACACTTGCTAACAGGTTCTGCCTCCACCCACTTTGTAAACTTGTCAACCGCCACCAGGAGGTGGGTCTTCTTATCTTTGGGCCTTTTGAAAGGCCCAACCATATCCATCCCCCAAGTCGCAAACGACCAAGTAATCGGAATCATTCTCAATTCTTGAGCCGGTACATGAGCACGCCTTGAAAACCTTTGGCAACCATCACACCGTTTGACCAGATCCTCCGCATCAGCATGAGCAGTTAACCAATAAAAACCATGGCGAAACGCTTTAGTCACCAGAGACTTTGAACCAGCGTGGTGACCACAATCTCCTTCGTGGATGTCACGCAAGATTTCACGGCCTTCTTCAGGAGACACACAGCGTTGAAAAGCCCCTGATATACTGCGATGAGGCAACTCGCCGTTGATGATAGCCATGGATTTGGATCGCCGGATTATCTGCCTTGCTAGAATTTCATCCTCTGGCAACTCACCCCGGTTCTTGTATGCCAGGTAAGGAAGTGTCCAATCCGGAATAACATGAAGAGCCGCCACCAATCGAGCCTCCGGATCAGGAATAGCCAAATCCTCTTCACCAGGGATCTTGACCGATGGGTTGTGCAGCACATCCAAAAAAACATTGGGTGGGACCGGTTTGTGCTGAGAGCCCAGCCGGCTTAAAGCATCTGCTGCTTCATTTTTCTGCCGGTCCACGTGATCCACCTGATAGCCTTTGAAATAGCCTGCGACAGTATCCACCTCACGATGATATGCTGCCATGAGTGGGTCTTTGGAGTCCCAAGTGCCAGACACTTGCTGGGCCACAAGGTCCGAGTCACCGAAGCACTTAACTCAACTTAGATTCATCTCCTTAGCCATCCGGAGACCATGGAGCAAGGCTTCATACTCAGTTGCATTGTTAGTACAAGGGAACATTAAACGGAGAACATAACAAAACTTATCACCTCGTGGGGAAGTTAATACGACTCCAGCCCCCGAGCCTTCCAACTGCCTGGACCCGTCAAAATGGATGGTCCAATCTGTATGATCCGGCTTTTCTTCAGGTGCTTGCATTTCCGTCCAATCATTGATGAAATCAACAAGTGCTTGAGACTTAACCGCTGTCCGAGGCACATACTTCAAACCGTACGGCCCCAGCTCTATGGCCCACTTTGCAATCCGGCCAATTGCTTCCCGGTTCTGGATGATATCTCCCAAAGGAGCAGAACTGACCACCGTAATTGAGTGCCCTTGGAAATATTGTTTAAGCTTCCGGCTTGCCATAAAAACTCCATACACCAGCTTCTACCAATGCGGATACCTTTGCTTGGACTCAATGAGCACCTTGCTGATGTAATAGACCGGACGTTGAACCGGATGCTCCTTACCTACCTCCTTTCGCTCCATCACAATAGCTACACTGACCGCCCGAACATTAGCAGCCACATATAGCAGTAACGGCTCCTTGTCAATGGGAGTGGCGAGCACAGGCGGATTGGCCAATTGCCGCTTTAAGTCCTCAAATGCTTCATCAGCAGCAGAACTCCAGACAAACTGATCCGTCTTTTTCAACATCTGATACAAAGGGATTGCCTTCTCACCCAAGCGACTGATAAACCGGCTTAGCGCAACAATCCTGCCTGCCAAGCATTGAACATCGTTGATACACTTCGGTTTAGCCAGGGAGGTGATAACCGTGATCTTCTCCGGATTAGCTTCAATTCCCCAATTGGACACTAGAAAACCCAATAGCTTGCCCGCCGGTACACCAAAGACACATTTGTCCGGATTAAGCATCATCTTGTATGTTCTCAGATTATCAAAGGTTTCTTTCAAATCATCAATCAGAGTCTCCTTCTCCCTGGATTTAACCACGATATCATCCATGTAAGCATGCACATTACGGCCAATCTGCTTATGAAGACAATTTTGTACACACCGTTGGTAAGTTGCCTGGGCACTCTTGAGCCCGAAGGGCATAGACACATAGCAGAAGGCTCCAAAGGGAGTTATAAATGATGTCTTCTCCTGGTCCTTAACTGCCATTTTGATCTGATGATAGCTAGAATACGCATCCAGAAAACTTAAACGCTCACAACCCGCCGTAGCATCAATAATTTGATCAATACGGGGGAGGGCAAAAGGATCTGCTGGACAAGCCTTATTAAGATCTGTGTAATCCACACACATGCGCCAGGTGCCGTTTTTCTTGAGGACCAGCACCGGATTGGCAAGCCACTAGGGTGAAAAACTTCAATAATAAAGCCAGCTGCTAAGAGCCTGGCCACCTCTTCTCCAATCGCCTTGCGCCTTTCTTCGTTAAACCGGCGGAGGAACTGTTTCACCGGTTTATATTTAGGATCCACATTGAGTGTGTGCTCAGCGAGTTGCCTCGGTACACGTGGCATGTCGGAGGGTTTCCATGTGAAGATGTCCCTATTCTCATGGATGAACTCGATGAGCGCGCTTTCCTATTTCGGATCCAAGTTGGCACTGATGCTGAACTGCTTGGACGAATCGCCAGGTATGAAGTCAACAAGCTTAGTCTCTACTGCCAATTTGAACTTCAGGGCCGGATCATGCTCCGTAGTTGGCTTCTTCAACAGAGTCATGTCCGCCGGATCAACATTGTCTTTATAGTATTTCAGCTCCTCGGTGGCACAAACCGACTCTACATAAGCTGCATCTCCTTCCTCGCATTCCAAAGCGATTTTGCGGCTTCCGTGAACCATTATTATCCCCTTATGACCCGGCATCTTGAGCTGCAAATACACATAACAGGGCCGGGCCATAAACTTGGCGTATGTCGGTCGCCCAAACAGGGCATGATATGGACTTTGGATTTTCACCACCTCAAACGTCAATGTCTCTGACCTAGAATCATGATCATCCTTAAAGGCCACTTCCAGAGCTATCTTACCAATGGGGTATGCTGATCTGCCAGGCACTACACCGTGGAATACTGTATTAGACGGTTTGAGATTCTTATCTGTTAATCCCATACGACAGAAGGTCTCATAGTACAGGATGTTAATACTGCTCCCTCCATCCATGAGTACCTTGGTGAACTTATAACCTCCCACCTGAGGCGCCACCACCAGCGCCAACTGACCCGGATTATCGACCTGGGGCGGGTGATCCTCTCTGCTCCTTATGATCGGCTGTTAAGACCAACGTAGATAATGGGGTATGGTCGGTTCAACAGAGTTAACCGCCCACCTCTGAACCTTCCGGTCTCGCTTGTCCAAGCTAGTGCTAAAGACATGGTACTGTCCACCACTCAACTGCTTTGGGTTGCTCTGGTAGCCCGACTGCTGCTGCTGCTGTTGGTTGTAACCACCCTAGTTGTTCTGATTATTTTGACCATTATTTCCGCCCGGATTACCATTAAATCCTGAACCGGAACTTCCTCCACCGTAACCCGGCCCGGACCCTGAGCCATTGCCAGATTCGTGATCATACCGGAAATTATTAGAATTCTTGAACTCCTGCATAATAAAGCAATCCTTCCAAAGGTGGTTTGCTGGTTCCTCCTTCGTCCCATGTCTTGGACAGGGCTGGCTTAACAGATAGTTTAGGCGGTTTGGGTTAGGGTTGGGGGCCCCACTACGATTTCTTGGCCTACCCTTGCGTCGCTGGCCATTGTTCTGTGCGTTGGTATTAGCCACAAAGTCCATGTTACCATCCGCTTTACGCTTGCCTCCTCCGCCATTGCCCACCCAGTGATGCTGCTGACCTTTGGCGTTGCTGTTCTTCTTTCCTTTCCCTGTCTTATCATCATCAGATTTGGGATCCTTGGTACTATCAGAATCAGCATATTTCACCAAAGCGGCCATGAGAGTCCCCATGTCGGTGCAATGACGCTTCATCCGTCCCAACTTCAGCTTCAGGGGTCCAAACCGGCAGTTGCCCTCTAGGGTTAATACTGCGGTGTCAGCGTTGATGCGGTCTGAGGAGTGAAACACTTGTGAAACCCGGCGCACCCAATGAGTCATTGATTCTCCTTCCTCCTGGATGCATGTAGCTAAGTCCACTATCGACATAGGCTGTTTACAGGTATCTTTGAAATTGCTGATAAACCGGGCCCGTAATTGGGCCCATGAACTGATAGAATTAGCCGGCAAGCTTTTTAACCAAGTACGGGCCGTTCCTTCGAGCATCATGGTGAAGTATTTTGCACACGCCGCGTCATCCACATCAAGCATCTCCATGGCCATCTCATAGCTCTCCACCCATGTCTCTGGAGGTTGATCCGCCGTGTAATTTGGTACCTTGCGCGGGCCTTTGAAATCCTTGGGCAGGTGCACGTTGCGTATAGCGGGGATAAGGCAAGGCACACCCAAAGAACTGGAAGTAACACCAGGTTCAGTCAAGGTGGTTGGATGAACCGGTGTGAGCTGCCGAGCCTGATGCTGTGCGGCTAACTCGGGCCCCTGCGCGCGCGGGCCCGGTCCACCACTCCCTGAGCGTCATCAGCACCACCCGCCGGGTTGTTGTCCCGGGGTGCCCCACGTCGTTCATTACTCGACACTGCCGGTTCATCCATATGTCTGCTATAGCTCCGGCTTGGATGAGGGGTCGAGTGGATCCGGTCGCGGTTGTACGAGTATGCTTCCTGTTGGGCCAAAGCGGTCCTCAGAAGTTCCCTGACCCGCCGTGTCTCTACTGCTTGCGGTGAGTCACCTTCAATTGGAATGGCCTCCAGCCGTGCAGCAGCGGAAACAAGATTGTCCATTGGGTTGGAGTAGTGACCCGGGGGCATTAAAGCAGCCTGAGGTACAACGGTGTTTTGACGAGGCGGGTCGATCTGACGAGGCTGAACCGGTGCACCGGTCCCAGGGGCTTCTGCCCGGTTCCCCTCCAGCGGATTGCCGGCTCTTGGCCCTGGAGTGTTGAAAAGGTCTCTGGCCTCGAAAACCGGAGGTAAGCGGGATCGGTGCTTCCTCCTCATGACTTCATGCGATGCGCTCTGGTCTAACATAAGCCTGTAGGCCTATGCGTCTAAAGCAGCCCGCTCTGCGGCCATCCTGGTGTCCTCAGCTGCCAGATCCGCTTTGGCCTGGGTGATCTGTTCCCTTACCTTTGCAATCTCCGTATTGTGAACGTCCTAATCTGGCGGATTAACTTCCGCCATAAGCACAGCCAACGCATCAAATAGTTCTGATAGAACCTGAGCCGGCGGGCGCACAGGGCCTCCTGCCCCGGCAGCCGTCGCTGCTGCTGAACCGGAAATCGTTGCCGCGGCTGTCGAAGAATGAAGCGTTGCTTGTGTTCCGGCCATGAATATTCCGACTCGGTTGGGCAAATCAGAGGGGTCCGGAATGTTGTCGCCATGGGAACAGCTCCCAATCCGGCCATTTTGTAGCTGATAAAGAGATTCCGTTTCTCCGGTCGAAGATTCGTCTCCAGAACAAATGACAGTTGCCCCGCGAAATCCCGATTCGTCCTCATAACTTCCTCCATGGATGACTCCCACGAAGGCACGCTTCATGGCCGGTTTGACCCGGGCGGATTGCGCATGCTGAGCCGTCTCGACGAGGTCGGTGCAGATGTCCCGCTCAGGGCCCGGTTCACCGATCTTGCCAATGAAAACGTGAATGCTACCAAAGGGGACCCGGTACCCATACTCAATTGAGCCGGCCTCGGGGCCCCAGCCTGCGTCGTCGATGTAGAGCCTGCCGTGATGACTCTTAGTCATCCGGCCTACAGCATAGCCCTCGAGTCCTTCAAAGCGGCCCTCCAAGAACCGGAAACCATCATGCGATAGCCCCACGGTGGGCGCCAACTGTCATGGTTTTGACACGGCTAATGTCCTAGAGAAAGGACTTAGTCATGGAGCCATCGCGACGGGTTATCTTGAAGGGGTTAAAGCGGACACAAGGACGCAAGAGAGTTTATACTAGTTCGGCCCCTTCGATGAAGGTAAAAGCCTACGTCTAGTTGTGATGGAATTGATTGGGTCTCGATGACTTGGGAGCAAACAAGCTTCGCCTAAGTCTCGAGCTGTGGTTGTCTGTCCTTGAACCGCCGCCGGGTTGTCCGCTTATATACACGGGTGACGCCCGTCGGTCCATAGAGTCCCAACACCGGTTCATACTCATATCCGGGTTGGTCTCTCCTTATTCCTAACTTACAATACAAGTTTACATACCAAGCCGGTTTACGGCTACAGGTCTTAAACTGACTACAGGCCTTGGGCCCCTATCTTCCTTCTTCGGCTTTAACACCCTTGAACTACTGATGACGTTAACCCGGCCCAGATAGGCCGGTTTACGCCCAGTAGTAGTATCCCCAACATTATTGGAACATGGTTACTTGTTGGGATATCACAATATCTCTCATTTAATTAATGCATCTATATATTTGGTAAAGGGTGGAAGGCTCGGCCTTACGCCTGGTGTTTTGTTCCACTCTTGCCGCCCTAGTTTCCGTCATATCGGTGTTATGTTCCCGGATTTTGCGTTCCTTACGCGGTTGGGTTATAATGGGAACCCCTTGACAGTTCGCCTTGAATAAAACTCCTCCAGCAAGGCCCAACATTGGTTTTACCATTTTCCACATAGCCTTTTCTATCCCTTGGGTAGGCCTGCCCAAGGGTCATCTTTATTTAAACCCCCGGGACAGTGCTCCTCTGAGTGTTGGTCCAACTTGTCAGCCGCCGGTGGCCACCAAGGGCAACTCTGGGCTGGCCTACCAAAAGTTTGGACAATCCGGTGTGCCCTGAGAACGAGAAATGTGCAGCTCCAATCAGGATTTGTCGGCGCATTCGGGTGGCTTTGCTGGTCTTGTTTTACCATTGTCGAAATGTCTTGTAACCGGGATTCCGAGTCTGATCGGGTCTTCCCGCTAGAAGGAATATCCTTCGTTGACCGTGAGAGCTTGTGATGGGCTAAGTTGGGACACCCCTGCAGGGATTTGAACTTCCGAAAGATGTGCCCACGGTTATGGGCATATGGGAATTTGTTAATGTCCGGTTGTAGAAAACCTGAAGTTTACCTTAATTAAAATGCACCAACCGCGTGTGTAACCGTGATGGTCTCTTCTTGGCGGAGTCCGGGAAGTGAACACGGTGTTGGAGTAATGCTTGACGTAGGTTGTTCTAGGATCACTTATTGATCATAGCTTCTCGATCGTGCTTTGCCTTCTCTTCTCGCTCTCTTTTGCGTATGTTTAGCCACCAAATATGCTAGTCGCTTGCTGCAGCTCCACCTCATACCTTTACCTTACCCATAAGCTTAAATAGTCTTGATCGCGAGGGTGTGAGATTGCTGAGTCTCCGTGACTCACAGATACTTCCAAAACCAGTTTGCAGGTGCTGATGTTACCGAGCAGGTGACGCAACCAAGCTCAAGGAGGAGCTCGATGAAGATCTTGTCCTTTGTGTTGTTTCTTTCTAGTTGATCAGTAGTGGAGCCCAGTTGGGGTCGATCGGGGATCTTTGTAGCTTTTGGGGTAGTCTTCTTTTATTTTGGTTCCGTAGTCGGACCTTGATTGTATCTGGTTGATGTAATGCTTTATTCATGTATTTGTGTGAAGTGGCGATTGTAAGCCAACTATGTATCTTTTCCCCTTATGTATTACATGGGTTGTGTGAAGATTACCTCACTTGCGACATTGCTTTCAATGCGGTTATGCCTCTAAGTCGTGCTTCGACACATGGGAGATATAGCCCCATCGAGGGTGTTACATTCGGATACCAAGGACAACAATGGTTGGTCACGTCGCAACAAGCACAAGGGCCACATTAACAGCGACAATACCGAGGATACGACAGTTAATGCCGGATTCAGAGGCTCTAAGTCCGGTCAACGGAAAAAAGCCATTCAAAAGAAGCACTCCGGGCCCATCCAGTTTGGACCGTATACTCGATCGCTCGTGTCAGATACATGGCACCCCTGACAAGCCAGCCAACCACACCAACAGGGATTGTTGGGTGTTCAAGAAGGCTGGCAAGATAAATGCCGAAAACAAAGACAAGGGGCTACATAGCGACGACGAGGAGGAGCCCCGACCGCCGAACACCGGAGGACAGAAGGGGTTTCCCCCACAAGTGCAGACGGTGAACATGATATATGCAACCCACATCCCCAAGAGGGAGCGAAAGCGTGCGTTAAGGGACGTATACGCGTTGGAGCCAGTCGCCCCAAAGTTCAATCCATGGTCCTCCTGCCCGATCACTTTCGATCGCAGGGACCACCCCACTAGTATCCGCCATGGCGGATTTGCCGCATTGGTTCTAGACCCAATCATTGGCGGATTTCACCTCACTCGAGTCCTTATGGACGGTGGTAGCAGCTTGAACCTGCTTTATCAGGACACAGTGCGCAAAATGGGCATAGATCCCTCAAGGATTGAACCCACAAAAACGACCTTTAAGGGCGTAATACCAGGTGTAGAGGCCCATTGCACAGGCTCAGTCATACTAGAAGTGGTCTTTGGATCCCCGGATAATTTCCGAAGCAAGGAGTTAAACATTGACAAAGTCCCGTTCCGTAGTGGCTATCATGCACTGCTCGGACGAACCGCATTTGCAAAATTCAACGCGGTGCCGCACTACGCATACCTAAAGCTCAAGATGCCAGGACCTCGGGGGGTCATCACAGTCAATGGAAACACAGAACGCTCTCTCCGAACCGAGGAGCACACTGCAGCCCTCGCAGCAGAAGTGTAAAGCGGCCTATCAAGGCAATTCTCCAGTCCGGTGATCAGACGTCCGGACACCGTCAAGCGTGCCCGAAGTAATCTGCAACAGGACCGCCTGGCACGTTCTGAGCTCGCATAGCAATGCGACCCCTACCCCAGCCCCATCCAAATGGCGACACACGTGCCACGCGTACATAATTACGCATTAAAAATACCATGGGCACAGGGGAGGGGCACGACAGCAGCACGCCCCGAAACGCGGCTCAACCGCACTAGGGGCTCCCTACTTTGTTATTTTTTCTCTCTTCCAGGACTTCACTCTCTGGAAGCCCTGTCCAGCAATATAATGGCCGAACACACGATGCAAGGACCAGGGGGGCGGAAGCTACGTCGCATCATGGAACTCCCAGGTGGTCTCTATAACGAGCAAAATACCCGCTTTCACTACCATTCCGTAGCTTACCCTTGGAAGAGACATGTCAAATAGTCCCATTTTCTGCTTATCGCACTACTTGTATCATTTTGCTTCAATGCATCTTTTTGAATAAACAATGCATAGCTTCAGTCTGTTTTTGCATTTTTCTTTTATATATGTGTTCATTAATGACACCTTGCAACCGTACACTTTGGTACGACCAATACACCAGGGGCTTAAGTACCCCACAATATGGTGTGAGAAGTCCGAACACTTTCACAAGTGCGGCACCCCGAACTTATAGCATTGTATGCATCAGCTCCGAATCATGTCTTGGGCCAAGAGTTGGGTTTGCCCGGCTCCCATGTTTTGGTACCTTACATTCCGCTATATCGGCTAAGGTAGCACTGGGAGAACTACTGCGATTGTGCCCCGGTTCTGCTGGGCTAAGCACCTCAGTAGAGAAAGCTAAAACTGACTGTCATGATAAGGTGAGAGACTGGTCGCTGTTTGAGAGGTTTCAAGTCCCTAAAGGCTTATGCCGCTTAGAGCGAGGAGCCGGCCCTGTCTGGCTTAAGGCGTGTATCGCGCCCCGAATTCGGCCTTCCGAATACTAGGGGCTTCGTCGAAATTTAAAATTATAGAATTCTATGGCTAAGTGAGAGCGATAACACATTATAGTCCGATTGCCTTGTTCGTTGTGCTGGGCACCTCCCTTGAAGGACCCAACAATGGGAACAAGAGTGCTCAGGTTTATCCCGAACACCCCAGCACTTGTGGCGTGGGAGCAGAAGTCGACGACTAGCCATCTCTCAGATTTGATAAACAGCCGAACAGAAGGTAATATTTTAAATTCAAACAAGCGTTGCATAGCGCATATGAACAAGTTTTCATAACTACAGGATTACATGAGCGAGTTTACTTGAATATTATATCTTTCGTACACTCGTCCGCTACGAGACGAGCACCCTTCAGGACACCCTCATAGTACATCTCGGGGTGGCGATGCTCCTTGCCCTCCGGCGGCCCTTCCTTAATCAGCTTCATGGCGTCCATCTTGGCCCATTGCACCTTCACACGGGCGAAAGCCCGGCGTGCACCTTCGATGCAGACGGACCGCTTGATGACTTCCAGCCGTGGGCAGGCATCCACAAGCCGCCTCACCAGGCCGAAGTAGCTGCTGGGAAGGGCGTCGCCAGGCCACATCCGGACTATAAAGCCCTTCATGGCCTGTTCGGCCGCCTTGTGCAGCTCGACCAGTTGCTTCAGCTGGTCGCTCAGAGGCATCAGGTGTTCGGTCCTAGTATGCTGAGACCAGAACAACTTCTCTGTTGAGCTTCCCTCCTTGGCCTGGTAAAACTGTGCGGCATCCGACACACTGCGGGGAAAATCTGCGAATGCTCCTAGAGAGCTCCGGATTCGGGTAAGTAACAGGTAATTTACTTTCACATTCTTGCTTTGCATATAGAATGCCTTACCCGCCGCTATCTTCTTCATCGCATCAATCTCCTAGAGGGCCTTTTGGGCTTCGGCCTTGGCACTCTTTGCGCTCTCGAGGGCCGTGGCAAGCTCAGACTCTCGCGTCTTCAAGTTAAGCTCCAACGCCTCGTGCTGCGTCACGAGAGCGTGGAGCTCTTGCTGCACCTCGCCCACCCGTGCCTCATGCCTTTCCCGCTCGGTGCGCTCCTTGGCCGCTTTGTTTTCAGCCTCGGATAGCGCTTGCTTCAGAGTTGCCACCTCGGTCGTGGCCCCAGGCAAATTTACGATGATCCTGTCATTTTGCAATCGCATTCTTTTTATACATATCCATAGACTAGGTACTACTTACCTTTGTTCTCCTCGAGCTGCCTCTTGGCAAGGCCGAGCTCGTCCTTGGACCCTTTAAGGTCCTGCTTCAGTGCGGCGACCTCCGTAGTTAGTGCGGCAGATGCCAGCAGTGAAGCCTGCATACGCATATTGACATACTTATATTAGACTCCTGCGATATTGTTTGATCCTTTGTTCGGCTTTTCTTTGTGAACACCGAACAGAGCATCAGGGGCTACTATCTATGCGGTAATATTTTTCCCCATATTTCAAAAACTTACCTCAAAGCCTGTTAGAAGGCTGGCACAGGCTTCAGTCAGTCCGCTCTTGGCGGACTGAACCTTCTGGACCACCGCACTCATAATAGTGTGGTGCTCTTCGTCGATGGAAGCGCTGCAAAGCGCTCCCAGTAGATTGTCCGGTGCCTCTGGATGGACAGAGGTCACCAGCACAAGCGTCTTGCCCCTTCTGGAAGGAAGCCTCCTGCCCGAGTCCGGAACCACTGGGGGTTCAGGTGTGGTGTTCGGCTGAGGGCTGAACTCGGAGCCCTCGGGAGCCTTGCTCCCTCTGCTCCCGGAGTTCGGAAGGTCGCCTTGAGGCGCCTCTGATACTATCTCCCCTCGACCCGGTGCCTCTTGAGACAATACCTCGGCATCGTCCATAGGGCAAGGGGAGGTGGCGGTCGGAAGTGGATCGCTATCCATATCCGACGAGCCCAGGGAGCCGTCTGACGATACGTCGATACGGGCTCGTGGCGGTCTGCATAGTCATAATTCGGCGTTAGGAGAGGCAGTGCGACAAAGGTATGCTGTGAGTTACTCTGGCATCCGAATACTTACGACTTCGCCAGGGGCTTGGCCCTGAGCAGCCACTCGTCTTCGCCTTTGGCGGCAGTGGTGGAGAAGTCCAGAAGGAGAGTCCTTCCCTTCTTGGACCCTTCCCCCCCGGTTGGGGCGGCCTTCCTTTTCTTGTCTCCCCTGACTGGAGGGGGAGCATCATCTTCGGGGGAGGAGTGCGTCGTGGAGTTATCAGACGATAAGTCCGATAACACCTGGCGTCGGGAACTCTTTCGGGTTCCTTTGGCCTTCGTGGTCTTCTCCCGCACCTTGTAAGGAGCCGGAGTCAGCATCTCCGTCAGGAGAGCGTCCGCAGTGTCTTCTGGCAGAGGGGCCAGACAGTTAATCTGCCCCGACGTCTCCACCCAGTCCTATCAAAGGCATGGAGCTCAGACCCCGCACATGGTTAAGCTAGGGGAAATAAATATCCTACCGAATGTATAGAACTCACCGAATGCGCTTGGCGCTTCGCGCTTAGCCCGCGATCCTCGCTGAGGGAGGGAGGGACCTCGGCGCCCTTGAACAGCACCTTCCAGACATCCTTGTGTGTCGTGTCGAAGAGCTCGCTCAGTGTCTGGTGCTGGGCCGGGTCGAACTCCCACAAGTTGAAGTCCCGTTGTTGGCACGGGAGGATCCGGCGGATGAGCATGACCTGGACTATATTGACAAGCTTGAGCTTCTTGCCGGCCATATTCCGGATACATTTCTGGAGTCCGTCCAGCTCTACCGATGAACCCCAGGACAGGCCCTTCTCTTTCTAGGAGGTGAGCCGCGTGGGGATTCCGGATCGAAACTTGGAGGCAGCCACCCATTTGGCGTCGAGTGGCTCGGTGATGTAGAACCACGCCGATTGCCACCCCTTTATGGTCTCCACGAAGGAGCCTTCA
The DNA here is from genome assembly GCF_002162155.2 of Triticum dicoccoides. Lineage (NCBI taxonomy): Eukaryota > Viridiplantae > Streptophyta > Magnoliopsida > Poales > Poaceae > Triticum > Triticum dicoccoides. The sequence continues at coordinate 260,766,162 of NC_041380.1, forward strand.
AGCCATATAACGTTGGGCATCTTGCCCACCATGGCTCCACCGCATTCTGCTTGTTGGCCACCCACCACCTTCAGCTTGATATTGAAGGTCTTTAACCACAGGCCGAAGTGGGGCCGGATGCGGAGGAAAGCCTCACACACGACGATGAACGCCGAAATGTTGAGGACGAAGTTCGGGGCCAGATCATGGAAGTCCAGCCCATAGTTGAACATAAGACCAAGAACGAATGGATGGAGGGGAAACCCCAGTCCATGGAGGAAGTGGTGGAGGAAGACTACCCTCTCGCGAAGTTCAGGGGTAGGAACGATCTGCCCCGCAGCAGGCAGCCGATGCGCGATATTCGCGGCCAAGTACCCGGCTCCCCGCAGCTTCTTGATGTGTCCCTCCGTAACGAAGGAAGCCATCCATTTGCCTCCCGCTCCGGACATGATTGGAGAAGATTGAGGGGAAGGATGTGGGCTTGGGCGTTGGAGCTCAAGTGCGCAAGAGTGGATGAGCAAGGAGGAAGAAGGCGTGGGTAGAAAAAGGTTAAACCTTGTCCCTTTATAAGGGCGGCCGAAACTATGCGCCCCCACTAGCCTGGTAAAACTCTCTTATCCCCCAATCGCTGCAATCGATGGCGCGGTTGGGTTACCCACGCCCGTATTGATGAGAATCCCGTAATAAGGGGGACATGATCTCTGCTTTGACAAGACGTGTCAAAAAACTGCCTCGTGTTATGTGCGGGGCTAGTTAAAGGAAACGGTTCGAATAATCACCGGGCCATGTCTTAATGTCATGTTGCCAAAGTGTCTCAGCAGATTAAGATTTGTGGAAATATTATTCTCTCTACGGTGGTATGCGGAATTTATTTTGCAGGGTCGGACACTATCCTGGTATTCAAACTCTTCTGTGATGTGTTCGGAGGAGGAACCCGCCTTGCAATGCCGAAGACAACACTGCGCGCCGGACTCATCGTCATTGAAGCCTGGTTCAGGGGCTACTGAGGGAGTCCTGGATTAGGGGGACTCCGGACAGCCGGACTATATCCTTTGGCCGGACTGTTGGACTATGAAGAGACAAGATTGAAGACTTCGTCCCGTGTCCGGATAGGACTCTACTTGGCGCGGAAGGCAAGCTAGGCAATACGAATATGGATATCTCCTCCTTTGTAACCGACCTTGTGTAACCCTAACCCTCTCCGGTGTCTATATAAACCGAAGGGTTTTAGTCCGTAGGACAACATACAATCATACCATAGGCTAGCTTCTAGGGTTTAGCCTCTCCGATCTCGTGGTAGATCAATTCTTGTAATACTCGTATCATCAAGAATAAATCAAGCAGGGCATAGGGTTTTACCTCCTTCAAGAGGGCCCGAACCTGGGTAAAACATCGTGTCCCCTGCCCCCCGTTACCATCCGCCTTAGATGCACAGTTCGGGACCCCTACCCGAGATCCGCCGGTTTTGACACCGACACATGGACTCCGATCCGCTTACATCCGTGCCCGTCGAATCCGACTGGGCGCCGATCATGGAGTTCACCTCTGCGGATATCTTTCAGCACTCGCCCTTCGGCGATGTGCTAAATTCATTAAGGTCTCTCTCCCTGTCAGGAGAACCTTGGCCGAACTATGTCCGGCTAGAATGGGATGCGGACGGCGAAGAAATTCGCTGTCCACCCACCACCCACTTAGTAGCCACTGTCGATGACTTAACCGGCATGCTCGACTTCGACTCCGAAGACATCGACGGTATGGACGACGATGCAGGAGACGATCAGGAACCACCGCCCACAGGGTGCTGGACCGCTACCTCATCATACGACATATATATGGTGGACACCCCTAAAGAAGGCAATGGCGACGAGACAGCAGAGGATGACCCCTCCAAGAAGCAACCCAAGCACCATCGTCAGCGGCGCCGCTCTATGTCCCGCCACAGCAAAATTAGTGATACCAGCACAGGAGGTAATAACACTCTGGATAGTGCCGAAGACAACCACAATCCCCTCCAGCACGATGTAGAGCCGGAGGATTAACAAGCCATCCCTCCAGAGCAGACAGCAGATGGAGAACCGGAGGAGGACAATTACATGCCTCTCTCCGAAGATGAGGCGAGCCTCGACGACAAAGAATTTATCATGCTTGAGGACCCCATCGAGCAGGAGCGCTTCAAGCGCCGGCTTATGGCCACAACAAATAGCCTGAAGAAAATGCAACAACAGCTTCAAGCTGATCAAGACTTGCTAGCACACAGATGGACCGAAGTCCTTGCGGCCGAGGAATACAAACTCGAGCGCCCCTCCAAGAGTTACCCAAAACACAGGTTGCTACCTCACCTCGAGAAGGAAGCATTGAAACCTCCATCACTAGTGTACGATGCGGCTGACCGGCCACTATGTGGTCGAGCCAGAGAGGCGTTTCAGCCTGAAGTTCAGCCTGCACCCCGCCGCCACTCAATCAAAAATACCAAGGCCCGGGGAAACACACGGGACCTGCGAGACGTATTGGACAGTAAGGCAAAACTCGCAGGGTCAATATACGGGTCATGGGGGCGTGCGCCAATGCGGGACGATGATCGTCACGCCGGATACACCAAAGGTAAATCCGGCCGGGCTGAATACAGCAGACAAGACTCATATGAACTACGTCGTGATATAGCCCGGCACAGAGGCGCCGCACACCCCCTATGCTTCACTGATGAAGTTATGGATCACGAATTCCCAGAGGGTTTTAAACACGTAACTATCAAATCGTATGATGGTACAACAGATCCCGCTCTATGGATTGAGGATTTCCTCCTTCACATCCACATGTCTCGCGGTGATGATCTACATGCCATCAAATACCTCCCACTAAAACTCAAGGGACCAGCTCGGCATTGGCTGAATAGCTTGCCAGCAGACTCCGTCGGCAGTTGGGAGGATCTGGAAGACGCATTCCTTGACAACTTCCAGGGCACTTATGTGCGACCACCGGATGCTGATGACTTGAGCCATATAACTCAGTAGCCAGGGGAATCGGCCAGACAATTCTGGACACGGTTCCTGACTAAGAAAAACCAAATTGTCGACTGTCCGGATGCAGAGGCCCTAGCGGCATTCAAGTATAACACCCGCGACGAGTGGCTTGCCCGACACCTCGGCCAAGAGAAGCTGAAGTCTATGGCAGCCCTCACGACACTCATGACCCACTTTTGCGCGGGTGAGGATAGCTTGCTGGCTCGCAGCAACAACACATCCAGGAATTCGGGCACCCCGGATAACAAAGATGCCAATGGCAGACAACGTCGTAACAGACCAAAGCGCCGCAATACCGGCAATAACACCGAGGATAAGGTAGTCAATGTCGTATTCAGAGGCTCTAGATCCGGTCAGCGGAAAAAGCCATTTAAAAGAAGTACTCCGGCTCTGTCTAGTTTGGATCGCATACTGGATCGCTCGTGTCAAATCCACGGCACCCCCGACAAGCCAGCCAATCACACCAACAGAGAATGATGGGTGTTCAAGCAGGCCGGCAAGTTAAATGCCGAAAACAAGGACAAGGGGCCGCATAGTGATGACGAGGAGGAGCCCCAGCCGCCGAACACGGGAGGACAGAAGGGGTTCCCCCCACAAGTGAAGACGGTGAACATGATATATGCAACCCACATTCCCAAGAGGGAGCGGAAGCATGCACTAAGGGACGTCTATGCGATGGAGCCCGTCGCCCCAAAGTTCAACCCATGGTCTGCTTGCCCGATCACCTTTGATCGCAGGGACCACCCAACTAGCATCCGTCATGGAGGATCCGCCGCACTGGTCCTAGACCCCATCATCGACGGATTTCACCTCACTCAAGTCCTTATGGACGGCAGCAGCAGCCTGAACCTGCTCTATCAGGATACTGTGCGAAAAATGGGCATCGATCCCTTGAGGGTCAAACCCACCAAAACCACCTTTAAGGGCATCATCCCAGGTGTAGAGGCCCATTGCATAGGCTCAATCACACTGGAAGTGGTCTTCAGATCACCGGACAACTTCCGAAGCGAGGAGTTAATCTTTGACATCACCCCATTTCACAGTGGTTATCATGCACTGCTCGGACGAACTGCATTCGCAAAATCAATGCAGTACCGCATTACGCATACCTCAAGCTCAAGATGCCAGGACCTCGGGGGGTCATAATAGTGAATGGAAACACAGAATGCTCGCTCCGCACAGAAGAGCACACTGCGGCCCTCGCAGCAGAAGCACAAAGCAGCCTTTCAAGGCAAACCACTAATTCGGCAATACAGCCCCTGAACACCTTCAAGCGTGTCCGGAGTAAACTGCAACAGGATCGCCTGGCATGTTCAGAACTCACCTAGCAATTCAGCCCCCGTCCCAGTCCCAGTCAAGCGACAAAATCCATGCCGCACGTACATAATTATGCACTGAAAATACCATGGACATAGGCGGGGGCACGATCAGGGCACGTCCCGCAATGTGGCTTAACCGCCCTAGGGGCTGTATACCTTTATCATTTCTTTTCTCTTTCAGGGCCTAACTCTCTGGAAGCCCTTTCTGACAGTACGATTGTCGGACACATTAAGGGAAGGAACAACCAAGGCGGCAAGAAGCTAAGATGTACACGGGAACCCCCAGGTGGTCTCTAATAATAATACCCGCTTTCTACTATCCATATGCAGCTTGCCCTTGGATAGGACATTTCGAATAGTCCTACTTTCTGCTTATTGCACTACCTGTACCAGTACGCTTCGACGTATTATTTAAATAACAATGCATAGCATTAGTCTATTATTGCATTATTCATTCTTTTTTTTACTTTTTGTCCATTTACGACAATCCGCACCCGTAAATTCGGGCATGGCCAGTACGCCAGGGGCTTTCGTTTACCCCATAATACGGCGCGAGAAGTCCGAACACTTTCGACAGTGCGGCACTCCGAACTTATAGCATTATATGCATCAGCTCCGAATCATGTCTTGGGTCAATACTTGGGTTTGCCCGGCTCCCATGCTTTGGTACCTTACATTCCGCTATATCAGCTAAGGTAGCGGTGGGAGAACTACTGTGATTGTGTCCCGGTTCTTCCGGACGAGCACCTCAGTAGAAAAAGCCGAAAACTGACTGTCATGATAAGGCGAGAGACCGGTCGCAGTTCGAGCGGTCTCAAGTCCTTAAAGACTTTTTCCGCTTCGGACGAGGATTCGGCCTTATCCGGCTTAGGCATGTATAGCGCCCCAAATTCGGCCTTCCATATACTAGGGGCTTCGCCAAAATTTAAAATTGTAGACTTCTATGGCTAAGTGAGAGTGATAAAGCCTTATAGTCCGATTGCCTGGTTCGTTGCGCTGAACACCTCCCTTGAAGGACCCAAAATTGGGGTAAAGAGTGCTTAGGTTTATCCCGAACACCCCAGTACTAGTTACATGGGGGCAGAAGCCGACGACTGGCCAACTCTCAGATTTTGTAAACGGCCACACATAAGGTAATATTTTAAATTAAAAAAGCATTGCATAGCGCAAATGAACTTGTTTCACATTACATGATCACACGAGCATGTTCATTCAAAAATTACATCCCTGGCACATTCATCCGCCACAAGGCGGGAACCCTTCAGGACACTCTCATAATACATCTCGGGGCAGCGATGCTCCTTGCCCTCCGGCGGCCCCTCCTTCACCAGCTTCACGACGTCCAGCTTCGCCCAGTGCACCTTCGCCTAGGCAAAAGCCCTGCGTGCACCCTCGATGCAGACAGACCGCTTTATGACTTCAAGCCATGGGCAGGCGTCGACAAGCCGCCTCACCAGACCGAAGTAGCTGCCAGACAGGGGCTCGCCAGGCCACATCCGGACTATAAGGCCCCTCATGGCTTGTTCAGCCGCCTTGTGAAGCTCGACCAACAGCTTCAGCTGGTCGCTCAAGGGCACGGGGTGTTTGGTCCCAGTATACTGAGACCAGAACAATTTCTCCGTTGAGCTCCCCTCCTCAGCTCGGTAAAACTCCGCGGCATCCAGTACACTACGGGGAAGATCTGCAAACGCTCCTGGAGAGCTTCGAACTCGGGTAAGAAAAAGGAAAGTTTCCTTCACATGCTTGCTTTGCATAATGAATGCCTTACCCGCTGCTATCTTCTTCACCGCATCAGTCTCCTGGAGGGCCTTGTGGGCTTCAGCCTTGGCGCTCCGGGCGCTTTCGAGCGCCTTCTCAAGCTCGGACTCTCGCGCCTTAGAGTCAAGCTCCAAGCACTCGTGTTTCTTGGCGAGAGCCTCGAGCTCTTGTTGCACCTCGCCCACTCGGACTTCTTGTTTCTCCTGCTCAATGCGCTCCTTGGCCGCTTTGTCTTCGGCCTTGGATAACGCCTTCTTCAGGGTCGCCACTTCAGTCGTGGCCCCTGGAAAATTCATGATGATCCTATTACTTTACACCCGAACTTCTTTTATTAGATATAGACAAGGTATTTCTTACCTTTGCTCTCCTCGAGCTGCCTCTTGGTAAGGCCAAGCTCATTCTCAGACCGCTCCAGGTCCTGCTTCAGCATAGAGACCTCTGCAGTACGTGTGGTAGTGGCCAGCAGTGAAGCCTGCACATACACATAGATATATTATGATTAGACTCCCGAGTCATCATTTGATCCTCTCTCCGGCCTTTCTACTCGACCGCCGAACAGAGCATCAGGGGCTACTATCTATGCGGTAATATTTTCTTATATTTTGATTGCTTACCTCAAAGCCTGTTAGGAGGCTGGCGCAATCTTCAGTCAGTCCGTTTTTGGCGGACTGAACTTTCTCGATCACCGCACTCATGATAGTACAGTGCTCTTCGTCGATGGAAGCGCCGCGAAGCGCTTCCAGCAAGTTGTCCGGTGCCTCTGGATAGACAGAAGACACTGGCACGGGCGGCTTGCCCCCCTTAACGGGGGGTCGCCCGCCGGAGTCCGGAACCACCAAAGATTCCCGTGCAGTGTTCGGCTGGGGGCCGAACCTAGAGCCCATGGGAGTCCGGCTCCCTTTGCGCCCAGGGTCCGGAAGGTCGCCTCGAGGCACCCCCAGGACTACCTCCCCTTGGCCTGGTGCCTGTTGAGACAACACCTCGACATTGTCCGCAGGGAAAGTGGTGGAGGCGGTCGGAAGAGAACCGTTGTTCATATCCGACGAGTCCAACGAACTGCTCGACGAAGATACGTCGAGATGAGCTTGGGACGGACTGCATAATCATGTTCGGCATGAGGAGAAGCAGTGCAGTAAAACATGCCATGAATCACTATGGTGTCCGGATACTTACGACTTCGCCAAGGGCTTGACCCTGGGTAGCCACTTGTCGCCGCTGTAGGCGGCCGTCGTGGAGCAGTCCGGAGGGAGGGTCATGCCCTTCTTGGACCCTTCGGCCTCCCTGGTTGGGTCGGCCTTCCTTTTCTTGTCTTCCCCGGCTGGGGGGGGAGAACTTTCCTCTTCCTCCTCCTCGTTTTTGTGGGAGGAGGGCGAGTCGGAGTTATCGGATGATGAGTCTGATACAACCTTGCACTGGAGACCCTTTCGAGTCCCCGCAGCCTTCTTCTTGGAATTCTTCACCGACACCTCGTAAGGTGCCGGAACCAGCATCTCCGTCATGAGAGCATCTGCAGGATCTTCTGGCAGGGGGGCGGGGCAATCGATCTGCTCCGCCGTCTTCACCCTGTCCTGTTAAAGGCATGGAAGGCTTAGATCCCGCACATGATTAAACTGGGGCAAATGGATAGCCTGTGAAATATAAAAACTTACCGGATTGGCGCGGCGCTTTGTGCTGAGTCCGTGATCCTTGGTGAGGGAAGGAGGTACCTCGGCTCCCTTGAACAGCACCCTCCAGATGTCCTCGTGTGTCGTTTCATAGAGCTCTCGCAGCGTCTGGTGCTTGGCCGGGTCGAACTCCCACAAGTTGAATACCATGTGTTGACACAGGAGAACCCGGCGGAAGTGCTTGACCTAGACCATGTTGACGAGCTTGATTTTCTTGCTCGTCATGTTCTTGATGCAGGTCTGGAGTCCGGTCAGCTCTACCGAGGAACCCTAGGACAGGCCCTTCTCTTTCCAGGAGGTGAGCCGTGTGGGTAATTCGGGGGCCTCCACCCAGTCGGTGTCACGCGGCTCGGTGATGTAGAACCACCCTGATTGCCACCCCTTTATGGTATCCACATAGGAGCCTTCAAGCCAGGTGACATTAGGCATCTTGCCCACCATGGCGCCTCCGTACTCTGCTTGCTGGCCGACCACCACCTTTGGTTTGACATTGTTCCTCAGCCACAAGCCGAAATGGGGCTTGATGCGGAGGAAGGCCTCGCACACGACGATAAACGCCGAGATGTTGAGGATGAAATTGGGGGCCAGATCATGAAAATCCAGCCCGTAGTAGAACATGAGCCTGCGGACAAACGGGTGGAGAGGAAATCCCAGTCCGCGGACAAAGTGGGTAAGAAAAACTACCCTCTCATGGGGTTCGGGCGTTGGGATGATCTGCCCTGCATCTGGCAGCTGGTGCGCGATATCCGCGGCCAGATATCCGGCTTCCCGTAACTTTATGATGTTCTCCTCCGTGACAGAGGATACCATCCACTTGCCTCCTGCTCTAGACATGCTTGGAGTGGTTTGAGAAGAAGAACGCGAGCTTGGGCGCTAGAGCTCGAGTGTACAGGAATGGGTAAGCAAGGAGGAAGAAGGCGTGGGTGAAAAGAGTGAATCTTTGTCCCTTTATAAGGGCGGAGGAGGCGATGTGCCTCCCCACTTGCCTAGTAAAATCTCTTATTCCCCAAGTGTCGTAATTGATGGCGCGGTTGGGTCACCCACGTCCGTATTAATGAGAATCTCGTAATAAGGGGAACACGATCTCTGCTTTGACAAGACATGTTAAGAAAACCGCCTCGCAATATGTGCGGTGCTGGTTGAGAAAAACGGTTTGAATAATGACTGGGCCATGGCGTGATGTCATGCTATCAAAACGTGTCAGCAGATTAGATTTGTGGAAATATTATTCTCTCTATAGTGGTATGTGGAACTTGTTTTGCAGAGCCAGACACTATCCTTGTGTTCAAAATCTTCCGTGGAGTATTCGGAGGAGGAACCCGCCTTGCAATGCCGAAGACAAAACTGCGCGCGGGATTCATCGTCATTGAAGCCTGGTTTAGGGGCTACTGAGGGAGTCCTGGATTAGGGGGTCTCCGGACAGCCGGACTATATCCTTTGGCCGGACTGTTGGACTATGAAGATACAAGATTGAAGACTTCGTCCCGTGTCCGGATAGGACTCTACTTGGCATGGAAGGCAAGCTAGGCAGTACGGATATGGATATCTCCTCCTTTGTAACCGACCTTGTGTAACCCTAACCCCCTCCGGTGTCTATATAAACCGGAGGGTTTAGTCCGTAGGACAACATACAATCATACCATAGGCTAGCTTCTAGGGTTTAGCCTCTACGATCTTGTGGTAGGTTAACTCTTGTAATACTCGTATCATCAAGAATAAATCAAGCAGGACGTAGGGTTTTACCTCCATCAAGAGGGCCCGAACCTGGGTAAACATCGTGTCCCTTGTCTCCTGTTACCATCCGCCTTAGACACACAGTTCGGGACCCCCTACCCGAGATCCGCCGGTTTTGACACCGACAGCCGTCAGAGGAATTCATGGTTCGAGCAGGAATCAAGGAGGAGTTTGACGCATATGTGCGTAATGCTGATCTTCAGAGCTTCGAGGTAGATAAGTGTCGTCAGTACTACTACCTCACTGATTCCTTTGTGAGAAGGTTTGAATTTACATCATCACGCAATTCTCAAACTGTCCTATTTGATCTTTATGATAAATCTTATACCATGGACTTAGAAGATTTTAATACTACTTGTAAAGTCCCACAGTGGGGTAATGTTAGTGAACCTCGTAAATCTAAATATAAGGATTTTCTTGCTAGTATCACTGTGGGGGAATCTAGGGAAATCATGCAAGCTACCACAGGGAGCATTTATTTTCCTGCTATACATTATTTTGCTCCCTTTATAGGTAGATGCATAAATGGTAAGGATGAGGCATTTCACATGTGTGTGCCAGATCTTAGTGTTCTCAAGAGTGTTGTATTAGGCGATAGACAATATAACTTGGGGGACATTGTTGCACATAGGTTTCATAATAACAAAATTAATGGAGATTTCTTTGGTGGAATTTATGCAACCCATTTAGCTGATTTTGTTGAGATACCCATTCATGGATATGATATTGAGTTGCCTCCTGCTTATTTAGATTATGATGCTATGGTTCGTCATCAGTTCGTTGAGAGGAACAATCAGTCCCTCCAGTACCGACTAATCTTTGACAGACGACGCACCTATCATGTCGCTCTCCCTGCTTTCTTTGACTTTCAGGAAAAAAGGAGATATTTTATAACCAGGGAGGAGGCGGACGAGTACGAGAGGAGGACGGAGGCAGCTCGCCTCCAGGCTGCAGCTCTTCAGGCAGCAGCTGATGCATCTCAATACGACCCCAGCTTCAACTTCAGATATCCACCAGGCTATCCATGGCCATAGACCAACTTAGGCCAAAAGCCTAAGCTTGGGGGAGTATGTATTTCTCACCGACATTACATTCATGTTCACACACTCATGCCAGTTGTCAGTGCTCATACTTTTTCATTGTATCATCCATGCTAGTTTATTTTCATTTTCTCACTTTCTTCTTGTGTGTTTGAAAAACCTTAAGAAAAACCAAAAAATTGGTTGTAGCTTTTAGTTAGTTTACTTTTCATGCCTGTAATAGTAGTAATTAAAAGAAAACCCAAAAATATTTCTCGTTCTTCTTTTGCTTGTTGGGAGCTTCCCGTGTAAATAGTTTTATTTCTTTTCTTTTCTTTGGGGGTCGAGAGGAGAAGACCATCATGAATATGTTGAGTGGTTCTTATATGCATTATTGTTGATCTAACAAAGAGCCCATATTACCTTGTCTTCTCCCATGAATTGAATGCTTGTAGATTCCAGCTTAGTCCAATGCACGTGCACTATTATTATCCACACTATTCGGTTGTGCAAGTGAAAGGCAATAATGACGATATATGATGAACTGATTGAGATGAGAAAAGATGGTATGAACTCGACCTCTCTTGTTTTTGTAAATATGATTAGTTCATCGTTCCTGATTCAGCCTATTATGAAAGAAACATGTTTGCAATGACAATTAGAGATTATAGATGCTTATGCCATGCTTAATTAGCTAGGAGTTTATAATGGTTTACCTTGAGTGCCAACTTGCTATTAAAATGGTTGTGATGTGGTATGATGGGGTGGTATCCTCCTCTGAACGATTCGAGTGGCTTGACTTGGCACATGTTCATGCATGTAGTTGAAACAAAATCAACATAGCCTCCACAATATTTATGTTCATGGTGCATTATATCCTACTCATGCTTGCATTCGGTGTTGATTAATTTTAATGCATGTTCATGACTGTTGTCGCTCTCTAGCTGGTCGCTTCCCAAGCTTTTTCTAGCCTTCACTTGTACTAAGCGGAAATACTGCTTGTGCATCCAACTCCATCAACCCCAAAAGTTATTCCATATGAGTCCACTAAACCTTCCTATTTACGGTATCTACCTGCTGTTCCAAGTAAATTTGTATGTGCCAAACTCTAAACCTTCAAATAAACATTCTGTTTTGTATGCTCGAATAGCTCATGTATCAACTAGGGCTCTCTGTATCCTCCATGCTAGGCGGGTTATTCTCAAGAGGAGTGGACTCCGCTCCCCATTCACGAGAAAATGGCTGGTCACCGGGATGCCCAGTCCCATGCTCAAATCAAATCAAAATAATTGCAAACAAAACTCCCCCAGGATTGTTGTTAGTTGGAGGCACCCGTTGTTTCGGGCAAGCCATGGATTGATGCTTGTTGGTGGTGGGGGAGTATAAACTTTACCGTTCTGCTTGGGAACTGCCTATAATGTGTGTAGCATGGAAGATATCGAGATCTCTCGGTTGTTATGTTGACAATAAAAGTATATCGCTCAAAATATTATTCATCTCTATTTCAAAACCAAGCTTTGGCACCTCTACAAATCCCTGCTTCCCTCTATGAAGGGCCTATCCATTTACTTTTATGTTGAATCGTCATCCTCTTATTAAAAAGCACCAGTTGAAGAGCACCGCTGTCATTTGCATCGATTACTATTAGTTTACATTGAGTATGACTTGAGTGGATCTCTTTTACCATGAATTAAATGTCTAGTCAGTCCTCGATCTTTAAAGGTGCTCTGCATTTATGTTTTGCGATCTCAGAAAGGGCTAGTGAGATACCATCTTGTTATATCATATTATGATTGTTTTGAGAAATCGCTGTCATCCGAGATTTATTATTATTGCTCGCTAGTTGATTATGCCATTGATATGAGTAAACAAGAGACCTAAATGTCATTGTGAATATGGTTAGTTCATAATCTTTGCTGAAAACCTGATTGCTGGCTTTACATATTTACAACAACAAGAGCAAACAGGGTTTGTAAAAGTTTTTCTTTATCACTTTCAGTTTATCAACTGAATTGCTTGAGGACAAGCACCACATCGCTCTGTTTCTTCTCTCCCCCTCTCTCTCCTAACCGGTGGGGCCCGATGTTAGCCTCTCCACTCGCACCCGAAGCGGTACGAGTGGAGGCGTATTCTGTCTTTACGCCATCGACGTCACCCCCCAGTCTTCTGTTTTATCCAAATTAATTCAAAAATTTGACCACAACTTTGACCCGTGATAATTTCTAGCCTATAAGTCCAAATGAGTTGATTCTTTTAGCATTGTGTTTGTTTCGTAAAGCTCTAGCAGGACACCAAAATGTGGAAATTTCCTTGTTGTCTAGAATTTCTGGTGATTTTCAGATTGGTTTTTGACATTTTGTTTTGTGGTTTTTAAATATTTTCAGAAGGAGAGACTTGCCTTGAAGATAACCAGGAGGAGTGTGACCCTCCTCTGCACTAAGGCAAGCCACGCTAGCATTTGGATGGTGCCATTTAAATATATATGATTTTTCTTACTTAAATATGAGTTCTTTTATGCATTTCTAATTTGATAAATAAATCTGGTTGAATGCTAGTTACCTTGTCATGCTTGAAATGTTTGTTTAAGTTACTGGTTGAATGCATGGAGTAGTTTGGTCTAGTAGAATAGAGTTTGACTTAGTTATATTGCTATGATAAATAATGATAATTCTTTTTGCTTAATGAGAATTTCATATAAATTATGAGTTAATCAAAATATTGCATGATCATAAAAAGTGAGGTAGAACCAGTAAAATTTAATGATGAATTATTGCCAGATAGTTATGTTGATAAGGTTGATCTGTTCTTGTGAGTTGTATGTTTTGCATATCGTTTAGTGCATGCTCATGGCATCGTATGACTTGGCATAATAGTTTTTAATTTCAAGTTAAACCTGATAATAATCCAACTTGAAGATAACGTTGATCAAGTCATGGTGCCACTAAATCGGGTTTTTCCTCAGTGCGACCACATTTACCTTTATGGGGGGTCTTGATTCGGTCCCTTGTCGTGCCTCTCGCCAGTGCCTCCAACAAGGGAAGGTTATGGGCGTGCGGTACCTTGGCCAGGTAAGAAGACATAACCTTGTGTGCCTATTTGTTGTTATGGCACCTTGTCCCCGTTTGGGACCGTTTTTGCCATGACGGTGGCCGTTGATGCCTTTGGTAGGCACGAGGCCACCCATGACTTAGCCCTGAGAGGGAGTTGGTCGAAGTGGCCGGGAGAGTGTCATGGCAAGGGGAGGGTTTCGTCGGAACGTTGTTGGTCCACCCGAATGAGAGTGCGAGGCCATGGGTTCCGTGGTGTGGGTAAAGTGCGCTACCTCTGAAGAGTGTATTCAATCTATGGATAGTCGCGTCCTCGGTTACGGACACTACTAGGGAGTAGGTCACACCATGGATCAACATTTATAATTAATCATGCACACTAAATATATATTGTTGGCACTGGTTTTGTGATGATTTGTGAGATAATGAGTGATTGTCTTCAGTGTGATTCGGGTATGATCACCATTTGGTTACGAGGTAACCCGTCTGGTAAGCGAGTCCGAGGGACTCAATGCACATGTTGGTTTCATCATATTAGTATCATTACTTGCATTGCATTAACCTGATTAATTGTCATGATATTGTTTGTCATCGTGCTTATGTTTGTTGTGAGCTTGCAAGTACATTCAATGTACTGACCTGGCGTGTCATGCCAGATTTCAGGCAAGTCATACCACATCGGAGAGCTTCCCGCGTCTAGGCCGTGTCCACGTCGGTGTCCCTGTGCTATGGAGTTCCAGTTCGTCGTCATTCCGCTACCGCGTAGTTTATGTGTTCGAGGCCCCTTCATGTTCATTAAATAATGTACATATTGTTAAGCCGCATCGTGTGTGCCGCTTGGCCTCTTATATTGACGTAATATCAGACCTATGTACCCGCTAGTATGAATAAATTGGTTGTTTCTGTACCATGTTGTTGTGTGTTGCCAGAAGACTTGATCTTTGGGCTGGCAATGCAAGGTAAACCGGTTGCTTTGAGCCGGGGTGCCACACCCCCGGTGTCTATATAAACCAGAGGGTTTAGTCCGTAGAGGCTAACACAAATCATATAGGCTAGACATCTAGGGTTTAGCTATTACGATCTCGAGGTAGATTGACTCTTCTAACCCCTATACTCATCAAATACAATCAATCAGGACGTAGTGTTTTACCTCCATTAAGAGGGCCTGAACCTGGGTAAACATCGTCTCCCCCTTGTCTCCTGTTACCTTTGATCCTCAAACGCACAGTTTGGGACCCCCTACCTGAGATCGACCAGTTTTGACACCGACAGGGGGGCGCTACTGATACGGCGCTACAACTAATGTTCAGCAGTAGCGCGGTTTGGGCGTGCTACTACTATCTTGCATAGCAGTTGCGTGTTGTGGACGTCCAGCACTACTACTACACCTTCCTAGCAGTAGCGTGTTTGTTCCACCTGGCACTACTACTACACCTCCCTAGCAGTAGCGCCTGGTGGGCTACCCATGCTACTGGTAAAGTTTGCCGTTTTTACTGCATATTGCCGATGTATTTGTATTGGTTTTATATAGTAGTCTCATCATATGATTTTATGATCATGATGAGTTATTATTTCAGCAGGTGAAAGAGACATGTATTAGATTTAAGTGGAGGCAACATGGTGCAGATCCAAAGTACTACTAATCCAAACTTGATCACTTTAGTTTGGATTAGTATGATCAAGTTTGGATTAGCAGTACTTTCAATCTGCACCATGTGTTGCCTCCACTTGAATCTAATCCACGTTTATTTCACCCACTGAATATAATAATAATAATAATAATAATAATAATAATAATAATAATAATAATAATAGTAACTGATCATGCTCATAATGATATAACAACTAAGCATCATCGTCATTAATAATAACTCATCATCGTTATCATAATAACAAGTCATACTCATCATCATCATAGTCATCTAACTACTTCTACTCGTTATCATAATAACAAGTCATACTCATCATCATCATAGTCATCTAACAACTTCTACTCGTTATCATAATAACAAGTCATACTTATCATCATCATAGTCATCTAACAACTCTTACTCGTTATCATAATAACAAGTCATACTCATCATCATCATAGTCATCTAACCAACCTCAGTTAATTGTTCTTAGCACATGATCATGAGTATTAGCTAGGACCTACTACCCTTTGTAAGGTAAAATAGCATAAAACAAGATAGCCCCTAACTCTCCATTATGGAGAATGGAGAATATCCTGTCTCCAATTCGTGCGCTTCGCACAGTGTTGCTCCCAAGTAGCTCCCTATGATTCTTCATACATTTTTTCTATTATTTGATTGTCATGTCTTCATCGGTTTGAGAAATCTTGTATGAACAACGATGAAGCCTAGGCGGACTTGGCCGTAAGGTAATAACATCAAGGCGACCTTTCGGAAACACCAGATGAGGCACACAATCCTTCGGGATTTTCTGTTGAAAAACACAATAATAACGTCATAGTTACATATGTAGTTTGGCTTTATAAGAATGAATGAAAAAGATGCACTGATGTCGTAATAGTAAAAAATCTTACCATGCCATCTCCATGGATGTTACCATAGTTCAACACATGTACTAGTGGCACGTATTGACCATAATGTGCAGGAGTTTCATAATTGATATTGTAGTTCTCAACATCAATAATAAATGAGATAAGATGATCTTTCTCCTCATAAGTTAATTCAGAGCCATCAGTGTAGTAGGTTCTGTCTGCTATCATTTTTACATTTTTTGAAGAATGGAAATAAGCTGTCAACTATTTTGAAATAAACAATATACATTACTTAATAAATATGTTTGAGAAACTCACATAGAGGTAGAAGTGGAGGTGTATCAACATCGACCCAAGTATCGATATTATCTTCGTCGATACTATCTTCATCGATATTATCTTCGTCAGTGTCATCTTCAGGATCACCAAGATCGAAGGTGACATGCATACCCTTCTGAAAACCATACGCCTTGCATAGTGCTTCCCAATTCGAGCAACCAAAATGGGAGTAGGTCTCTGCATTGTATAGCTTTACGGGGAAAGCATAACCATCATGGGTCCTGAGGTTAACTCTCTTTGTCTCCATATTCTCGTGATCTTCGAAATTCAGCTTCTCCAAGACATAACCTCTTGCATGGCAGGGGATGCACTAGTCAAATTGTAAAAAAGCAGAATTACATGTTGATGAAGCGCAGAAGACATGCTTAATTACAAAAAATACTTGTCGTCGTTGCGTACCATACAAACATCAAAGGTCTCGTCGAGCTTAACAGTGAAGCACTGGCCATCTTCCAGGTGAGGCAGCCTATCGCACAGACCCCGGTTGTCGCCGCAATAGTCGCACTCATGGATCCTTTCGTTGTCAGACATTTCCTAAGTTCATAATTCAAAGATTAAACTTCTGAATTTCAATATATGTACTACAAAAACTAAATTTGATCATTAATATTCATCACGGGTTGACTTTCGGTCTGGCGAGTCTTCCTTGAAAACTCTCATCTCACATGGTGTATATGGTGGGCACTCCCTCTCTGATATATTCGGCCGTCGGTGATGGTCGGTCCTCCCTTCGTCCCCGGGTGCATTACACCAAATTGTCTAGCACATGGGAATGAAGGAGAAGCAACCCCCACGACAATAGTCGGGATTCTTCATCTCTAACATTTGTGACCGTCAGTGATGGTCGTTCTTCTCTTCCTTCCAATGCATTACCAAAAGGTCTATCATGAGAAAGAAGAGGAAGAATGACCCCCACGACAACAGTTGGCATTCTTCTTCTCTCATATATGGTGGACACTTCCTCACTGTTTTTTGACTATCATATATGGAGCCCCACCAGACTTCAAGTCAAACCAAAATGTCATTTAATGCTCTTTCCAGCAAATCCAAGGCACTCGATATTTCCTACATTCTAGCACAAGCCATGCTAAAATTTACGGAAAAATCCAGCCCGACCTTGGAGCACCAGAAATTTGTTGGAACGGAAATTAATCAACACTCCGGCAAAACATAGGCCACTCGGGGGTGTTCCTTGCAAACATAGGCCACTAGGGCAAGCACATATCCTATTTGAGGAAAACTAGATATACATGTTTATATCTACATCATATTTGAGCAACACTAGCTAGTACACAACACTAGATATACATGTTTACTCACTATAGACGATGGCTGTCGAGGATGCGGGTGTTGTCGGTGATCTTCTGGGCGTCATCGATCGGCTCGTCATTGTCGGGGTACACAAACAGGGGTGTATGTTTCCCTGACTTGTGCGCGGACAGTAGGCCTCCGCCCCGGCAGCTATAGCTCAGCGAGAAACAACTACACCAACTCCATCAACACTCAAAGCAAGGCCAAGCCAGGGATGCAGCTCTTAGTGAGACTAAAGAGCAGATCAAGAAGACCAAGACAACCAAGTTAGAAGAATATCACCTTCGGAAAGGCCTCCCTTGGCTGGCAGGAGAGCCTGGCTCGGTCGAGACCGTCCCAGGGGCAAGTCCAAGATTTCCCCAGCAAGTTTGTCGGGTCTGCCTGAGGCGGGATCCCCGCCGAGACACCACCGCTCCGCCGCGCAGCGACGCAAGTCACTTATTAGTGCGATGTCAAGCCCCCAAGTGATTAAGTGGCCTCTGCTAAGCACGTGGCGGCCCGTTGGAAGGCAGGATTTATCCAAATGACACCCGTCTAGAGGCGTGTCACGACGCTAAGAAAGAGATGGTTAAGCGGCTCGGCAGGCTTGCCGGGCTTCACCCTCTGCATGACACCTAGCAGTGCATTTAATGCACTTTGTCTTAACTTGCAGAGTTAGGTATGATAGCACTGTTAGCCATCTAATAAGGAGATAAAGACTGTTTTTCCATTGTGGTTACCCCTTAAGCTACAAAAGGAGGTCTAAGGCGACCTAGGAAAGGATTCAGACCCTCATAAACTTGTACGCGCATAGCTGCTCTCCCCGAGGCACCCTTGTCGGGCTTGTGTGTCGTGTGTTCGTGGTGTTCTACTCAATGCACCCACGACATCTTTGGCGCGCCAGGTAGGGGGAATCGCATGTGCAAACCTGAAGTCATAAACAGCGTGTTAGGCTGCACTATGGTCTGAATCGACACTCTCTTCATCGACAACTTCGAAAAAGAAGGGCAATGTCACTCCCTCATCTTGTCTTACCCAGGTTCCATCGTCCGTCTGCGCCGCAACCGTGACGGTGACGGGAACGGGAGGTTGTGGCGACACGACGACCACAGGTAGGGCGTGGCCACCATGCTACCCGCATCTGGGAAAAGAAGCGAGGCGTGCGGCTGCGTCGCCCCCCTTACGAGCTCCTGTCAAGTGTGTCTGATGCCTGGAAGAATCATTTGGGAAGAACAAGAAATATGGTACATGGTCTGCCCCCTCCCTCCCTTCTTACCTGTCAATGATCATGTTATCCTATGGTAACATCATCAGCATCACTAAGCCCACGTGGAACTCGGTCCAGCATTTACCCCACCAAGGGTGAATCCTGAGTGGAATGTTGGTGCTAATCCGTTGATTGACGCCCTGGCAAAGCGTGCTCCAGCAAGGCCTTCCGCGTTAGCGTGGCCTTCGTGCCCGCCACTGTGAGATCATTAACAGTACAAGGAAAGGGAGAGAGGAGCCGATCCTTCTTTTCTACCATACGTTGTCAGCTGCAAACATTCTACTATTTCCCCTTGGCCTTTGCCGGGGGTAGACGCGCAACTAATAAACTGCCAAGTCTTTCCCTTGTGCACCTTCTCTTTGTTGTCGTTACAAGCCTAAGGCGGATATGCAAATGCGATCCCCTCAAGATATACGGATGGGAGGAACGATCGTGAGTGAGGAAGGAGATGTCGTGCATGTTAGAATGCATGACCGACAAGAGAGGAAAACATGAACAAAAGCTAAGTTGACATGTTCATTATTTTTTCTTCAGAACTCACATTGTTCAACCCTCGGAAAACTAAGATTTTTGTATGACAAGCCGTTCGTATATTGGTACCTTATTGTTCTTGTCTGCGCCCCCACTTTGTTTCAAGCATGCTCAACAAAGTGGGCGGCAGCATCAATGACCATTAAGGAAAAACCTGTCGGAGCATATCTTCGCCAGCAGAATGCTAAGGACCTGTTCCTCACAGCAATCGCGACAGTATGCTACTGGTGGGGAACTAGAGTACGCAAAAGAAACTAACCATACGAATATCAATAAGTGAATGCAAGAGGGATAGCATGCATTGGCATAATTAAACATTAGTTCAACAAGTGCATAATCATAAGTAGTACAAAACCTAAACACAAGGCATATGTTACGTTTTGTTATAGGGCTCCATGAGAACAAGAATAGCTCAAGGCTAGGCACGCTGATCTTTGGGGACCCTTGGGATGGAGAGGACCTTGTCGGAAAAAGAGCCCTCCTTCGCCTCAGGAGCAGGGACGTCAGCGCCTGCTGGCAGCCTCT
This sequence comes from Triticum dicoccoides, assembly GCF_002162155.2. Lineage (NCBI taxonomy): Eukaryota > Viridiplantae > Streptophyta > Magnoliopsida > Poales > Poaceae > Triticum > Triticum dicoccoides. The sequence goes on from NC_041380.1 coordinate 260,786,157, forward strand.
TGAAGCCATCAGAGAGGTTGTGGTTCGGGTGACGATAGGCAAGGTTGCTCAAGACCATGAAGAGGGCATCAGAGAGGTTGTGGTTCGGGTGATGACGGGCAAGCTTCCAGGACTCGTTTGCAAAGCAAGCAACCCTTTTGTCCTCGTACGTCTTCAACCCTTCAATCAAGCCTTCAAAGAAGAGCAATAGCTTGACGCTTGGAACCTCATGCCTGCTAACGGAAAAGGCCCATCCCTTCATGTCCATCACCGCAATCTGGGTAGTGAGGCACTCGTTGATGTCTACCAGATTCTTGATCCAGAGGTCGCGCTGCTCGACGTGGTTCGCTAGTTTATCCTCCGCATCCTTTCAGAGGGTTCTTGCATTTTCCAAGTCCTTCATCAACAACTTATCACGGATGTCGGCAGATTCGACCTCACTCTCCAAGGTGCCAAGCCGCACCCTCATATCAATAATGGTGTCGTCACTGGTATGCGTCGGTGCTGTACAAACGGTTTTAACCCCTTCCCGCAACGGCGTTTGGAACCGTCGCCAAGTGAGTGTGGGCAATCGGGGGGTCCTTCCCACACGACCCAGAAATTGTCGAGGATATGCCCTCCTGGCACACACACTTGGCAAAATGAGGTCGTGTGCGACCGGCAGCGCTCAAATACGGTCATACATACAGTAGTGCTAAAAATACAATTATACATGCGAAATTGTTTTCGGTCGCAAGTACATCCCACACAGTCAGTCCCCGCTAAATGTTTCCGTTCATATGTACATCCCACATAGTTTCTCCGAGGAAAACGTTTCTGTTCGCAGGTACATCACACACAATTTCCCCCGTTAAATTGTTTGTGATAGCGTTGCCATTGCACACGATACAAACAATTTTATCGTTTGCGTTATTGAATGCATCACACACGGTGCATAGAAGAAACTGTGTGGCAAAGGTTGTCCATCACACACAGTTTTTATGTGGTAAACATTTGCGCAAGGTGGCCTAATGCAAACAATTTTCAAGAGGATGTCGTGTGTGCAGTGGAGATTGACCGCACACGTAGTGGATCCTAGAAACATGTCTAATCTCCACGTCTATCACGGACATTTAGCTTTTGCAAACTGTGTGCGGTGTAATCCCTAATTTAAAAATCACATGTTTTGAATTTTAAAGTAGGCAATCACTTATTTCATATCCAACCATGTTTATTACAAATATAGGTTCAACCAAGAATGCATAATTTGATGCAAAGGCACATATACCGAAGAACTACAGAAGCACCAAGTAAGGAATGATGAACCATAGTTGTACTAAAGACTCTAAAGAGAGAGGCGGAAGACATTCTGGTTGTCGGAGAAGGTGAAGCAGAATGCCCATATTGTGCATTCCTCCATGTGTAATGCGCGCACGACTCTAGGCCAACCCCTTGTGATGGCTGCCCGTCCATCCTTCACTATCTTCATTACGACTTCTTGATGCTCATTTGTAGTCTGGATGAAATACTTTAATCTTCATTGCGTGTCCACCAATCATGTACTTTGTGAGGTAACCTTGAGTGAACTGCTTCGGGAACCACTGCGAACGAAAAAGATTCAGACATTGTTGTCTAACAACTCATTATGGGCAGTAAAAAGAGAAGGTTGCAGAGTTTGTAGTTACCATCCTACAGCTCACTGTTGTGTTGGATAGAGCATAAACAAATAATTTTCTCACCACCATTCATATCTTTTTGCTAATAATCCTTATTAGTTTCCTCACTTGATGCTTGTTCATGAATATCTCATTGCCCCATACGCAAAAAGGGTCGATGCGTGGATCCTTGCCAAGGGCATATGTACCTACAAGCAACAAATCAACATTAGAAGCTAACAAGTGTCCAGGCCTGGATCTATATGCACTACATTATGGAACGATGGGGGGAGTACAAGCCGAGGGATGAAGCTAACCTCGGCCGAAAATGGTGGCCACTCTCATTGTTGTCCTGCATAAGTAGTAGAAAGTCATGGTAAGTACAACAACCTTAACATCAAACAAATATAGCAAAGGTAAACAACAACATCTCCAAATGATTGCTTGAATGTGTTGGTTTCAGCATGCTGTTAAAGCAGATATAAAATGGAAGGCAATGTTACCGACAGCAGGCTTAACAACCATCAAATATTGCAATTCAAACTGGTATTGTTGAAAATGAATAGAACGTAGGTAATGCTTAAACATCACACTGGATAAATGTGTAAAACTGAAATAAAGGACATGTGTTAACTACACCAGGCATAACTGGAACCAAATATAGCCGGTCAAACTGGTATTGATGCAGTTGAGCGGCATAGTTCCAACTTGCACATAATGAACAACACATTGTGAATGCCTGAAATAAACAAGGCATAAATGATTAGTATAACAACCAAACATAGCCATTGAAAACTGGATAGAGTCTCACTACAACCAACCTAAAAAGCAAATACAAATAAACAAGGCATATGCTTGAAAACTGGACAAATGCTAAAAAAAGAAACCTAACAACCAAATACAGATAAATAAGGCATCTGCTTGATAACTGGATAAATGCTCACTGCAACCAAACTAAGAACCGAATACATATAAACAAGGCATCTGCTCGATAACTGGAAAAATGCTCACTTCAACCAACCACACAACCAAATACAGATAAACAAGGCATCTACTCACTATAAACAACCAAATATATCCATTCGTGAAACGGGAGTGGACAATTCATACTTAAACATCACACAGCCCTATTGAACAATACATTTTTGCATAATTGAAATAATTAAACACAAAACAGTTAAAGCACCGCACAGCAAATGCTACTACAACAAAGGGTACTGGTTGGCAAGCTAGAAAAGGTAAGTTTGATTATAGGATGTTGCCTCACATTTCATGGACATGATCCTTCCAGTTGGAAGAGCACAGACCCATGGTGCGCTCTCTAATGTCACAAATGGGTTGTTTCACCTTGGAAGAACCTTCGTGGGTGCCCTCCTTGTGGTCGTGGTCATGGTCGATGAGATCTGACTTGGCAATTGAGGATCCCAAGCCGCCGCCGTAGAAGGTGTCCTTCAGAAATGACAAAAATGGGCTCGATGGCATATAAGGATCGCAAATCCTTCACCGCTTGGCGGAGGAGATCAGCGGAAGAGTCATCGAAGAGATCGACGGCGGTTGAACCAGAGGGGTTGGCGATGGACCACTTAACCTGTAACATGGCCCGTGTGAAGCCGTCGCTGTCGACGAGCTTGATGTCGTAGCCAGCATTCCCGAGATACAGTAATACGCTAGTCCGCTGACATGAAGCATTTGTCATGGCAACGTAGCCAACGTCTTGGCCGGCTTCCGCGACGATGTGTAGCTCCGGGATCGATAGGTGATAACCCACAAGTATAGGGGGTCGCAACAGTTTTCGATAAGTAAGAGTGTCGAACCCAACAAGGAGCTAAAGGCAGAACAAATATTCCCTCAAGTTCTATCGACCACTGATACAACTCTACGCATGCTTGATGTTCGCTTTACCTAGAACAAGTATGAAACTAGAAGTACTTTGTAGGTGTTTTTGGATAGGTTTGCAAGATAATAAAGATTACATAAATAAAAAGTAGTGGCTGTTTAGATAAAGACACAACTAAGTTAGTTTTAGTAAAGAGCTTTTTGTTATGAGAAAGTTATTTGTCCCTAGGCAATCGATAACTAGACCGGTAATCATTATTGCAATTTTATTTGAGGGAGAGGCATAAGCTAACATACTTTCTCTACTTGGATCATACGCACTTATGATTGGAACTCTAGAAAGCATCTGCAACTACTAAAGGTCATTAAGGTAAAACCCAACCATAGCATTAAAGTATCAAGTCCTCTTTATCCCATACGCAACAACCCCCTTACTCGGGTTTGTGTTTCAGTCACTCACGCAACCCACTATAAGCGAATCATGAACGTATTGCAACACCCTACAGCGGGGATCCTTCACGCTTGTGCGACACGGAGAGCACCATAGGACAGCACCAATAATAAAACATGCAACTCAAACCAATCTTGATCATCAAATAGCCCATAGGACAAAACGGATCTACTCAAACATCATAGGATAGCCATACATCATTGGGAAATAATATATAGCGTTGAGCACCATGTTTAAGTAGATATTACAGCGGGTAAGAGAGAGGTTACATCACTGCATAGAGGGGGGAAGAGTTGCTGATGATGGCGGTGAAGTTGTTGGTGAAGATTGCGGTGATGATGATGGCCCCCGGTGGCACTCCGGTGCCACCGGAAGCGAGGGGGAGAGGGCCCCCCTCCTTCTTCTTCTTCCTTGACCTCCTCCCTAGATGGGAGAAGGGTTTCCCCTCTGGTCCTTCGTATCCATGGTATGGGAGGGGCGAGAGCCCCTCCGAGATTGGATCTGTCTCTCTGTCTCTCTCTGTTTCTGCGTTCTCAGATTCTACCCTTTCACCGTTTCTTATATTCCCGGAGATCCGTAACTCCGATTGGGCTGAAATTTTAACACAATCTCTATCCGGATATTAGCTTTATTGAGGCGAAAGAAGGGCATCAACCGCCTTACGGGGTGGCCACGAGGGTCAGGGGCGCGCCCCCTGCCTCGTGGGCCCCTCGAGCATCGTCTCGCGTTGATTTCACTTCCCAAAAAGCACATATATTCTAAAAAAAATCTCCGTCCGTTTTTATACCGTTTGGACTCTATTTGATATGGATTTTCTGTGAAACAAAAAACATGCAACAAACAGGAACTAGCACTGGGCACTGTATCAATATGTTAGTCCCAAAAATAGTATAAAAATTTGCCAAAAGTATATGAAAGTTGTAGAATATTGGCATGGAACAATCAAAAATTATAGATAGGACGGAGACGTATCAACATCCCCAAGCTTAATTCCTGCTCGTCCTCGAGTAGGTAAGTGATAAAAAGGATAATTTTTGATGTGGAATGCTACCTAGCATAATCTTGATCACATATCTAATCATGGCATGAATATTAAGATACGGGTGATTCAAAGCAATAGTCTATCATTTGACATAAAAACAATAATACTTCAAGCCTACTAATAAAGCAATCATGTCTTTTCAAAATAACATGGCCAAAGAAAGTTATCCCTATAGAATCATATAGTCTGGCTATGCTCCATCTTCACCACACAAAATATTCACATCATACACAACCCTGATGACAAGCCAAGCAATTGTTTCATACTTTTGACGTTCTCAAACCTTTTCAACTTTCACGCAATACATGAGCGTGAGCCATGGACATAACACTATAGGTGGAATAGAATGGTGGTTGTGGGGAAGACAAAAAGGAGAAGATAGTCTCACATCAACTAGGTGTATCAACGGGCTATGGAGATTCCCATCAATAGATATCAATGCGAGTGAGTAGGGATTGCCATGCAACGGATGCACTAAGAGCTATAAGTGTATGAAAGCTCAGACTGAAAACTAAGTGGGTGTGCATCCAACTTGCTTGCTCATGAAGACCTCTGGCGTTTGAGGAAGCCCATCATCGAACTATACAAGCCAAGTTCTATAATGAAAATTCCCACTAGTCTATGGAAGTGATAACTCAAGAGACTCTCTATATGAAGAACATGGTGCTACTTTGAAGCACAAGTGAGGTAAAAGGATAGTAACATTGCCCCTTCTCTCTTTTTCTCTCATTTTTTTAATTTTTTAATTTTTTTATTATTTTTTTATGGTGGGCTTCTTTGGCCTCTTTTTTTATTTGGGCTTCTTTGGCCTCTTTTATTTATTTTTAAAGTTCGGAGTCTCATCCTGACTTGTGGGGGAATCATAGTCTCCATCATCCTTTCCTCACTGGGGCAATGCTCAAATAATGATGATCATCACACTTTTATTTACTTACAACTCGATATTACAACTCGATACTAGAACGAAGATATGACTCTATATGAATGCCTCCGGCGGTGTACCGGGATGTGTAATGATCTAGTGTAGCAATGACATCAAAAAATGGACAAGCCATGAAAACATCATGCTAGCTATTTTACTGTAACGCCCTCGATGCGGCTATATCTCCCACGTGTCGAAGCACGACTTAGAGGCATAACCGCATTGAAAGCAATGTCGCAAGTGAGTTAATCTTCACACAACCCATGTAATACATAAGGGAAAGAGATACATAGCTGGCTTACAATCGCCACTTCACACAATACATGAATAAAGCATTACAACATCCAAATACAATCAAGGTCCGACTACGGAACCAAAATAAAAGAAGAACCCCAAATGCGACAAGGTCCCCGATCGACCCCATCTGGGCTCCACTACTGATCAACTAGAATGAAACAACACAAAGGACAAGATCTTCATCGAGCTCCTCCTTGAGCTTGGTTGCGTCATCTGCACGATTCAACAGCACCTGCAAGCTGGTTTTGGAAGTATCTGTGAGTCACGGGGTCTCAGCAATCTCACACCCTTGCGATCAAGACTATTTAAGCTTATGGGTAAGGTAAAAGGTATGAGGTGGAGCTGCAGCAAGCGACTAGCATATTTGGTGGCTAACCTATACGCAAAAGAGAGCGAGAAGAGAAGGCAAAGCACAATCGAGAAACTATGATCAAGAAGTGATCCTAAAACAACCTACGTCAAACATTACTCCAACACCGTGTTCACTTCCCGGACTCCGCCAGAAAGAGACCATCACGGCAACACACGCGGTTGATGCATTTTAATTGAGGTCAACTTCAGGTTTTCTCCAACCGGACATTAACAAATTCCCATCTGCCCATAACCGCGGGCACGGCTTTCGAAAGTTCAAATCCCTGCAGGGGTGTCCCAACTTAGCCCATAACAAGCTCTCACGGTCAACGAAGGATATTCCTTCTAGCGGGAAGACCCGATCAGACTCGGAATCCCGGTTACAAGACATTTCGACAATGGTAAAACAAGACCAGCAAAGCCACCCAGATGTGCCGACAAATCCCGATAGGAGCTGCACATATCTCATTCTCAGGGCACACCGGATGACCAAGACGTCAGGTAAGCCAGCCCAGAGTTGCCCCTGGTAGCCTCGGACATCGCTCAGTTGGACCAACACTCAGAGGAGCACTGGCCCGGG
>NC_041380.1:260793531-260877858 GCF_002162155.2 Triticum dicoccoides
TAAAATAAGATGACCCTTGAGTCTGCAGAACCCAAGGGAAAGAAAAAGGCTAGGTGGTGAATGGTAAAACCAATGTTGGGCATTGCTGGAGGAGTTTTATTCAAGGCGAACTGTCAAGGGGTTCCCATTATAACCCAACCGCGTAAGGAACGCAAAATCCGGGAACATAACACCGATATGACGGAAAACTAGGGCGGCAAGAGTGGAACAAAACACCAGGCATAAGGCCGAGCTTTCCACCCTTTACCAAGTATATAGATGCATTAATTAAATAAGATATATTGTGATATCCCAACAGGTAAACATGTTCCAACAAGGAACAACATCTCCATGTTCCAACAAGGAACACACTTCAATTCTTCACCTGCAACTAACAACGCTATAAGAGGGGCTGAGCAAAATGGTAACATAGCCAAACAACGGTTTGCTAGGACAAGGTGGGTTAGAGGATTGGTTCAACAATATGGGAGGCATGATAATAAAGTGGTAGGTATCGCAGCATAGGCATAGCAAAAGAGCGAGCAACTAGCAAGCAAAGATAGATGTGATTTCGAGGGTATGATCATCTTGCCTGAAATCCCGCAAGGAAGAAGAATGAGTCCATGAAGAGGACAAATGGACGTAGATGAACGGGTTCTCACAAATGCGACGTTATCGAATCCAACCCGAAGAAGCAAACACCGGAAAGAAGCACACAACATAGTAAACAACCAACACATGAACATGGTATGATATGCGTGATGCGGTATGTGATGCATATGCTTGATTTGACAAGGAATGATTGAACCTGGCCTCAACATGGAAATCCAAGAGTGCCACTGGAAAGGTGAGGTGATTTCGGTTGAAATCGATATAAAGAACACTGGAATCGGATGCACGGTTTGGAAATGACAAGCAAAACAAATATGGCACCGGTCTGTGATAAACAACAAGTAGCCATCTAAATGCATCAAGATAATTAAGCTACAGCACTCAAACATGGCAACGAAATACATGGCAGGGATCCACTCAAGATGCTTGACAAAAGATGAACACTGAGCTATGGCTAATTCATCCATTAACAGGTTCAAACCAGCATGGCAAAGTGCAATTGGTAAACAGGTTTCAGACTTAGTGAAATTAACACAAGCCTGGAATTTCAGATCAGGTAGCACACTTTGGAGCATGAAAACTATATGCTACAGGTCCTGAACATGGCAAAGCAAGGCATGGCATGAAGCTACTCAAAGCACTTAACAAAAGTCCCTTAGTGACCTTGAGCCAAAAGGGATCAGAAAATACAATTACAAGCATGTGAACATGGCAAAAACATAATCAGATCTCAGACTTCGAGAAAAACTGGAACATGCGAAACTGATATCAAGTAGGCATGTTCACGAGCTCGATGCACTCGCTACAGAGCAAGGCATGACAATCTAAGCACACACCCATCAAGAATCCACATTATACAAGCTAGACATGGCAAGAAGAACAACATAGTATGCACGGATTAACAACAACATCCTCGGCAAAACGGACAACCGGAGGAGATAGAAATGGCTAGAAATGTTTAATCCCCACACACGAAAGAAGGTAGAAAGGACCACCGGAGGAGATAGGAGCGCCGGAATGCAAAACGGACAACGGGGAAAATGCTTGGATGCATGAGACGAACATGTATGCAAATGAAATGCAGATGATGACATGATATGCAATGCATGACACACAAGCAATGACAAAGCAACAACAGCGAATAACTGGAGGACCCTGGCACATCGGTCCCGGGGCGTTACAACACTCCACCACTATGAGAGGATCTCATCCCGAGATCTAGAATGGCACCCGAGGGACAACGGAAAAGAAAGAGAAGAGGTAAAACTAAGTTGCTTCTTTGACAAACGAGTGAAACCAAGAACCTTGAGAGGTTAAGCCATTTCGAGAAAAGAATACAACAGAGATAAACAAAGTTGAAGACACTCCGTTAGAAAAGAGGGGCAAGGAAGAGCAACTTCGAGCAGCACTCCGGTTGAGAAGTTATGCAAGACTTGATACGGTGAAAAGAACTTGAGTAGAGGACACGACACTCCGGTTAAAGAAGATAGAGAAGGAATAAGACTGATATAATTTGGACAGCACTTCGACTGTAAATGGAAGAAATTGAACATGATCTTGACAAACCGAGATGAGGAGTGAAAAGAGCAACATCACTAGACCTCCGGGAGAATGAGCTTGAAAAGGCATCTTTAGGAGAAGGGTTGAATGGAGTTGTTGGAAAACCAGCAACGGAAAGGATAAGCTTGATATGGACTTATAGAATACATCTCAAATTATGAGGTGACAACCTGCCACTAACAAAATCAAAGATTGGATTGATATCAACAAGGAGACGAGAAACTTATTCACGGGGAGGATAATTGAAGAACTTGGGTCATTATAAGCACCATGGATAGCAACAATTCTCAAGGAATGCTTTAGGTGAAATATACCCCAAGATAACTCCAAAGAAGAGGTTGATTGGTTGGAAAGATGACTTGAGCGAAGAGAAAATGATGGATATAAATACCTCACTCTTGAAAACATGTGAAACATGAAGCACGAAGGGAAATTGTCAAGAGTGGCATAACACCACCTCAAAATATAAGAAAGAAAGAAAGAATCGCACTTTGGAAAGGAAGATGAAGAATGCTTGAGCTCCTCTAAAAAGAATCTCAATGAACATCTCGAGAAGGAATTACGTCCTTGATGAACCAACATGTAGAACCTACATGAAGAACTCCGGTAAACAAAAGGATAACGAAAGGAAGGAGGAGTTGAAAAAGTCAAGGTGAAACCTTGTAAAGATTTAGAAGGAGCTTCACGACGAGATAATGCGGAAAGCTAGGAACTCCGGAAAAGAAAGATGAAGCATCTCTAACTGAGAGTGAGATAAGATGAACCTCCGAAGTAAGGTATTGAATTTACCCGATGAAACAAGAATAAGAATTACATTATGCGTATCCTTCATCAATAAAGTTGATGACAAACAATGGATTTGACACACTACTTATTCTCGTAGAAAGGATTAAGATAGATATAGCACAAAGTTGAGAAGATCTTCAACGAAACACCGGTAGAATTTGGAAAACAACGAATGACTTGAAACGATAACGAAAGGAAGAAATCTCTTGAACGAACCACCGTTTGAATTGAAACACGAATGAATTGATATGATAAACGAAGGAAGAAGAAATCTTGAATGAACCACCGTAAGAATTAAAAATGAATGAAGAGAAGATAAAGAAACACCGGGAAGAATTAGCAAATAAACGAAGATGCCTGAGAGAAATTAGATCCATGATAACGAAGAGATCACGAGCTGATTAGAGGATATTTGAGCGATGCACCGGTAAGATTTGGAGAATGATAGCTACACACTGAGAATGAATAAACCCGAAATGATGGCCTTCGGAGAATCAAACTGAAAAGAATCTTGAATTGCTCCGGATAGGTGAAAAGAATTCTCACAATCGAAAAAACAATTATGAAAGGATGGCATTAAGCTAGAACCACGAATCTTGAAGAGAATGGAGCAAGATTGAGAGAAAAGTCTTCTTCGGTCTCCAAAATCTGAGAATGACGATGAGAAACACCAACAATAATTGTAGAGGCACTCTGTAATGAAGAATAGAAAGATTGATCCAACGATGAAAAGAATTTGAAAGATCTTCGAGAAAGACATTTGACTGATGATAAATCATTCTTACGTCAAACTTTAGGAAAGCATTTTAGAATAACTCCGGGAAAGTTAGAAGAGTCAGGTAAGATCCTGGGAAAAGACATGTGGGTTAGGGCCCAGTCAAAAGAAACACCGTTGAAAAGATTTAAAAGAGAGGTTGCACCGGTATGATAAAACTTCTGAAACGAGGAAAAGATATGATCAGCACCAAAAGCTTGAATTGAATCCACCGGAGAAGATAAGAATTAAGGGTGATGACCTTGAGGCTCCGTTAGAATCTTCATGAGAATCACCGGATAAGAACATTGACGGAAAAGGAATGAAGAGGCCTCGCATCAATAAGATGGATACTTGATTAAGAAATCTGAATCCTTGAAGAAAACAAAAGGGAGGGAGGGTGGGAAAAACAAAGGCAACTTGGAGATGGAAGAAATGAACACCGTTGAGAAGAACTGAAACTTGATCTTGTGAATGTTGACAAGATTGGATCCATTTGAAGAGAAGCACACCGGTTGAAAAGGATTGACATGACAATCTCGATTATCATGAAGGATTGTTATTCACATAGGAACATGAGAACACCACTTGGAAAAGGTATGGAATCAACATTTGACTTCGAAGCAACTCGAATACCACAACTCGAAGCAAAACAAAAGATTTGCTTGCAGAATAAGCCGGAACAAACATATGATAGAGATTTCATCCGAAGTTTTCGTGGTGGGGCCTACACGGGCTCGATCGTATAGCACCATCATGTACAAGGCAGTGCACATGACATAGGAAGCGTCCCCGAGTCGGCATAGCAAAGGACTCTTTAAGACACAATGAGACCACTGTAAAACCAACCGTGGATAGGCGGACCACTAGACGTCGAACCCCAATTTCATATCATACATCCGTCGAAAAGATATCCTAAGAGCTACTTGAATTCCCACTTATGAAACTCCCAAAATTTTCCGATTATGCAATCAGGTGTTGGGGATACAGGGGAAGCATAATATCTCACCCCAAACTAACAAATCCTACATCCAGCTGTATCCATCCTTCAACACATAACCAAGAAACCTTCGGAAATCGTCTACCTCAACCTTCGAAAAGCATTCGTTATAAAAGTTATGGCAATACTCCCAAACTCCCGCCCCAGTACTGGGTGGCGTCAAGGTTATCTCACCAACAACTGCATAAAAGAGATTTTCGATGTCGGCGAACTAAACTCAAGTATTCCAGAACTGCAACGATAAACTTGTGACGACAACACCTCAGAGCTCAACTCCCCGGGACACTGCCACAACCCCTAAATGACAGGAGGCACCAAGAACAATGTTCTCGTCACAAAACCATCGGAACGATTCCAAGATACCCGTGTGATCCTAAAAAAAATTTAGTGAAATTTGAGAAGAGAATAGACAAAACTCTACGTCAGGAAGCCTCACCAAAGTGATGAGGGGACTGGGGAGTAAAAAGAATTCCTAAACTCTCCGATATATAATTCCTAAAAGACTCAAAACATTTTTCTAGACTCAACAACGGCTGCTAAATACGATCAAGCAGTGGGGGCTCCTAAGGTCGGGGAAGGCACTGATTACCAACTTGTAACGCCCTCGATGCGGCTATATCTCCCACATGTCGAAGCACGACTTAGAGGCATAACGGCATTGAAAGCAATGTCGCAAGTGAGGTAATCTTCACACAACCCATGTAATACATAAGGGAAAGAGATACATAGCTGGCTTACAATCGCCACTTCACACAATACATGAATAAAGCATTACAACATCCAAATACAATCAAGGTCCGACTACGGAACCAAAATAAAAGAAGAACCCCAAATGCGACAAGGTCCCCGATCGACCCCAACTGGGCTCCACTACTGATCAACTAGAATGAAACAACACAAGGGACAAGATCTTCATCGAGCTCCTCCTTGAGCTTGGTTGCGTTATCTGCACGATTCAATGGCACCTGCAAGCTGGTTTTGGAAGTATCTGTGAGTCACGGGGACTCAGCAATCTCACACCCTCGCGATCAAGACTATTTAAGCTTATGGGTAAGGTAAAAGGTATGAGGTGGAGCTGCAGCAAGCGACTAGCATATTTGGTGGCTAACCTATACGCAAAAGAGAGCGAGAAGAGAAGGCAAAGCACGATCGAGAAACTATGATCAAGAAGTGATCCTAAAACAACCTACGTCAAACATTACTCCAACACCGTGTTCACTTCCCGGACTCCGCCAGAAAGAGACCATCACGGTAACACACGCGGTTGATGCATTTTAATTAAGGTCAACTTCAGATTTTCTACAATCGGACATTAACAAATTCCCATCTGCCCATAACCGCGGGCACGGCTTTCGAAATTTCAAATCCCTGCAGGGGTGTCCCAATTTAGCCCATAACAAGCTCTCACAGTCAATGAAGGATATTCCTTCTAGCGGGAAGACCCGATCAGACTGGGAATCCCGGTTACAAGACATTTCGACAATGGTAAAACAAGACCAGCAAAGCCACCCAGATGTGCCGACAAATCCCGATAGGAGCTGCACATATCTCGTTCTCAGGGCACACCGGATGAGCAAGACGTCGGGTAAGCCAGCCCAGAGTTGCCCCTGGTAGCCTCGGACATCACTCAGTTGGACCAACACTCAGAGGAGCACTGGCCCGGGGGGGGGGTTAAAATAAGATGACCCTTGAGTCTGCAGAACCCAAGGGAAAGAAAAAGGCTAGGTGGTGAATGGTAAAACCAATGTTGGGCATTGCTGGAGGAGTTTTATTCAAGGCGAACTGTCAAGGGGTTCCCATTATAACCCAACCGCGTAAGGAACGCAAAATCCGGGAACATAACACCGATATGACGGAAAACTAGGGCGGCAAGAGTGGAACAAAACACCAGGCATAAGGCCAAGCTTTCCACCCTTTACCAAGTATATAGATGCATTAATTAAATAAGATATATTGTGATATCCCAACAGGTAAACATGTTCCAACAAGGAACAACATCTCCATGTTCCAACAACGAACAAACTTCAATTCTTCACCTGTAACTAACAACGCTATAAGAGGGGCTGAGCAAAATGGTAACATAGCCAAACAACGGTTTGCTAGGACAAGGTGGGTTAGAGGCTTGGTTCAACAATATGGGAGGCATGATAAGCAAGTGGTAGGTATCGCAGCATAGGCATAGAAAAAGAGCGAGCAACTAGCAAGCAAAGATAGAAGTGATTTCAAGGGTATGATCATCTTGCCTGAAATCCCGCAAGGAAGAAGAACGAGTCCATGAAGAAGACAAATGGACGTAGATGAACGGGTCCTCACAAACGCGACGTTATCGAATCCAACCCGAAGAAGCAAACACCGGAAAGAAGCACACAACATAGTAAACAACCAACACATGAACATGGTATGATATGCGTGATGCGGTATGTGATGCATATGCATGATTTGACAAGGAATGATTGAACCTGGCCTCAACTTGGAAATCCAAGAGTGCCACTGGAAAGGTGAGGTGATTTCGGTTGAAATCGATATAAAGAACACTGGAATCGGATGCACGGTTTGGAAATGACAAGCAAAACAAATATGGCACCGGTCTGTGATAAACAGCAAGTAGCCATCTAAATGCATCAAGATAATTAAGCTACAACACTCAAACATGGCAACGAAATACATGGCAGGGATCCACTCAAGATGCTTGACAAAAGATGAACACTGAGCTACGGCTAACTCATCCATTAACAGGTTCAAACAAGCATGGCAAAGTGCAATTGGTAAACAGGTTTCAGACTTTGTGAAATTAACACAAGCCTGGAATTTCAGATCAGGTAGCACACTTTGGAGCATGAAAACTATATGCTACAGGTCCTGAACATGGCAAAGCAAGGCATGACATGAAGCTACTCAAAGCACTTAACAAAAGTCCCTTAGTGACCTTGAGCCAAAAGGGATCAGAAAATACAATTAAAAGCATGTGAACATGGCAAAAACATAATCAGATCTCAGACTTCGAGAAAAACTGGAACATGCAAAACTGATATCAAGTAGGCATGTTCACGAGCTCGATGCACTCGCTACAGAGCAAGGCATGATAATCTAAGCACACACCCATCAAGAATCCACATTATACAAGCTAGACATGGTAAGAACAACAACATAGCATGCACGTATCAACAACAACATCCTCAGCAAAATCGCTAAGAAGTAGACAATCTGCCAAGATTCACGAAATAGCAAAAGTAGAGCTCGATTGACTCAAGCTAGCGTGCTCCATAATTTCAAAAAAATACATGGATGGATAGAGCACTACAAGATTAACAAAACATCCTTACTGATCATCCTCAAAAGAGGCACGGATCACTAGGAAACAACATGAACATATGGCATATTGATAAAAACAGATCAAGGACTTATTGAAATTCTAAGTCCCTGAAATCAGCATTAACGAATGCACTACTTTGCAAGCTTGTGATATTCACCACACATATCACAAAAATACATGGATAGCACCTCTGTAAAGATGGCAAAGTATATAATAAAACACATGTAGAGCTCAGGAGCATATCATGCACACATTAATCATGGCAAAAATGACAAATAGCTATTTGGTGCAGCAGATCTGTCAATTAACTCAAATAGCACTCTTCCAATAGCATTTCGGGCAACAACATGACCTCAAATGAAAATGGTGCAATGAGATGAAATGATGTGCTCTCTGAGGCGAACATTTTGATATGCTACACGCCCAAAACGGAGCTACGGGTCCAAAGTTACGATGCGAGGAAAAATGCCAAAAAATACTGGGGACTTAGCGAAATTACCACTCCGAGAAAGTCAACGGGAACGGACGGAGTGGGATGGCGATATCCGGATCGTGAGATGCACGTTTGGATGGATGAATGAGTGGATCTGGTCCACCTTGCCCAGATCCGGCGGGGCGGCGCCTGCGAGAGGCATGGAGGCGCAGGCCGAGCGGCGGCGAAACCGAGGCGCCGGCGGGCGGTGCGGGATCCGGAGCGCGCCGGCTCGGCGGAGGAGGAGCGGAACGCCGGGGGGAGAAGCACGCGGCAGCGGGGAATGGCGAGCCGTCGCGGCAGCGCGGCGTGGAGGACGGCACCGGGGTGCGCGAGCTCAGGCGGCGGCGGCTCCCAGGCGCGCGGCGTCGAGCAGGGACGCGAGGAGGCGGGCGGCGGTCGCCTCGGACCCGGGAGGGCCTGCGGCGGGCCTCACGGGCCACGGCGGCGGTGGGCGCCGGGATGCCACTTGGCGGCTCCTGGTTGGGTAGCGGAGGCGGCGGACGTTGTCCGGTGCGGTGGGAGATTTGTCCGGGCGCGAGGAGGACGAAGCTAGGGTTAGATCTGCGCGAGAATTTCGGAGGGAGACACATATTTATAGGTAGAGGGAGCTAGGAGAGTCCAAATGAGGTGTGGTTTGCGGCCACGCGATTGTGATCGAATGCTCTAGATGATAGAAGGGGTTTAGGTGGGTTTTGGGCAAGTTGGAGGGGTGTTGGGCTGCAACACACACGAGGCCTTTTCGGTCCCTCGGTTAACCGTTGGAGTATCAAACGAAGTCCAAATGGTACGAAATTTGACAGGCAGTCTACCGGTAGTAAACCAAGGCTTCTTGGAAAGTCTCGGTCCAATCCGGAAATGTTTAATCCCCACACATAAAAGAAGGTAGAAAGGACCACCGGAGGAGATAGGAGCGCCGGAATGCAAAACAGACAACGGGGAAAATGCTCGGATGCATGAGACGAACATGTATGCAAATGAAATGCAGATGATGACATGATATGCAATGCATGACACGCAAGCAATGACAAAGCAACAACAGCGAATAACTGGAGGACCCTGGCACATCAGTCTCGGGGCGTTACATTTACGATCATGCAAAGCAATATGACAATGATGCTCAAGTCATGTATATGATGATGATGGAAGTTGCATGGCAATATATTTCGGAATGGCTATGGAAATGCCATGATAGGTAGGTATGGTGGCTGTTTTGAGGAAGGTATATGGTGGGTTTATGGTACCGGCGAAAGTTGCACGGTAGTAGAGAGGCTAGCAATGGTGGAAGGGTGAGAGTGCGTATAATCCATGGACTCAAGATTAGTCATAAAGAACTCACATACTTATTGCAAAATTCTATTAGCTATCGAAACAAGGTACTACGCGCATGCTCCTAGGGGGATATATTGGTAGGAAAAGACAATCGCTAGTCCCCGACCGCCACTCATAAGGAAGACAATAAATAAATAAATCATGCTCCGACTTCATCACATAACGGTTCATCATACGTGCATGCTACGGGAATCACAAACCTCAACACAAGTATTTCTACTAATCCGGAACTACCCACTAGCATGACTCTAATATCACCATCTTTATATCGCAAAACTATTGCAAGGAATCAAACATATCATATTCAGTGATCTACAAGTTTTATCTAGGATTTTATGACTAACCATGTGAATGACCAATTCCTGCAATCTCTCTAAATAGATATAAGTGAAGCAAGAGAGTTTAATTATTTCTACAAAAGATATGTCCACGCACTAACAAATATAAGTGAAGCAAAAGAGCATTCTACAAATGGAGGTTTTCTATGTAAAGAGAAACAGGCAATCCAAACTTCAAATGATATAAGTGAAGCACATGAAGCATTCTATAAAGCCATACTCAAAAGATATAAGTGAAGTGCATAGAGGATTCTATAAATCAACCAAGGACTATCTCATACCAGCATGGTGCATAAAAGAAAAATGAAAAATAAATGCAAAAGACGCTCCAAGATTGCACATATCGCATGAACGAAACGAATCTGAAAACATACCGATACTTGTTGAAGAAAGAGGGGATGTCTTCCGGGGCATCCCCAAGCTTAGACACTTGAGTATCCTTGAATATTTACTTGGGTTGCCTCAGGCATCCCCAAGCTTGAGCTCTTGCCTCTCTTCCTTCTTCTCACATCGAGACCTTCTCGATCATCGAACACTTCATCCACACAAAACTTCAACAGAAAACTCGATAAGATCTGTTAGTATAATAAAGCAAATCACTACTCTAAGTATTATTGCAAACCAATTCATATTTTGTTTTTTCATTGTGTCTACTGTAATATAACTTTTTCATGGCTTAATCCACTGATATAAATTGATAGTTTCATCAAAACAAGCAAACTATGCATCAAAAACAGAATCTGTCTAAAACAGAACAGTCTGTAATAATCTGAACATTCACCATACTTCTGATACTTGAAAAATTCTGCCAAAATTAGAAACAAATAAAAAAATTGTATATAAAGACAGTGCAAAAAGAATCAGAACCATTTGACGTTCCAGCTAAAAATGCAAAATCGCGCACTACAGCCAAAGTTTCTGTCCTACACCGTACAAACCATCAAGCAAATGTAAACATCCTAAAGGCAAACCCTGGCACATTATTTTTATAATACAATGGAATTATACAAGGGGATAATTATTTTTTTTGAAAAGTTTCTGTAATCAAGATTCACAAAGTTGCCGTGAGCATGAACAAAGTTCAAGGAGCTCTCCCACTTCAACAATGCTTGTCTTTCTCACTTTCACTTTCCTTTTTGAAAAAGTTTTGGGTTCCCCTCGTTATTTTTGTTGTTTTTAAACTATATAAAAGAACTCAACAGAAATAAATGACTCTCTAAAACTTCCGGGTTGTCTCCCTGGCATCGCTTTCTTTAAAGCTAGGCATATAGTGCTCAAGTAGTGAATCCACCCGGATCCCAAGGTATATCAAAGCCAATTTTAATTAACAATGATTTATAATTTAGGGGTGAGCACAAAGTAACACATATCATACAACAACGAAGTCTAACTCTCTTCCTATGCATCAGCATGTCATAAAAGAACAATTCATGCACACATAGTAAAGGCCAATGCAAAGTATAAACAGTTTCTTGCAATTTTATCATGTGGGAAACATAGAGAGGTGGAGATATAGTTCCTCTCTCATAATAATTGCAAGTAGGAGCAGCAAGCACATGCATATTATATTCATCAAAATAATCATGTGTAACGGTAAAACGCAATCGATCAATATAATCCTTAATAAGTGCAAACTTCTCCGATATAGTGTAGTCGGGAGAATTCAAAAACATAATAGGACTATCATGTGTGGGTGCAATAGCAACAATTTCATGTTTAACATAAGGAACTATAGCAAGTTCATCTCCATAATAATAATTCATGTTGGCATCTTGGCCACAAGCATAGCAAGCATCATCAAAAGGGAATATTTCGAGAGAATCAACGGGATCATAACAATCATCATAGCAATCATCCTTCGGTAAGCACAAAGGGAAATTAAACAATGTATGAGTTGAAGAGTTACTCTCATTAGAAGGTGGGCACGGGTAGCTAATCCGCTCTTCCTCCTTTTGTTCTTCGCTCTCCTCCTCATCTTTTTCATCCAATGAGCTCATAGTTTCATCAATTTCTTCTTCCATAGACTCCTGCAAAATATTAGTCTCTTCTTGGACAGCGGGGTAGTCCTCAATATATGGTTCAACATAGGCATTAGAAGCATAATTATCATAGCAATATTTAAGTATGTCAAAATTTTCAGATTTGTAAAGAGTAGCATCATACATTTCAATCAAAGAAGCAATTTCATAAGCACCCTTAAAAGCAACAAATTCTTCAATTTATTGAACATCATAGTAACTATAAACACCCTTAGCATACGAAGATACAATTCCATTATCACTAAACTCACACAGAACAACAAGTAATATATATATTTCGCATAAATTCCAAGCATAGCATTGCAAACGATGAATTTGACCCAGTAAAATTTTCCCTTTTTTAGATATTCGGTGTCGCACATAACAAGCACGAGCACAAAGGTTTCAGCACGAGCACAAAGGGATCGAAGATGATCCAAGTAATAAGCTTCAGCAGTGTGATAGATTTTGAGTGGTTCTTCAACCATTGGTTTAGTAGGTACAACTAATATTTTCAGTATTTTGCATTTCCTACCCATAACTAAAGATAGAAAACAACTAAGAACAGCAAATAAAAATGACTTAGTGATAAAGCAAACAAGCACACACAAGAATATTCACCCCACGCTATTGCTCCCCGGCAACGGCGCCAGAAAAAGGTCTTGATAACCCACAAGTATAGGGGATCGCAACATTTTTCAATAGGTAAGAGTGTCGAACCCAACGAGGAGCTAAAGGCAGAACAAATATCCCCTCAAGTTCTATCGACCACCGATACAACTCTACGCACGCTTGATGTTCGCTTTACCTAGAACAAGTATGAAACTAGATGTACTTTGTAGGTTTTTTGGATAGGTTTGCAAGATAATAAAGATTACGTAAATAAAAAGTAGGGGCTGTTTAGATAAATACGCAACTAAGTTAGTTTTAGTAAAGAGCTTTTTGTTATGAGAAAGTTATTTGTCCCTAGGCAATCGATAACTAGACCGGTAATCATTATTGCAATTTTATTTGAGGGAGAGGCATAAGCTAACATACTTTCTCTACTTGGATCATATGCACTTATGATTGGAACTCTAGCAAGAATCCGCAACTACTAAAGATCATTAAGGTAAAACCCAACCATAGCATTAAAGTATCAAGTCCTCTTTATCCCATACGCAACAACCCCCTTACTCGGGTTTGTGTTTCAGTCACTCACGCAACCCACTATAAGAGAATCATGAACATATTGCAACACCCTACAGCGGGGATCCCTCATGCTTGCGCGACACGGAGAGCACCATAGGATAGCACCAATAATAAAACATGCAACTCAAGCCAATCTTGATCATCAAATAGCCCATAGGACAAAACGGATCTACTCAAACATCATACGATAGCCATACATCATTGGGAAATAATATATAGCATTGAGCACCATGTTTAAGTAGAGATTACAACGGGTAAGAGAGAGGTTACACCGATGCATAGAGGGGGAAGAGTTGGTGATGATGGCGGTGAAGTTGTTGGTGAAGATTGCGGTGATGATGATGGCCCCCGGTGGCACTCCGGTGCCACCGGAAGCGAGGGGAGAGAGCCCCCCTCCTTCTTCTTCTTCCTTGACCTCCTCCCTAGATGGGAGGATGGTTTTGAGGGAGTCCTGGATTAGGGGGTCTCCGGACAGCCAGACTATATCCTTTGGTCGGACTGTTGGACTATGAAGATACAAGATTAAAGACTTCGTCACGTGTCCGTATGGGACTCTCCTTGGCGTGGAAGGCAAGCTTGGCAATACGGATATGTAGATCTCCTCCCTTGTAACCAACTTTGTGTAACCCTAGCCCCCTCCGGTGTCTATATAAACCGGAGGGTTTAGTCCGTAGGACAAGAAACAATCATACCATAGGCTAGCTTCTAGGGTTTAGCCTCTACGATCTCGTGGTAGATCAACTCTTGTAATACTCATATCATCAAGATCAATCAAGCAGGACGTAGGGTATTACCTCCATCGAGAGGGCCTGAACCTGGGTAAACATCATGTCCCCTGCCTCCTGTTACCATCCGCCTTAGATGCACAGTTCGGGACCCCCTACCCGAGATCCACCGGTTTTGACACCAATATTGGTGCTATCATTGATAGTTCCACTGTGCCGTCACCGTAAGGCTTGATGGATCCTTCGATTGTCGGTAATGATGCGATCCCGGGTGAGGTTTTCCTCCCCGGACAGATCTTCATATTCGGCGGCATCGCACTGCAGGCCAACTCGCTCGGCCATCTGGAGCAGATCAAGAGCTACGCCCCTGGCCATCAAGTCAGGTTCGGAAACCTAAATTACACTGCCGACATCCGCGGAGACTTGATCTTCGACGGATTCGAGCCCATGTTAGGTGCGCCGCACGATCACGACGAGCATGATTTAGCTCCGCCGTCGGACAGTGTTCGGGAGATCACACCTACAACTACTCTGGCCTTCAATCCGGAGAAAATTGCACCATCCGAGGATGGAGGGATAGACCCCGCCACGGAGGCCGCACTCTCAGTGGCGATGGAGCCAGATACTGACTTCACCCCTTACGAGAGCCGTGTTGCCAAACTACTGGATTCGTCTCCAGCCACGGACTCTGAGCCGCCTGCATCCGTGCCTATCAAATCCGATTGGGAGCCGATCATGGAGTTCACCTCCGCGGATATCGTTCAGCACTCACCTTTCGGTGACATGCTAAATTCATTAAGGTCTCTCTCCTTGTCAGGAGATCCTTGGCCGAACTATGTCCGGCTAGAATGGGATGCGGATGACGAAAAAATTCGGTGCCCACCCACCACCCACTTAGTAGCCTCTGTCAATGATTTAACCGACATGCTCGATTTTGACTCCGCAAACATCGACGGCAAGGACGACAATGCAGGAGAGGAACAGGAACTAGTGCCCACAGGGCACTGGACAGCCTCTTCATCACATGACATATACATGGTGGATACACCCAAAGAAAACGATGACGAGGAATAGGAGGAGACAGCGGAGGATGACCCCTCCAAGAAGCAAACAAAGCATCGGCGTAGGCGCCACTCCAAATCCCGCCTCGGCAAAAACAGCGATAACAGCGCAAGAGAAAATAACACTCCGGTGGACTCCAGAGGAAGCGACGACCACATTGCCCCGGCGGCAGAGCACGATGAAGCTGCAATTGGCGAACATAGTACAGATTCGACGTCCGAACATGGCGACGCCGAGGATAAACCTCATCAAACCCCCTCTGGGGAGGAAAACAGTCCGGACGAAGATGCACACATCATCCCGGAAATGCATTTGGAGCAAGAGAACCTCCGCAGAAGGCTTATTGCCACAGCGAGGAGTTTGAAGAAGCAGAAGCAAAGGCTTAAGGCCGAACAGAATACGCTCAACAACAGGTGGAACAAAGTGCTCGACAACGAAGAAAAGTATGGTGGAGGTTACCACACAAAGAGCTATCCAAAGCGCAAGCTATTACCCGAATTCGACGATGAGGCCTTATACCCCATACAGCCGAAAAATAAAACGGCCAACCGGCCGGATCAACCACCTTGTGACCGCGATAGAGCGGCTAACAAGGTCGCACATAAGTCAACACACGATCTACATGAGGACTTGCGCCAAAAATCCAGTATGACCAGATCCATCTATGGATCTAGGAAGCTTGCTCCGGCACAAAATCAAAACCAAATACTACAACCGTCTGAATGCCATGATACATCCAAATACAGGGGTGCCGCACACCCCCTATGTTTCACCGATGAGGTGCTGGACCACGAATTCCCAGAAGGATTCAAACCAGTGAACATAGAGGCGTACGACGAGACCACAGACCCTGGGGTCTGGATTGAGGACTTCATCCTCCATATCCATATGGCTCGCGGAGATGATGTCCATGCCATCAAGTACTTGCCCCTCAAGCTTAAAGGACCAGCTCGGCACTGGCTGAAAAGCCACCTCGAAAACTCAATTGGAAGTTGGGAGGATCTCGAGGACGCTTTTCGGGTTAATTTTCAAGGAACCTAGGTCTGACCTCCGAATGTAGACGACTTAAGTCATATAATTCAACATCCCGGAGAGTCATCCCGAAAGCTTTGGAACAGGTTTCTCACTAAGAAGAACCAAATCGTCGACTGTCCGGACACCGAAGCCTTAGAAGCTTTCAAACACAGCGTCCGAGACGAATGGCTCGCCACACACCTCGGCCAAGAAAAACCGAGAACAATGGCAGCCCTGACAAGCCTCATGACCCGCTTTTGCGCGGGCGAAGATAGCTGGTTAGCCTGCAGTAGCACCAGCGACCCAAGCACATCCGAAGTCAGGGATGGCAATGGAAAACCACGACGCAGTAAAAACAAGTGTCGAAATAAAGAAGACAACCCAGATAATATGGCGGTCAACACCGGATTCAGGGGCTCTCGACCAGGTCAGCGGAAAAAGCCTTTCAAAGGTAGCAGAGATGGACCGTCTAGACTAAACAAGATTCTCGACAAACTATGTCAGATTCATGGCACCCCCGATAAACCTGCAAATCACACCCACAGAGAATGCTGGGTCTTCAAGCAGGCCGATAAGCTAAACGCCGAACACAAGGGGGAGGAGACACCAAGCAAAGACGAGGACGAACCTCGCCAGCAAAGCACCGGAGGACAGAAAAAATTCCCACCAGAGGTTAAAACAGTAAACATGATCCATGTGACGAAGAGGAGAAGCAAACATGCACTCCGAGACACATGCGCCATAGAGCCCATCACCCCTAAGTTCAACCCCTGGTTGGCCCGCCCGATCATTTTTGATCACGGGGATCACGCGACGAGCATCCGGCATGAAGGATTGGCTGCCTTGGTGTTAGACCCAATAATAAACGGATACCATCTCACATGAGTCCTTATGGACGGCGGTAGTGGTCTAAATCTGATACATCAGGACACAGTCCGCAAAATGGGGATAGACCCGACAAAAATAAGCCACAGTAATACTACCTTCAAGGGAGTAATACCAGGCCCAGAGGCCCGCTGTACGGGCTCTCTATTACTAGAGGTTGTATTCGGTTCTCCCGACAATATCCTAAGCGAAAAGTTAACTTTCTACATCGCTCCATTCTGAAGTGGCTATCAAGCACTACTCGGAAGAGCGGCTTTCGCTCGTTTTTATGCAGTACCGCATTACGCTTCTCTCAAGCTTAAGATGCCCGGTCCACGTGGCACCATCACAGTTAGTGGAAATATTGAGCGTTCTCTACGCGCGGAAGAATGTGCAGCGACTTTAACACCCGAGCACTAGACGGCCTCACCAACTAGAAAAAATGTCAGGTCGTCCAGACCACGGACACGGTTAGACGAGTCCGGCGCATCACTACATATACATGAGATTGGTTTGATGGTTAAACCCTCATAGATGGTACCAGGGGCTTCCCGCATGTAATCAGGGCTAGTTCAGCTCAACTTGACTTATCTTGAATTTTAATAGTTTATTGATAATAACCAATTTTCTGGCACGGCAACTTTCACCTAAGTTCTTCTCTTTTACAGATGGCAATCGTGCTACACCCGTCCAGGACACGGCACAATGGAGACACAGGCGCAGACGTGCAGCAGGGACCCGCTCAAAGGTTTATTTTCAGATTAAGACCCTGCGTAAACCTTTTTTACTGTCTCTTTTTGTTCACATCCTCTAGATACTCAATACAACCGAGAATGATGCTGACATTATTGGCATGTGGCCACGTCAGAATATTGCACATACTTGGACACTCGGGGTTTATTATTAAGGGCATTGTTCAGCCCGGCATATGTTATAAAGACCGAATACCTTAGGGAGTGTTCGGCGTCACGAGTTTGGCCTTATATGCATCAGCTCCGAATCATGTCTTTGGTCAAATGTTGGGTTTTCCCGGCTTCCATGTTTTGGTACCTTACGTTCCGCTATATCGGCTAAGGTAGCACTGGGAGAACTACTGTGATTGCGCCCTGGTTCATCCGGATGAGCACCTCAGTAGAGAAAGCCGAAAACTGACTGTCATGATAAAGCGCGAGACTAGTCAACCACTCAATGACTTAGCGGAATCTTCAGGATTCCTCACATTATGAAGGGCCGTTCCCCGGTCATGTACGTACATGCCCCGTATACGGACGAGCGCGGAGGTACCAGGGGCTATCTAGTAGTCCCGCCGTCAAACTCCTATGGCTAAGTGAAAGTGTTAAAGCAATATCGTCTGGTTGCCTCGTTCGCTGCGCTACCACCTCCTTTATGGACCAAGACGTTGCATCAAGTGTGAATACGTGTTTTTTGTGAACACCCCCGCATCATATGCGTGGGGGCTGAAGCCGACGACTGCAAACTTTCAGGTTATATTTATATATACGTAAACGGCCACACAGGAGGCATCATAATACTTTCAGGCAAAAGTATAAACACGGCCTTTATAATCCAATAAAACACTATTTTTACAATGGGAATACATGTCACTAGAACGTAATATTCTTCGAGCACTGAGCCTCTATCGAACGAGCGCCTTCAAGGACTTCTTCAAAGTAGTGATCGGCAGCTACTCGGCCCATGACCGAACCCTGTGTTGCAATAGTGGTGGCCTCCATCTCTGCCCAGTATGTCTTGACACGGGAAAGTGCCATCCGCGCGCCCTCTATGCACGCCGACCTCTTCATAGCATTGATGTGCGGCACAGCACCAAGGAATTGTTGCACTAAACTAAAGTAACTATTCAGCCTTGGCCCTTCAGGCCACAGATGATCCACAACAGACCTCATGGTAAGTCCGGACAACCTATGGAGCTCGGCCCACTCGGCCATTCGCTCATTCAACAGTAGCGGACGCACTAGAGCATGGAACTGTGACCAGAACAACTTTTCCACTTCACGATCTTTTTTATCCTTGAAGTACTCGGCCGCATCAGCAGCACTTACTGCCAAATCCACGTATGCATCTATAGAACTCCATAGTTGATCAAGAGGGGCATACTTCGGATCTCCGAACTTAGTCCGCAACAAAAAGGGCTTCCCAGCCGCGATATCTCCAGCTTGACGCAGCTCCTCCTTCGTCGCTCTGATTTTCGAGCGGGCTTCCTTGGCTCCTACCATGGCCTTCTCCAGGTCCGTCGCCTTTGCTCGGCTTTCTTTTTCAAGAAGCTGGTAACGTTCAGCGACATCTTTCAACTCAATGGCCATATTTTCTATTCTTTCCTTGCTTTGGCAATGCGCGGCCTGTTCGGCCCTCAGCTCTTCGACCGCCTTTAGAGCGGTCGCATCGCTATTTCTGGCTTGTTCCTTGGCTCGGGCAAGTTCCGCCCAAAGGGTCTCCATAGTGGCAGCTCCATCTGTAGTCACAACATATTAAAGATACTGGCATCATGCTCCTCTTACTATGTGTTGATCACCGGAGAGATCACATACCCTGTGCCTCGTCAAGCCGCTTGTTGACAAGCACGATGTCGGTGTCTGCCGCATTAAGTTACCGCTTTAGCTCGGCAAACTCATCAGTCCAGCTAGCCACCGGACCTTCAGCCGCCTGCACATGAAGGCGGTCTGATTATTAACCGGGACTATGATCCTCTGTTTGCCGCCGTTCTCGATGGCAACCAGTGTCTCAGGGGCTACTATCTGCATAGGGCACACCTAACATGTGCGATACTGTCAAAAACATACACTATTTCACGTACCTCAAAGCCTTTCAGCAGACTCATAAAAGCTTCATGCAACCCGCTTTCGGTGGATGAAATCCTTTCAATCACCGTACCCATTAGCATACGATGCGCTTCTGAGATGGCCGCTTGCTCCAGAAGATCCTTCAGTGCGCCCGACCGCACACTGTATGGTTCTGGACTCTTTTTGTTGCTCTCTTTGGGAGCCGAATACTGGGTACTTCGGGTGGCCAAAGGATTACCCTCTGGCCTTGGCGGATCAGGAGAAACCCTCCGCGACGACACTTCAGGGTCGCCCGCCTCATGAGGCGGGGTGGCAGGGGGAGGTGTTTCGCTCTCCATCATCTCCAGAAGAAGATCCCCTGAAGACGAACTCTGTCGAGAAGGGCAACGATCCGAACTGCAAGATATATGCTTCGGTTATTATCTTTAGAAGTAATGTAAGATATTTTTACTATTAAGTACTTTTTGTTTACTTACAGCTAGGTAGAGGGCTGATCCCCTTGCGGACACTGTGCGGAAAGAGTACCCTCCGAGGCAGGACCCTCTGGTGGAGATTTCTTCCCCCGTTTGGAAACCTTCGTTTCCGGGTCTTCCGAGGTGGTCCTCTTTCTTCCTTGGGGAGAGGGAATTTCAGATTCTTCTCCCTGGCTATCCTCCTTCGCGGCAGCGCTAACTCCCCCGGTTTGGACGAATAGTGAGTGAGGCCCGCTTTCAGCCTCTTTATTCCCCCCTTTATCTTCCCCTGAGGGCGCCTGATAAGGCGCCGGCTCCAGCATTCTGGCTAGTACTGGATTGGCCGAGCCTTCTGGAAGGGGGGCCGAACACCTGATCATCTTCACCTTTGTTATCCAGTCCTGGTCAAAGAGAGACTTTTCATAATGATGTTATGATAAATAAAAAAACAGCGTGTTCGGCCATGGGATTACTTACTTGGGTATCGGGGCGATTATAGCTCAGACCCGCATCCTCGGTGGTGTCCGAACACTCTATTTGGGGTCCGAAGAACAATTTGTACATCTCTTCGAGCGTCATGCTAAGAAAGTGTTGAATAGTTCGCTGTCCTTCCGGGTTGAATTCCCACATACGGAGAGGTCGACATTTGCAAGGCTGGACTCGATGAACTAGCATGACTTGCATTACCATGACGTCAGTTTGACTGGCCCCCAGTTCAGCCCCTTGTTGATCCATGACGTCAGTTTTGGTGGGGGCCCGAGCGAAAGGCAGGGGCGGCTACCCACTTGGCACTTCGGGGAGCTGTGAAATAAAACCACTCCCGTTGCCATAAACTGGACACCTCTGGGAAGGAACCCTCTGGCCATGGAACATCAGCGCTTTTTCTTATTATGCCACCTCCGGACTCTACGTGTCGCCCCTCGATCATCTTAGGCTTCACATTGAAAGTCTTGAGCCACAGGCCGAAGTGTGGGGTAATGTGGAGGAAGGCCTCACACACGACGATGAACGACGAGATGTGAAGGAGGGAATCCGGGGCCAGATCATGGAAATCCAGCCCATAATAGAACATGAGCCCCCTAACAAAGGGATCCAGAGCGAGGCCTAGCCCTCGGAGGAAGTGAGAGACGAACACAACACTCTCGTTGGGTTCGAGAGTGGGGATGACCTGCCCTCAGGCAGGCAGCCTGTGCGAGATTTCGGTGGTCAGATACCTGGCCTCTCTCAGCTTCTTGATGTCCTCCTCTGTGACGGAGGAAGGCATCCACCGACCTTGGAGGTTGGATCCGGACGTGGTTGACGGTCCGAAGCTCCTGACCTGAGCCTTGGGTGTTGGAACTCGAGGCGGGGGAAGGATTCAATTGAGCACGAGAGGGAAAAAAGGACAGGCCTTGGCCTCTTTATAAAGAGGGTGAATATCAAGCGTCCTCCTCGTGGACGTTTGGGACTTGCCTAAAATCGGGGAGTCATACTAACAAGCACGATTGGGTTACCCACGTCCATATTGATGAGAATCCCGTAATAAGGGAGACACGATCTCTGCTTTGACAAGACGTGTCAGGAAAACCGCCTTGCAATGTCGAAGACGAATCTGCGCGCCGGACTCATCATCATTGAAGCCTGGTTCAGGGGCTACTGAGGGAGTCGTAAATTAGGGGGTCTTCGGACAGCCGGACTATATCCTTTGGCCGGACTGTTCAACTATGAAGATACAAGATTAAAGACTTCGTCCCGTGTCCGGATGGCACTCTCCTTGGCGTGGAAGGCAATCTTGGCAATACGGATATGTATATCTCGTCCCTTGTAACCGACTTTGTGTAACCCTAGCCCCCTCCGGTGTCTATATAAACCGGAGGCTTAGTCCGTAGGACAAGAAACAATCGTACCATAGGCTAGCTTCTAGGGTTTAGCCTCTACGATCTCGTGGTAGATCAACTCGTGTAATACTCATATCATCAAGATCAATCAAGCAGGACGTAGGGTATTACCTCCATCGAGAGGGCCCGAACCTGGGTAAACATCGTGTCCCTTGCCTCCTATTACCATATGCCTTAGACGCACAGTTCGGGACCCCCTACCCGAGATCCGCCGGTTTAGACACCGACAGGTTTCCCCTCTAGTCCTTGGTCTCCATGGAATGGGAGGGGCAAGAGCCCCTCCGAGATTGGATCTGTCTCTCTGTCTCTCTCTGTTTCTGCGTTCTCAAATTCTACCCTTTTACCATTTCTTATATTCCCGGAGATCCATAACTCCGATTGGGCTGAAATTTTAACATGATCTCTATCCGGATATTAGCTTTCTTGCGGCGAAAAAAGGGCATCAACCGCCTTACGGGGTGGCCACGAGGGTCAGGGGCGCGCCCCCTGCCCATTGGGCCCCTCGAGCATCGTCTCGCGTTGATTTCACCTCCCAAAAATGACATATATTCCAAAAAAAATCTCCGTCCATTTTTATCCCGTTTGAACTCCGTTTGATATGGATTTTCTGCGAAACAAAAAACATGCAACAAACAGGAACTGGCACTGGGCACTGGATCAATATGTTAGTCCCAAAAATAGTATAAAAAGTTGCCAAAAGTATATGAAAGTTGTAGAATATTGGCATGGAACAATCAAAAATTATAGATACGATGGAGACATATCAATAGGTCGGGGCGAACGGAGGCCACCTGAAAGCACAAGTGCTCCGAGGGTGATTTTGGTAATTAATGTCCACAAATCTCTTGTTGGACTAATGCTTCTACCTAGTATGTTTCAGATAAGTTCAACAGTGGAGTGGCATGACCTAGAGGATGTGGAACCCCTTCAAGATGTCGAGGACAAAGGATTGGCTCAAGCTCAAAGCTCAGGACTCTACATGTTATTTTAGTGATCCAAGATCACATTGAGTCCATAGGAAAGCCAATACTATTAAGAGGGGATGAGGTGTTGCTTAATGGCTTGCTTGCTCAAAATGCTTAATGATATGCTCCAAAGCCCTCAACCACTTTCTCATATCCAAATATGTCCCAAACCAATAGTCAAACTCGGCCCCACCGAAATTGTCTATCTGACACCACCGAGTTCTCTTGACATAACCACTGCCAGAAACCCTAATCAATTCGGTCTCACCGATGGGATCTCGGTCTCACCGAGATGGGCTTGCAAACTCTCTGATTGCCTATTGCAATAAATTCGGTCCCACCAAGACATACAATCAGTTCCACCAAGTTTGCTTGGACAACTCTCTGTTTTGCTTATTACCCAGATCGGTCCCACCAAGTTTGTGTAATCAGTCAAACCGAGATAAGGCTTTACCCTATCCCTAGCACATTGGTCCCACCGAGTCGATTATATAGGTCCCACCAAAAACCATAACGGTCACATTTTGAACTAACTCGGTCTGACCGAGTTGTATGATTCGGTCCCACCGAGTTTGGTGATTTGTGTGTAATGGTTAGATTTTGTGTGGAGGCTATTTATACCCCTCCACCCACTCTTCATTTATAGAGAGAGCCATCAGAATATGCCTACACTTCCAACATATATTTTCTGAGAGAGAACTACCTACACTTGTGTTGAGGTCAAGATATTCCATTCCAACCACATAAATTTTGATCTCTAGCCTTCCCCAAGTTTCTTTCCACTCAAATCATCTTTCCACCAAATCCAAATCCTGTGAGAGAAATTTGAGTGTTGGGGAGACTATCATTTGAAGCACAAGAGCAAGGAGTTCATCATCAACACACCATTTGTTACCTCTTGGAGAGTGGTGTCTCCTAGATTGGTTAGGTGTCACTTGGGAGCCTCCGTCAAGATTGTGGAGTTGAACCAAGGAGTTTGTAAGGGCAAGGTTATCGCCTACTTCGTGAAGATCTAACCGAGTGAGGCAAGTCCTTCGTGGGCGACGGCCGTGGTGGGAGAGACAAGGTTGCTTCTTCGTGGATCCTTCAAGGGTGGAGCCCTCCGTGGAATCACGCAACCTTTACCCTTCGTGGGTTGAAGTCTCCATCAACGTGGATGTATGATAGCACCACCTATCGAAACCATGCCAAAATCTCCGTGTCTCCAATTTCGTTTGCACACTCCAATCCCATCCCTTTATATTCTTGCAACTTGCATGCTTTACTTTCCGCTGCTCATATACTGTTGTCATGCTTGCTTGATATGTATTGTGAATGGTTAAACTTGTGCTAAAACTCTACTTAAACCTAAAGAAGTTAAAAACTGCAACTTTTCTTACTTAGAGTCTATTCACCTCCCTCTAGACTTCACTTCTCGATCCTTTCAATTGGTATCAGAGCTTTAATCTCATTGCTTTTATTTAATCACCATTGGAGGAAGATGGATGAGTCTATGTTGGGGAGTCTTAGACATAGAATGCCTATTCTTGATGGAGAGTTCTTTCATGAGTGGAAAAATGAGATGCTTGAGATTTTCAATGAATATCATTTGACCAAGTACATTACTACTCCTTGTGCTAGCATTGTTGAACCTTTGCAACCTACCCTTGATGAGTATATTGACATGATCCGTAATCTTAGAACAGTCAATTTAATCACTAGAGGTTTTCCTAGAAACTTGCTTAATAGCTTGCCTGCTCTTGATTGTGCCTACACCATATGGAGATTCCTTGAGGAACGGTTCCCAAACTATTCCTTAAAAAATCTAGATGAGATTCTCCATAAGTCTATTGCCTTGAGTAAGATGAGTTCCAATGATCCCAAATTTGGTGATTGATTATTTGAGCTTACAAATCTTACGAGTGCCAAAGGAGATGCTGGAATCATTAGCAATATCATTTCCGAAGTCATTAGAATCCATAGAGATGAACATTGTTACGGTCATACTTCTAATGAATTACCCTCTCTAGGAGTTGATCCATCACATGATGATGTTGAACATGGATACTATGATGAGGATGATGATAGTGACCATGATCTTCATGATGCGATGAGACACTTTGGTCTTATGGCTAATCTTCGCGGCTACATGGCTAGAGGAAAGGAATGGCTCCTTGATAGTGGATGTACTGATCACATGACCGGAGACAAAGATATGTTTCGTGAGCTTGCTGAAAATGACAGCCCTCGAAAGTATGTCACTTTTGGTGATAACTCAAACGGTAAGGTGGTTGGCCTTGGTAAAGTGGCCATCTCACATGATAGCTCCATACAAAATGTTATGCTCGGCTACAATTTACTTTCCATATCTAGACTTGCCGACTTTGGTTTCAATGTCCTATTTGCTGAAGTAGATTGCCAAGTGTTTCGAAGAGATAATCATAAAATGGTCTTTACCGGTATACGTAGAGGTGATCTTTACATTGTTCATTTCACTAAAAAGGCTCAACCTAGAACTTGCTTAATTGCTAAATCCTCTAAAGGCTGGCTGTGGCCTAGAAGGCTGGGTCATGTGGGCATGCGAAATCTAGATAAGCTTATTAAAGGTGATCATATCCTTGGAGTAAAAGATGTTATATTTGACAAGGATAGACTTTGTAGTGCTTGTCAAGCAGGAAAACAAGTTGGAGGGAGTCACCCCGTGAACAACATCATGACCACGAGAAGGCCGCTCGAGCTACTTCATATTGATCTCTTTGGTCCCAATGCCTACAAGAGTCTCTGTGGTAACTCATTTGGTCTAGTCATAGTCGATGATTTTTCAAGATTTACGTGGGTGTTCTTCCTTGATGATAAATCACAGGTCCAAAAGATCTTCAAAAACTTCGCTAGGAAGGCCCAAAATCAATTTGACGTGAAGATCAAGAAGGTTCGAAGTGACAATAGAACGGAGTTCAAGAACGCAAATGTGGACACCTTTCTTGACGAAGAGGGGATTTCACACGAGTTCTCAACTATGTACACACCTCAACAAAATGGAGTTGTTGAGAGGAAGAACCGGACTCTTATTGAGATAGCAAGAACGATGCTTGATGAGTACAAGACTCCAAAACACTTTTGGGCGGAAGAGGTTGAGATGGCTTGCCATGCAACAAATTGCTTGTATCTTCGGAAGCTACTCGGCAAGATGGCATACGAGCTCCTCACCGGTAACAAACCCCAAGTTGGATACTTTCGGGTATTCGGCTCAAAGTGCTACATTCTTGATAAGAATCGTCGTTCTAAATTTGCTCCTAAATCTCATGAAGGTTTCCTACTTGGTTATGGCTCAAACTCTCACACTTACCGTGTCTACAACAATTTCACCCAAAAGTTTGAAGAGACGGTAGATGTGAAGTTTGATGAATCTAACGGCTCACAAGTAGAGCAATTACCAATTGATGTAGGAGACAAAGACCCTTCGAAAGCAATCCAAGACTTGTCTATTGGTAAGATTCGTCCAACGGATGTGAAGGAGAGTACCTCGTCCGTCCAAGTGGAAGCTTCCACCTCACGACAAGGTGAACCAAGAGTGTTGGGGATCGTAGCAGAAATTCAAAATTTTCTACGCATCACCAAGATAAATCTATGTAGTAATCTAGCAACGAGGGGAAGGAGAGTGCATCTACATACCCTTGTAGATCGCTAAGCGGAAGCATTCAAGTGAACGGGGTTGATGGAGTCGTACTCGCCGTGATCCAAATCACCAATGATCCTAGTGCCGAACGGACGGCACCTCCGTGTTCAACACACATGCAGCCCGGTGACGTATCCCATGCCTTGATCCAGCAAGGAGAGAGGGAGAGGTTGGGGAAGACTCAGTCTAGCAGCAGCACGACGGCGTGGTGGTGGCGGAGGAGCGTGGTACTCCAGCAGGGCTTCGCCAAGCACCGCAAGAGACGAGGAGGGAGAGGGGTAAGGCTGCGCCAAGAAGGAGATGTTCTCGTGTGTATGGCAGCCCAAAACCCCACTATATATAGGGGAAAGGGAGGGGCTGCGCCCCCACCTAGGTTTCCACCCCTAGGGGTGGCAGCCAGCCCTAGATCCCATCTAGTGGGACGGCCAAGGGGGGAGAGAGGGGGGCGCACCACTAGGTGGGCCTTAGGCCCATCTGAGCCTAGGGTTTCCCCCTTTTCCCTTCTCTCTTCACCTTGGGCCCTGATGGGGGGGGCGCACCAGCCCACTCGGGGCTGGTACCCTCTCACACTTGGCCCATGCAGCCCTCTGGGGCAGGTAGCCCCACCTGGTGGACCCCTGGGACCCTCCCGGTGGTCCCGGTACGTTAACGATAGCACCCGAAACTTTTCCGGTGACCAAAACAGGACTTCCCATATATAAATCTTTACCTCCGGACCATTCCGGAACTCCTCGTGATGTCCGGGATCTCATCCGGGACTCCAAACAACATTCGGTAACCACGTATATCTATTCCCTATAACCCTAGCGTCATCGAACCTTAAGTGTGTAGACCCTACAGGTTTGGGAACCATGCAGACATGACCGAGAAACCTCTCCAACCAATAACCAACAGCGGGATCTGGATACCCATGTTGGCTCCCACATGTTCCATGATGATCTCATCGGATGAACCACGATGTCGAGGATTCAATCAATCCCGTATTCAATTCCCTTTGGCTAGCGGTATTGTACTTGCCTGAGATTCGATCGTCGGTATCCGATACCTTGTTCAATCTCATTACCAGCAAGTCTCTTCACTCGTTCCGTAACACATCATCCCGTGATCAACTCCTTGGTCGCATTGCGCATATTATGATGTCCTACCGAGTGGGCCCAGAGATACCTCTCCGTCACACGGAGTGACAAATCCCAGTCTCGATTCGTGCCAACCCAACAGACACTTTCGGAGATACCCGTAGTGTACCTTTATAGCCACCCAGTTATGTTGTGACGTTTGGCACACCCAAAGCATTCCTACGGTATCCAGGAGTTGCACAATCTCATGGTCTAAGGAAATGATACTTGACATTAGAAAAGCTTTAGCATACGAACTACACGATCTTTGTGCTAGGCTTAGGATTGGGTCTTGTCCATCACATGATTCTCCTAATGATGTGATCCCGTTATCAACGACATCCAATGTCCATGGTCAGGAAACCGTAACCATCTATTGATCAACGAGCTAGTCAACTAGAGGCTTACTAGGGACATGGTGTTGTCTATGTATCCACACATGTATCTGAGTTTCCTATCAATACAATTATAGCATGGATAATAAACGATTATAATGAACAAGGAAATAACCAATTTATTATTGCCTCTAGGGCATATTTCCAACAGTCTCCCACTTGCACTAGAGTCAATAATCTAGTTCACATCGCCATATGATAAACACTGAATGAGTTCTGGGTTTGATCATGTTACTTGTGAGAGAGGTTGTAGTCTACGGGTCTGTCACATTCAGATCCGTATGTACTTTGCAAATCTCTATGCTATATTTGGAGCCATTTCAAATAACGGTTCTACTTGGAGCTATTCTAAATTGTTGCTCCATTATACGTATCCGGTATCTCTACTCAGAGCTATCCGGATAGGTGTTAAGCTTGCATCGACGTAACTCTTTACGTCGAACTCTTTATCACCTCCATAACCGAGAAACATATCCTTATTCCTCTAAGGATAATTTTGACCGCTATCTGGTGATCTACTCCTAGATCACCTGTGTACCCTCTTGCCAAACATGTGGCAAGGCACACATCAGGTGCGGTACTCAGCATGGCATACCGTATAGAGCCTATGCCAAAAGCATAGGGGACGACCTTCATCCTTCCTCTTTCTTCTGCCGTGGTCGAGCTTTAAGTCTTAACTTCATACCTTACAACTCAGGCAAGAACTCCTACTTTGGCTGATCCATCTTGAACACCTTCAAGATCATGTCAAGGTATGTGCTCATTTGAAAGTACCATTAAGCGTTTTTTATCTATCCTTATAAATCTTGATGCTCAATGTTCAAGTAGCTTAATCCAGGTTTTCCATTGAAAAACACCTTTCAAATAACCCTATATGCTTTCCAGAAATTCTACATCATTTCGGATCAACAATATGTCATCCACATATACTTATCAGAAATGTTGTACTGCTCCCACTCACTCTATTGTAAATACAAGTTTCTAACAAACTTTGTATAAACCCATAAACTTTGATTACTCCATCAAAGTATATATTCCGACTCCAAGATGCTTGCTCTAGTCCATGGAAGGATCGCTGGAGCTAGCATACCTTTTAGCATCCTTAGGATCGACAAAACCTTTCTGATTGTATCACATACAACCTTTCCTTACGAAAACTGGTAAGGAAACTTGTTTTGACATCCATCTGCCAGATTTCATAAATGCAGCTTATGCTAACATGATTCCGACGGACTTAAGCATCGCTACGGGTGAGAAAATCTCGTCGTAGTCAACTGCTTGAACTTGTGAAAAACTCTTCACCACAAGTCGATCTTCATAGACGATGACATTACCATCCACGTCCGTCTTCTTCTTAAAATCCACATGTACCTAACAGCCTTACGACCATCAAGTAGTTCTTCCAAAGTCTACACTTTGTTTTCATACATGGATCCTCTCCCGGATTTTATGGCCTCGAGCCAATTTTCGGAATCCGGGCCCACCATCGCTTCTCCATAGCTCATAGGTTCATCGTTGTCCAACAACGTGACCTTTAAGACAGGGTTACCACTTAGAAGTTGTACACACCCTTGTCAACCCATGAGGTTCGATAGTAACTTGATCTGAAGCTCCATGATCATCATCATTAGCTTTATCTTCAACTGAGGCAGGTGCCACAGAAACATTTTTCCTGTGCTGCGCTACTCTCTGGTTGAAGTAAAGGTTCAACAACCTTATCAAGTTCTATCTTCCTCCCACTCAATTCTTTCGAGAGAAACTTTTCCCCGAGAAAGGACCCAATTCGAGAAACAATCCCTATTGCTTTCGGATCTGAGACAGGAGGTATACCCAACTATTTTGGGTGTCCTATGAAGATGCATTTATCCGCTTTGGGTTCGAGCTTATCAGCCTAAAACTTTTTCACATAAGCGTCGCAGCCCCAAACTTTTAAGAAATGACAACTTAGGTTTCTCTAAACCATAGTTCATACGGTGTCATCTCATCGGAATTACGTGGTGCCCTATTTAAAGTGAATGTTGTTGTCTCTAATGCCTAACCCATAAACTATCGTGGTAATTCGATAAGAGACATCATGGTATGCATCATATCCAATAGGGTGCAGTTATGATGTTCGGACACACCATCACACTATGGTGTTCCAGGCTGTATTAGTTGTGAAACAATTTCCACAATGTCTTAATTCTGTGCCAAACTCGTAATTCAGATATTCATCTCTATGATCATATCATAGATATTTTATCCTCTTGTCACGACGATCTTCAACTTCACCCTGAAATTACTTGAACCTTTCAATAATTCAGACTCGTGATTCATCAAGTAAATATACTCAGCATCTGCTCAAATCATCTGTGAAGTAAGAATATAACGATATCCACTACATGCCTCAGCACTCATTGGACTGCACGCATCAAGATGTATTACTTCCAACAAGTTGCTTTCTTGTTCCATCTTACTGAAAACGAGGCCTTTCAGTCATCTTGCTCATGTGGTATGATTTGCATGTCTCAAGTGATTAAAAATCAAGCGAGTCCAAAGATCCATCAACATGGAGCTTCTTCATGCGTTTTATACCATTGTGACTAAAATTGCAGTGCCACAAGTATGTGGTACTATCATTACTATCTTATATCTTTTGGCATGAACATGTGTATCACAACGATCGGGATTCAATAAACCATTCATTTTAGGTGTAAGACCATTGGAGGTATTATTCAAATAAACAGAGTAACCATTATTCTCCTTAAATGAATAACCGCATTGCGATGAACATAATCTAATCATGTCCATGCTCAACGCAAACACCAAATAACAATTATTTAGGTTTAACACCAACCCCGATGGTAGACGGAGCGTGCGATGTTTGATCACATCAACCTTGGAAACTCTTCCAACACCTATCGTCGTCTCACCTTTGGCTAGTCTCCATTTATTCTGTAGCCTTTTATTTCGAGTTACTAACACTTAGCAACCGAACCGGTATCTAATACCCTGCTGCTACTAGGAGTACTAGTAAAGTACACATTTAATATATGTCCAATACATACTTCTGTCAACCTTGTCAGCCTTCTCATCTACCAAGTATCTAGGGTGGTTCTGCTTCAGTGACCATTCCCCTTATTACAGAAGCACTTAGTCTCGGGCTTGGGTTCAACTTTGGGTTTCTTCACTAGAGCAGCAACTGATTTGTTGTTTCATGAAGTATCCCTTTCTTGCCCTTGCCCTTCTTGAAACTAGTGGCTTTACTAACCAGCAACAATTGAGCTCCCTTTTGATTTCTACTTTCGCGGTGTCGCGAATAGCTCAAGGATCATATCTATCCCTGATATGTTATAGTTCATCACGAAGCTCCAGTAGCTTGGTGATAGTGACTTTGGAGAACCATCACTATCTCATCTGGAAGATTAACTCCCACTCGATTCAAGCGATTATTGTACTCATACAATCTGAGCACATGCTCAACGGTTGAGCTTTTCTCCTTAGTTTGCAGGCTTAAGAAACTTGTCAAAGGTCTCATACCTCTTGACATGGGCACTAGCCTGAAATCCCAATTTCAGTCCTTGGAACATCTCATATGTTCTGCGATGTTTCAAAAACATCTTTGGTGCCTCAATTCTAAACCATTTAGCATTACGCACTGAACTATCATGTAGTCATCAAAACGTGTATGTCAGATGTTCGCAACATCCACAACTGACATTCGCGGGTCAGCTCACTGAGCAGTGCATTAAGGACATAATCCTTCTACGCAGCAATGAGGACAATCCTCTGTTTACGGATCCAGTCCGCATAATTGCTACTATCAACTTTCAACTAAATTTTCTCTAGGAACATATCTAAAACAGTAGAACTAAAGCGTGAGCTACGACATAATTTGCAAAGTCCTTTTGACTATGTTCATGATAATTGAGTTCATCTGATTATTTCATGAACTCCCACTCAGATAGACATCCCTCTAGTCATCTAAGTGATACATGATCCGAATCGACTAGGCCGTGTCCGATCATCACGTGAGATGGACTAGTCATCATCGGTGAACATCTCATGTTGATCGCATCTTCTATATGACTCATGTTCGACCTTTTGGTCCTCCGTGTTCCGAGGCCATGTCTGTACATGCTAGGCTCGTCAAGTTAACCTAAGTGTTTCGCATGTGTTCCAAGGCCATGTCTGTACATGCTAGGCTCGTCAACACCCATTGTATTCGAACATAAGAATCTATCACACCCGATCATCATGTGGTGCTTCGAAATGACGAACCTTCGCAACGGTGCACAGTTAGGGAGAACACTTTTCTTGAAATTTTAGTGAGGGATCATCTTATTTAAGCTACCGTCGTTCTAAGAAAATAAGATGTAAAAACATGATAAACATCACATGTAATCAAATAGTGACATGATATGGCCATCATCACTTTGCTCCTTTTGATCTCCATCTTCGGGGCTCCATGATCATCATCGTCACCAGCGTGACACCATGATCTCCATCATCGTGTCTTCATGAAGTTGTCTCGCCAACTATTACTTCTACTACTACAGCTAACGGTTAGCAATAAAGTAAAGTAATTACATGACGTTTATGTTGACATGCAGGTCATAAATAAATTAAGACAACTCCTATCGCTCCTGCCGGTTGTCATACTCATCGACATGCAAGTCGTGATTCCTATTACAAGAACATGATCATCTCATACATCACATATATCATTCATCACATCCTTTGGCCACATCACATCACAAAACACTTTCTGCGAAAACAAGTTAGACATCCTCTAATTGTTGTTGCAAGTTTTTACGTGGCTGCTATAGGTTGCTAGCAAGAACGTTTCTTACCTACGCCAAAACCACAACGTGAATTGCCAATTTCTATTTACCCTTCATAAGGACCCTGTTCATCGAATCCAATCCGACTAAAGTGGGAGAGACAGACACCCGCCAGCCACCTTATGCAACTAGTGCATGTCAGTCGGTGGAACCGGTCTCACGT
Organism: Triticum dicoccoides; assembly: GCF_002162155.2. Lineage (NCBI taxonomy): Eukaryota > Viridiplantae > Streptophyta > Magnoliopsida > Poales > Poaceae > Triticum > Triticum dicoccoides. The sequence goes on from NC_041380.1 coordinate 260,826,795, forward strand.
AAGCGTACGTGTAAGGTTGGTCCGGGCCGCTTCATCCCACAATGCCGCTAAATCAAGATAAGACTAGTAACGGCAAGTAAATTGAAAAAATCGACGCCCACAACTACTTTGTGTTCTACTCGTGCATAGAAACTACGCATAGACCTAGCTCATGATGCCAATGTTGGCGATCGTAGCAGAAATTCAAAATTTTCTACGCATCACCAAGATCAATCTATGGAGTAATCTAGCAACGAGGGGAAGGAGAGTGCATCTACATACCCTTGTAGATCGCTAAGCGGAAGCGTTCAAGTGAACGGGGTTGATGGAGTCGTACTCGCCGTGATCCAAATCACCGATGATCCTAGTGCCGAACGGACGGCACCTTCGTGTTCAACACACATGCAGCCCGGTGACATCTCCCATGCATTGATCCAGCAAGGAGAGAGGGAGAGGTTGGGGAAGACTCAGTCTAGCAGCAGCACGACGGCATGGTGGTGGTGGAGGAGCATGGTACTCCAGCAGGGCTTCGCCAAGCACCGCAAGAGACGAGGAGGGACAGGGGTAGGGCTGCGCCAAGAAGGAGATGTTCTCGTGTGTATGGCACCCCAAAACCCCACTATATATAGGGGAAAGGGAGGGGCTGCGCCCCCACCTAGGTTTCCACCCCTAGGGGTGGCGGCCAGCCCTAGATCCCATCTAGGGGGGCGGCCAAGGGGGAGAGAGGGGGGCGCACCACTAGGTGGGCCTTAGGCCCATCTGAGCCTAGGGTTTCCCCCTTTTCCCTTCTCTCTTCGCCTTGGGCCCAGGTGGGGGGGCGCACCAGCCCACCTGGGGCTGGTCCCCACTCACACTTGGCCCACGCAGCCCTCTGGGGCAGGTAGCCCCACCTGGTGGACCCTCGGGACCCTCCCGGTGGTCCCGGTATGTTACCGATAGCACCCGAAACTTTTCCAGTGACCAAAACAGGACTTCCCATATATAAATCTTTACCTCCGAACCATTCCGGAACTCCTCGTGATGTCCGGGATCTCATCCGGGACTCCGAACAACATTCGATAACCACGTATATCTATTCCCTATAACCCTAGCGTCATCGAACCTTAAGTGTGTAGACCCTATGGGTTCGGGAACCATGCAGACATGACCGAGACACCTCTCCAGCCAATAACCAACAGCGGGATCTGGATACCCATGTTGGCTCCCACATGTTCCATGATGATATCATCGGATGAACCACGATATCGAGGATTCAATCAATCCCGTATTCAATTCCCTTTGTCTAGCGGTATTGTACTTGCCCAAGATTCGATCGTGGGTATCCGATACCTTGTTCAATCTCATTACCGGCAAGTCTCTTTACTCGTTCCGTAACACATCATCCCATGATAAACTCCTTGGTCACATTGCGCATATGATGATGTCCTACCGAGTGGGCCCAGAGATACCTCTCCGTCACATGGAGTAACAAATCCCAGTCTCGATTCGTGCCAACCCAACAGACACTTTCGGAGATACCCGTAGTGTACCTTTATAGCCACCCAGTTACATTGTGACGTTTGGCACACCCAAAGCATTCCTACGGTATCCAGGAGTTGCACAATCTCATGGTCTAAGGAAATGATACTTGACATTAGAAAAGCTTTAGCATACGAACTACATGATCTTTGTGCTAGGCTTAGGATTGGGTCTTGTCCATCACATGATTCTCCTAATGATGTGATCCCATTATCAACGACATCCAATGTCCATGGTCAGGAAACTATAACCATCAATTGTTCAACGAGCTAGTCAACAAGAGGCTTACTAGGGACATGGTGTTGTCTATGTATCCACACATGTATCTGAGTTTCCTATCAATACAATTTTAGCATGGATAATAAACGATTATCATGAACAAGGAAATAACCAATTTATTATTGCCTCTAGGGCATATTTCCAACAAAGAGTTGATACTGAAGCATCCACAAGTGGGACACTCCAAGACGAAGAAAACGAGGAAGTACACCAAGATGAAGATCAACAACCTCCTTCTCCACCAGGACAATAAAACGACAATGTCAACAATGAAGAAGGACAAGAAGAAGAACAAGATGATGAGGATGTTCCACCCCGAGCCAGGCAAAAGCTCCCACGAATTTGAGCAAGAGTCGCCAAAGACCATCTCGTCGAGCAAATCTACAATCATATCCAAACCAGGAGAATCACTCGCTCTAAAACTCATTTGGCTAATTTTTGTGAACATTACTCATTCATCTCTAGCATTGAACCTATGAAGGTTGAAGAAGCATTGGAAGATCCGGATTGGATAAACGCCATGCATGAAGGGCCACACAACTTTGAGAGAAACCAAGTGTGGACATTGGTCGAGAAGCCCGACAACAACCACAACATCATCGGTACCAAATGGGTGTTTCGCAACAAGCAAGACGAAGATGGTCAAGTCGTCCGCAACAAAGCTCGTCTCATTGCCCAAGGCTATACTCAAGTCAAAGGTATGGACTACGGTGAGACATATGCCCCCGTTGCTAGACTTGAGTCCATCCGCATCTTGCTTGCCTATGCTAATCACCATGATATCACCTTATACCAAATGGACATTAAAAGTGCTTTTCTAAATGGTGAAATCGAGGAGGAGGTTTATGTTAAAGAACCTCATGGCTTCATCAATCCTAAGAAACCTGATCATGTTTACAAACTTCACAAAGCTCTTTATGGTCTTAAACAAGCTCCTAGAGCATGGTATGAATGCTTGACCAAGTTCCTTATTAAAAAGGCTTTGAAATTATAGATTCTACTCTTTTTACTAAAAGGGTTAATGGAGAACTATTTGTGTGCCAAATTTATGTTGATGATATTATATTTGGTTCGACTAACCCTCGTTTTAGTGAGAAGTTTGGAAAGATAATGTCGGAGAAGTTTGAGATGTCTATGATGAGTGAACTCAGATTCTTTCTTGGTTTGCAAATCAAACAAACTAAGGAAGGTACCTTTGTCTCTCAAACAAAGTACACCAAGGACTTATTCAAGAAGTTCAATATGCAAGAATGCAAAGGTATGACTACACCCATGCCTACTAGTGAACATCTTGATTTGACCAAAGACGGTGAACCGGTTGATCAAAAGGTTTACCGCTCCATGATTGGTTCATTGTTATCTCTATGTGCCTCTCGTCCTGATATTATGCTAAGTGTGTGCATGTGTGCAAGATATCAAACGGCCCCCAAAGAATATCATCTTAAGGCTGTGAAAAGGATAGTGAGATACTTAATAAATACACCAAATTTTGGCATTTGGTATCCTAAGAGGTCTTCTTCCAATCTTGTTGGTTACTCCGATTCGGACTATGCCAGAGACAAGTTTGATAGAAAGTCCACTTCGGGTACTTGTCAATTTCTTGGTAGATCTCTTGTGTCTTGGTCTTCCAAGAAACAAAACTCGGTATCCTTATCCACCGCTGAAGCGGAATACATTGCCGCTGGTTCATGTTGCGCTCAATTACTTTGGATGACCCAAACTCTTAAAGATTATGGGATATATGTGAAACATGTTCCATTGATTTGTGACAATGAAAGTGCTATCAAGATTGCTCACAATCCCGTGCAACATTCTCGAACTAAGCATATTGAAGTTCGTCATCATTTCATTCGAGATCATGTTGCCAAAGGGGACATCGATCTTAAGCATGTTCGTACCAATAAGCAGTTGGCAAATATATTCACCAAACCGCTTGATGAGAAAGTTTTTTGCCGTTTGAGAGGAGAATTTAACATCATTGATTCTTAAAACTTGGAGTAGAAACTCCATTTGGATACATGCAAGGCATGGGCCTTTGACTAATCCTTGATATTTCTTTCATGATGCTATTTATATGTCTTGGATATATTTGCACCCTTGCATGCTATCTAACCCTTGTAGGTACTTGGATGAATCTAAATCTATCAGATTGCATCCCACTCACATCATGACCAATTTCTACATCACCAAGTCTCTACACAATGGTGGTTGAAGACAAGGAAGCACGAAACCCTTCAAACATATCCTTTGACAAATTCTACATTAAGTTTTATGTTTGCCATCTTGGATATACAAGTGCTATTCCTTGCAAAGATAACCCATGTAGGAAGATGAAGTCAAATTCCAAGTGATGCTCCCAACTCTTGATGAGCTACATCAACCTTGAGCAACCCACACAAGTTCAACTACGTGATCAAGATCAACACCACCACCCAAGGTATGTTATTCCATCTTAGAGAAGCTTTACTCCAAGTCATGGATCAAAGCAACTCAACAAGATGTGAATACATCAAGATGCTTAAACAAAAAATGGAAACCCCATTTTGAGCTTAAGCGATGAGTATGACCTATGATCAAGTGTCCTCACTTGACTCCTAAGTCAATATACTCTAACATAGGTGACTTTGTCGCCGACCAATTCTAGATGAAGTTCTCTTGTGTTTGTCTCGTGCATATTTATTTCCCCTTTCAAAAAAAACTTCATCTAGATTTCCTCTCTGATTATTTGTGTTCTGCATTCCCTGCATCCAATTCATTGCAAATCTTTCAGCAAATTCCTTGCAAATCCTTGTGAGATCTATATTGCCGAGTGAGCTGAGGTGACTAATGTTTTCTCTGTGATGGACTCGGTCACACCTATTTGTTTCCTTCGGTCCAACCGAATTCTTTTGGCGCCACCGAAGCACATAACTCGGTGCCAACAATTTCACTACAGGAAAGATAGCTTGCCACTTGATTCCTGCATTCTTTTTGCTCCAGCTCCACTCAATGATTCTTGTCCTCTACCAGCATCACATTCGACTGGCTGCTTTGCTTTGTGACTCACGGACCAAACCCATTTGTAACAAAAATCCAGAAGAACCCTTCTTGGAAATTGATGTCAAAGGGGAAGAGAGAGAGAGATCACATCAAATCTTAAGAGGGAGATCACATCAAAGCTTAAGATTAATCATTTCTATAGGGGGGAGCATACTCAAGGAGAGTGTAAGTAACCCCAGATGCTTGGTATTCCAGAGGAGAGAAGTCGCATGTATTTAAGAGGGTAAAGACATGTTCATATTTGATTATTTGCATTAGCTCTATTTCTTTGTGTTGCTCTGATTTTCTGTTCCATATCTTCTCCCAACATCCCATGCAAGATTCAGGGGGAGCAAGACATCTAAGGGAAGGAAATCCTTTGAATTCATTGCACATTTTTACCTTTGGGGACATGTCTATATCCAATAGAGTACTCAGTACTCACTCTCTACATGTCATCCCAGTCTTGGTACTCTTGTGGTCTCTTTTGTTTGCTCTGGCTAGTAGGTGTATCTGTGTTATCTAACCTTGTTTACTCAGGTTCATTCCTTCCTAAGCCAACTCAAGAACACAAGGTAAGTATATGTATCATAGTCATGTGTATGAGGATTTCATGTTGATGTACATACTGTTTGCGAGAAGGACTCATGAGCATGAAGATATATTTCCCATATTCACATCATTTGCTCTGTTGCATATAGCCAAGATACATGTAACACATTGCTTACTCTGTGATGCTTATGCATTCACATGCTCCTATATTCCATATTTACATGATTGCATACATGTACGGGGAGCCTATGCATGTTACATGTCTTTCCAAAGCTTTACTTCTTATTCTCTATATCTTTATCTAAAGCTTTGATGTATGCTGTCATCAATTACCAAAAAGGGGGAGATTGAAAGCACAAGTGCTCCTTGGGTGATTTTGGTAATTAATGTCAACATATGTCTTGTTGGACTAATGCTTCTACCTAGTATGTTTCAGATAAGTTCAACAGTGGAGTGGCATGGACTAGAGGATGTGGAACCCCTTCAAGATGCTAAGGACAAAGGATTGGCTCAAGCTCAAAGCTCAGGACTCTACATTTTATTTTAGTGATCCAAGATCACATTGAGTCCATAGGAAAGTCAATACTATTAAGAGGGGATAAGGTGTTGTTTAATGGCTTGCTTGCTCAAAATGCTTAGTGATATGCTCCAAAGCCCTCAACCACTTTCTCATATCCAAATATGTCCCAAACGAATAGTCAAACTCGGCCCCACCGAAATTGACTATCCGGCGCCACTGAGTTCTCTTGACATAGCCACCGCCAGAAACCCTAATCAATTCGGTCTCACCGATGGGATCTCGGTCTCACCGAGATGGGCTTGCAAACTCTCTGATTGCCTTTTGCAATAATTTCGGTCCCACCGAGACATACAATCGGTCCCACCAAGTTTGCTTGGCCAACTCTCTGTTTTGCTTATTACCCAAATTGGTCCCACCGAGTTTGTGTAATCGGTCAAACCGAGATAAGGCTTTACCCTAACCCTAGCACATCGGTCCCATCGAAAACCCTAACGGTCACATTTTGAACTAAATCGGTCTGACCGAGTTGTATGATTCGGTCCCACCGAGTTTGGTGATTTGTGTGTAACGATTAGATTTTGTGTGGGGGCTATTTATACCCCTCCACCCACTCTTCATTTATATAGAGAGCCATCAGAATATGCCTACACTTCCAACATATATTTTCTGAGAGAGGATCACCTACACTTGTGTTGAGGTCAAGATATTCCATTCCAACCACATAAATCTTGATCTCTAGCCTTCCCCAAGTTGCTTTCCACTCAAATCATCTTTCCACCAAATCCAAATCCTGTGAGAGAAAGTTGAGTGTGGGGGAGACTATCATTTGAAGCACAAGAGCAAGGAGTTCATCATCAACACACCATTTGTTACCTCTTGGAGAGTGGTGTCTCCTAGATTGGTTAGGTGTCACTTGGGAGCCTCCGTCAAGATTGTGGAGTTGAACCAAGGAGTTTGTAAGGGCAAGGAGATCACCTACTTCGTGAAGATCTACCCGAGTGAGGCAAGTCCTTCGTGGGCGACGGCCATGGTGGGATAGACAAGGTTGCTTCTTCGTGGACCCTTCATGGGTGGAGCCCTCCGTGGACTCGCGCAACCGTTACCCTTCGTGGGTTGAAGTCTCCATCAACGTGGATGTACGATAGCACCACCTATCGGAACCACGCCAAAATCTTTGTGTCTCCAATTTCGTTTGCACACTCCAACCCCATCCCTTTACATTCTTGCAACTTGCATGCTTTACTTTCCGCTGCTCATATAATGTTGTCATGCTTGCTTGATATGTATTGTGAATGTTTAAACTTGTGATAAAACTCTACTTAAACCTAAAGAAGTTAAAAACTGCAGCTTTTCTTACTCAGAGTCTATTCACCCCCCCCCCTCGAGACTTCACTTCTCGATCCTTTCACCACCTCGCGAACGTCCACCGGAGAGGCCATGATATACCTCTTCTTGCCCGAACGCTCTCGGGCTCCCCGAGATACGTGGTCGAGCTTAGGCTGCGATATTCTGGAGCAGGGGATGTGGATCTGGCGGGGAGGGACATTGCAGGCCTCATCTAAAAACTCAGGGGAGTGGGGCGTCGGTATGGGAATCGCTGGGTAAGCTCAACTTTATTATCTAAGCTAGGAGGAACAGGCAGACCGGTAGGGGTTGGCGGCGGCACCGGCAGCACCGGCGGTGGCCTCGAGCTAGGGTTCGAGGGGGAAGGGGGCAGGGTGGGGGGACTGTGGAGGGGGGGTGTTTGAGGATACAATGCGGCTATTGAAAATTTTAGTAACAGCTGGTGGATATGGTGGTGGACGAGGGAGGGCAATGGTTCAAATGACTCGGCTACTGCAATTTTACTATAAGGTCGGTGCTGGAGGAGTGTGGGCGATGGTTGAAGTACAGTGGCTACTAAAATTTGTGTAAAGTAATTGATGCGGGGCAGGAGTGACCAAGATCACGCACGGTCCAATAACTATATGCGTGTATGATAATAAGGAAAAGTGGCAGAACCGCCGATTTTTGCAATGCTCAAGGCGGGTGGTTTGTTTTTATATTTTAGCTAGCTAGTCTATCACACACGGTTCGTCCTAATTTCCAAATAAACTTACCCACCTTTAGCTTGCGCAGGTGGTGATTTTACAACGCACTTGCATGGCACACGGTTAAGCCAGTACCTCCACACTTTTCTCGCGCTTGCGCGGTCATAGTGATTTTACAGTGCACTTGCATCGCACACGATTGAGCTAGTACCTCCACCTTCGCTCGCGCTTGCGCAGCCATCGTGATTCACAGCGCACTTGCATCACACACGGTTAAGATATTGTACCCGTGTTTGTTGAGCGTCATCAGAGTCTTTGCAGCAAAAAAACGTTAGAGAGGGTCAGAAGACAGCCACACCAGCATGTGGCCCAAATATATATGAGTGAAAAGGGTGGTCTATGATGTTCAAAATTCCAATGTACAACTTTGACTGTGCAAGCCCACGGTTGGGCGCGTCGTCGAAGATCGATGAGAGGGGCCAGAAGTCAAGAAAAACCTGGAAGTGGCCAAATATATGTAGGAATATTGGGTGTGATGTTTAAAACTTTAAATACATAATGCATAACTTTGGTGGCACCTGCCTCGCAAACTCGAAAGCACCCTTGGATATATCTATAATGACATAATGTCATAGCTAGCTAGGATGCTTGGTCCACCACCTCCCACTTCGTGTCAGCGGGGCGGATGCACATAATGACACTTTGGTCATACATGCATGTTGCCATGACCTACCATAAGGCGGACCAATGAATCTATCATTTGGTCAAATGACAACTGTTGTTGTCGATAAACCGCTTGAGCCAATAGATTGAACCATCATAAAAGTCGCACGAGAGGGACCACAAGACCAGCACCTCTTGCATGAAGCCCAAAATGATGTATGTTGGGAAGGGGTGATGTGTGTTTTCAATATAGAATAATGTACAATTTAGATGTGGTGCCTACCTCTCGATACAAACAACAACCATGAAGGCAAGGTAGTTAAGGACGAGATACGCAGGGTACGATGTAGGTCAAACCCAGCAGTCCGAGCATGTGGGAGGGAATCCTGACAACGCATGAGCTCAATCTTTGGTTGAGCGACATGTGATGGTGACCGGCACTAACACGAACTAGGAGGAATCCATTCATGGCCAACACATACCCCTCGTTATCGGTCAAAGAGATGATATATATATATATATATATATATATATATATATATATATATATATATATATATATATATACACTCGGGGAGCCCACAGATATGTGTGTCATCACAAAACCGCACAAGGGAGACGTGGTAGATCAGAAGACCCCGTATACACTGCATGCGGCCCGAAAATATGTATGGGTACGGTGGTGTGTGATGTGTTTAAGTCCCGAATGCACAACTTCGATGGGCCACCAACTACATTACAAACCGAACACCATACCCGACTCCATGCCTTGTTCAATATGTACGATGTCGGTTTCCCAACTTCGAGGCGGTGGGGGGGGGGGTCGTCCCATGGATGCATTCAAACTTTATTTGGTCTAGCATGGCACACATCTATACCCCTTATAGTGTGCGAATAACTTTGAAAGTTGGTCATTGGATGAAGCCAATCCGACGGTACAGAGATGGCAAATCCGAGCACTACTGGTTGTGGATATCATCTACATTCCACCAGATTCTGCCACATGTACAATCTAGAAGACTCCATGGTTGAACTTAAGCATAATGCACAAACCTCAAAATACAAGCACTTCTCCTTTGTTCTAGAATCTTCCATATCTTAATTGCCCAAACATTTTTTTAAATGAATTGTCACTTTTTTTTACTTTATGCATTACAATGCACAATTCCATGAATCTTAAAATAGATTTTTTATAAAAGTAATTGGTTTTGGATGAGATGAACTATAAGAATTAAACGAACATCTACATCATGCATATATGACTCAAAGCTTACATGCTCTAGTGTGGTATTTATTCATAATTTGGTTACCAAATCTCATGCGTACAACACACGTGTACCTTACTAGTATCAATAGGAAACCATCATGGTCAAACCCTTCTCGTTGTTGGGTCAAAGGGATAGATTGTGTGGGGCCCCCTATTTGTCGGTAAAGGATAGTATATATACCTCGGGGAGCCCACAGATATGTGCAGCGTCTATAAGCCGCACAAGGGAGACATGCTCGACAAGAATACCCTGCCCCCTATATCCTGCATGCGACCTGAAAGAGGTTTATATAATCGCCATGACAGGTTGAGTCAATCATTCTTTAATTTTTTAGAGCAAAAAATAACCAATAATAACATAGTCTACAAATTAGCAAAACAAGGATCCCAAGGTTTATATAATTGCCATGATAGGTCACTATAGAGATACATACATACATATATATATATAATGACCGTGTCATGGCATTTAAATGAAGCTTGAGATATGCAACTTCTCACCGGGTCACCCATCCTTGGACTACTCCAGCCCGAGCACACTTAACTTCTACGTTCTATCTGACTAGGCTAGCGGATGGGAAGCTGCCCCTTGCTGATAGCAATTGCCTCCTTGCCATTAATGTGTTTCACGCTGGTCACCCTATGGGACCTACTCCCTCCTATCACACACATTTGTTCTTTTAGAAACTATGTGCGATATTTACATGGCCGGTGTGTTGCCGCTAGCCTTCAATGAGCACTGACACTGGTAGCGGGAAAATGATGGGAGAAGAGGCGGGAAACCGATAAGAGGAGTGGCGGGAAATGATAGCCTGTTTAGAAAATGCAGTAGAGAAGGAAGCATGAGCTAGCATGATGCATGCGCACAGTGCTTACCCATGTACTGCATGTGCTGTCGAAAGGGCCGAGGGTTGCCGTTCAATGTGGGAGTATCCAACAGTGCACACATACGATCCGTGGGGTTTGGGTTCTGGCAAATTAGAACACACGACTCAGATCACGCGCACAGCAGGGGGGAGGGGGCATCGGCCACGGCTTGGTAGGCACACGGATTTCGTGAGTGAACCATGTGCTATTTGAAAGCATTTCGTGAGAAGAATCTCGGTTTTTAAATCCCCGTAAATCCAAAACTCACTCGAAAATCGTGAAACCTGGCAAGGTGTCACGACATGGCACATATATGTCGAGGAATTTTTTTTCGTCCATTTTGGCGCAAGTTTTATTACAAGCCTGTTACAAATAGGAGCTTCTCTCAAAGAAGCCTCGTGGTTCCGATAGGGAAACAAGTCCCCCTTGTGGGCGAAACATAATCATTGCCTATTTTCGCCTTGTATTTTCTTCTACGGGAAACATGCAATGACAGGATATCTGTGCTGAAATTTAAACTTATTTAGGGTTCGTTTGGCCTTTTTATACACTAATTGAGTTTCCTAGGCATTTAATGTCCATAATTCAAATCCGAACTTCAAATCCAGTTCACCAAAATGGCTACAAAATTTATACATGTGTCCTTGGGTGCATGTTTAGGTCCCATGCCAGGAATGGGAACGAATTACAACTGTATCGGCATCCTGGCTCGTCCTCAAACATTTGGAATCTCGGTTTTTAAATCCCCGTAAATCCTAAACTCACCATAAAGTCATCAAAGGTGGCATGGTGTCACATCATGGCACATATATGTTGTTGTAAAAACATTGTCCAATCTGGGCCAAGCTTTATTACAAACCTTTTACAAACTGAAGCTTCTCTCAAAGAAGCCTCGTGGTTCTGATTGGGAAACATGTTCCCTAAGGGAGTCCTGGACTAGGGGGTCCCCGGGCTTCCGAGCTATGTGATATGGGCTGGACTGATGGGCCAAGAAGATATAAGATCGAAGGGCCTTCCCTGTGTCCGGATGGGACTCTAACTTACGTGGATGGCAAGCTTGGCGTTCGGATGTGAAGAATCCTTTCTTTGTAAATCGACTCTGTACAACCCTAGGTCCCTCCGGTGTTTATATAAACCGGTGGGTTTAGTCGTAGAGGAAATAACAATCAGATAGGCTAGACATCCAGGGTTTAGCCATTACGATCTCAAGGTAGATCAACTCTTGTAACCCCTATACTCATCAAAGTCAATCAAGAAGGAAGTAGGGTATTACCTCCATCAAGAGGGCCCGAACCTGGGTAAACATCGTGTCCCCTACATCCTATTACCTTCGATCCTCAGACACACAGTTCGGGACCCCCTACCCGAGATCGGCTGGTTTTGACACCGACATTGGTGCTTTCACTGAGAGTTCCTCTGTGCTGTCGACGGAAGGTTCGATGGCTCGTTCGATCATCTGCAATGATGTTGTTTCGGAGGGGATTTTCCTCCCCGGACAAATTTTTGTATTCGCTGGATTTGCACTACGTGCCAACCCGATTGCCCACCTTGAGCAGAACGACAGCTACGCCCCTGGTCATCAGATCAGTTTCGGGAACCTAAACTATGTCGCCGATATCCGAGGAGACTTGATCTTCGAAGGATTCACAGCCCCGACCGCAGCTCCGGCCTTAGATCCAGAGCAGGCCACCGGGTCCGAAGGCGGGAATTTAGAGCCTGTCGGACTCCTTACAATTATGGTTCTCGCTACCGGAGATCCGGAGGGGACGACGTCATTAGCAAACCCAAATACGAACCAAACTCCCCTTGTCGCTAGAGCACTGGACTCTCCCTCGAACTCTAAATCCAAACTCTCGAGGTTCGGTACAAGCGGGCGCGGCCAGGAGGCCCTCACCCCGGTCGGCCCAGTGGAGTCTCGTCTCTATGACCAAACCTCACTCCTAAACGAGGCTTTGGACTTAATGCGATCCCTCGCCATAACAGAGGAATCACTTCCGAATTACACCCAGCCCAGACTAGGGGCTGAGAGCGGGGAATTTTATGTCCCACCCACCACCCACTTTATAGCCACTGTTGAAGATCCAACCAACATGCTGGACTATGCCTCCGAAGATATCGACGGTATGGACAATGATGCCGGACACGATCAAGGCCAAAACCCTCCGTTTACCGGACGTTGGACGGCCAGCTCCACATACGACGTATACATGGTGGATACACCTAAGAGGATGATGATGATTGCAAGAAGGATTCAATTGAGGAAAAGCCTCCCGAAGCACCTCCAAAGTGTCAACATCAGCGGCGCCGCTCAAAATCGCGTCGCAAAAAACACAGCAATACTGGCACCGAAGACAATAACACTCTGGAGAACGCCGAAGACCCCGAAGCCCCTGTCGAGCCAACAACCAAACAGGATGATTGGGAGGATGGGCAAGTTAACCCTGACGATCCTATTGGGAACGAGGACTCGGGGGACAGTAACTACCTACCGATCTCTGAAGAGGATGTGAGCCTCGGCGACGAAGATTTCATCGTGCCGGAGGAACCCCTCGAATAAGAGCACTTTAAGCACCGGCTAAGCGCCACAGCAAGAAGCCTGAAAAAAGAAGCAGCAGCCGCTTCAAGTTGATCATGATTTACTCAATGACAGATGGACCAACGCCCAACTAAGAGTTACCCGAAGCGCACGCTATTACCACAATTCGATGACGAGGCCCTTGAGCCAATACCACCAAAGCACAAAACTACTGACGAGCCCGACCGACCACCACATGGACAGGACAGACCGGCTACCCATGCCGAACACCAGCCCACGCCACCCCGCCATCGAGGCGGGGAGGCAGCGGCCCCGGGCTATACCTATGACCTACGCAAGGACCTGGACAGTAGAGCCGGTCAGACAAGAACAATCTATGGGTCAAGGGGGCGTGCTCCGACACGAGAGGACGACCATTAGGCCTGGCGTGACAGGCACAACCTCATTCGAGCCAAGAACCACATTCGGACTTCATCTGAACCGCTCCGCGACATCGCTCTATAGAGAGGCACCACACACCCCTTATGCTTCACCGATAAGGTTATGGAGCACCAGTTCCCCGAATGATTTAAACTTGTGGACATCGAATCATACGATGGTACGACAGACCCCCACAGTATGGATCAAAGATTTCCTTGTCCATATCCACATGGCACATGCCATCAAATACCTCCCGCTCAAATTGAAGGGACTAGCTCGACACTGGTTAAACAGCCTCCCAGAGAACTCCATCGGCAGCTGGGAAGACTTGGAGGATGCCTTTAGAAACAACTTCCAAGGTACCTATGTTCGGCCTCCAGACGCCAATGACCTTAGTCACATAGTCCAGCAACCCGGAGAGTCAGCCCGGAAACTCTGGACCAGGTTCTTAATTAAAAAGAACCAAATTGTGGACTATCCGGATGCCGAAGCCCTCGCGGCCTTTAAACACAGCGTCCGAGACGAGTGGCTCGCCCGACACCTCGGCCAAGACAAGCCGAAGTCCATGGCAGCCCTTACCGCACTTATGACCCGCTTTTGCGCGGGAGAAGATAGCTGGCTAGCTCGTAGAAGCAATAGCATCGGCAACCCTGGCACCTCTGAAGCCAGGGATGGCAATGGCAAGCCACAACGCAACCAGCACAAGCGTCGAAGCAACAACCAAGATATGGAAGACACGACGGTTAACGTCGGATTCAGTGGCTCTAAACCCGGTCAGCGAAAGAAGCCATTCAAAGGAAACTAAGATGGTCCATCTAGTTTGGACAGAATACTCGATCGGCCTTGCCAGAAGGCACCCCCGATATGCCTGCCAATCATACCAACAGAAATTGTTGGGTCTTTAAACAGGCCAGCAAGCTCAACGCCGAACACAAGGGGAAAGGGCCACCCAGCAAGGACGAAGATGAAGAGCCTCGCCCACAGAACACAAGGGGGACGGAAGAAATTTCCCCCCGAGGTCAAAACGGTGAACATGATCTACGTCACTCACATCCCTAAACGGGAGCGCGAGCGCGTATTAAGGGACGTCTACACCATAGAGCCAGTCGCCCCAAAATTTTACCCTTGGTCAGCTTGCCTAATCACTTTCAATCGCAAAGACCATCCAACCAGTATTCGTCACGGAGGATCGGCCGCATTGGTTCATGATCCAATTATCGACGGATTCCACCTCACATGAGTCCTTATGGACGGCAGCAGCAGTCTCAATCTGCTTTATCAGGACACCGTCCGTAAAATGGGCATTGATCCATCAAGAATCAAGCCCACTAAAACCACCTTTAAAGGGGTAATACCCGGCGTAGAGGCCTGTTGCACAGGATCCATAACGCTAGAAGTCGTCTTCGGCTCACCAGATAACTTCCGGAGTGAAGACCTGATCTTCAACATTGTACCATTCCGAAGTGGCTATCACGCACTACTCGGACGAACCGCTTTTGCCTGTTTCAATGCAGTCCCGAGCTATGCTTATCTCAATCTTAAGATGCCTGGACCACGTGGCGTTATAACAGTCAATGGAAACATGGAGCACTCCCTCCGTACGGAGGAGCATACCGCGGCCCTCGCGGCCGAGGTGCAGGGTGGCCTCGCTAAGCCGAAAACCACACTGGTAGTCAGGCCCCTGGACACTATTAAACGAGTCCGCTCTACCCTACAGAACGACAATCCGGCTCATCTAGAGCTAGATTAGCAATTCGTCCTCCGCCAATGCCCCAGCCTGATAGTGGCATACGTACCGCGCATACATAACTACACATTAAAAATACCATGGGCAGGGACGGAGGCATGCTAAACATAGGGTCCACGATATGGCTTGACCCTATTCGGACCAACATATTGCTCCACCTTTTTCTTCTTGTTTTTAATTTTTTAGGTTCTTTACAACCCACATATATTTCTGGAGCTAACAAGGGCCCCCCTTCTAGACCCCTTATACATACTTGATTTTTGATCCTCTCAAAGGATCCTACACCAAGGTAAAAAGCGGGTAATAACCCGCAAGTATAGGGGATCAATTGTAGCCTCTTTCGATAAGTAAGAGTGTCGAACCCAATGAGGAGCTAAAGGTAGAACAAATATTCCTCAAGTTCTATCGACCACCGATACAACTCTACGCACGCTTAACGTTCGCTTTACCTAGAACAAGTATGAAACTAGAAGTACTTTGTAGGTGTTTTTGGATAGGTTTGCAAGAATATAAAGTGCACGTAAATAAAAAGTAGGGGATTTTTAGGTAAAGAAGCAATAAAGTTAGTATAGAGAGTGTGGAGAAGTGGTGGTAGGAGTTGCGAAATTGCCCCTAAGCAATTGACTACTTTACTAGACCGATAGCAAGTTTTATGTGGGAGAGGCCACTGCTAGCATGTCATCCCTGACTTGGAATTCTATGCACTTATGATTGGAACTATTAGCAAGCATCCGCAACTACTAATGTTCATTAAGGTAAAACCCAACCATAGCATTAAGATATATTGGCCCCCCTTCAATCCCATATGCATCAATTTCTATGCTAGGTTGAAGCTTCTGTCACTCTTGCCCTCCAATACATAGTCCTATCAACATACAACTAACCCTATGGTGTGATCCACGTGCGCGCTCATATGATGGGCACCAAAGAATAGTAACATAACCACAAGAAAATTAAACCAATCATAGCAATTCATCAACCACCGATAGGACAACGAAAATCTACTCAGACATCATAGGATGGCAACACATCATTGGATAAAAATATGAAGCATAAAGCACCATGTTCAAGTAGAGGGTACAGCGGGTTGCAGAAGAGTGGACCGCTATAGATAGAGGGGGGAAGGTGATGGATATGTTGGTGAAGATGGCGGAAGTGTTGGTGTAGATAGCGGTGATGATGATGGCCCCCGGCGGCATTCCGGCGCCACCGGAAGCAAGAGGGAGAGAGCCCCCCTTATTCTTCTTCTTCCTTGACCTTCTCCCTAGATGGGAGAAGGGTTTCCCCTCTAGTACATGGTCTCCATGGCGTGGGAGGGGCGAGAGCCCCTCCGAGATTGGATCTATCTCTCTATCTCTCTCTCCGTTTCTGCGTTCTAGGATTCTGCCCTTTCACCGTTTCTTATATATCCGGAGATCTGTAACTCCGATTGGGTTGAAACCTTCGCCCAAATTTTTCTCCGAAAATTAGCTTTCTTGCGGCCAAATAAGAGTAGCAACCGCCTTACGGGGGGCCCACGAGGGTCACGGGCGCGCCCCCTGCCTCGTGGCCCCCTCGGGCACCGTCTCACGTTGATTCTTCTTCCCATATTTCACAAATATTCCAAAAATATTTTCCGTACGTGTTTACCCCGTTTGGACTCCATTTGATATGGATTTTCTACGAAACAAAAAACATGCAACAAACAGGAACTGGCACTGGGCACTAGATCAATATGTTAGTCCCAAAATAGTATAAAAAGTTGCCAAAAGTATATGAAAGTTTTAGAATATTGGCATGGAACAATCAAAAATTATAGATACGATGGAGACGTATCATCATCCCCAAGCTTAATTCCTGCTCGTCCTCGAGTAGGTAAATGATAAAAAAAGATAATTTTTGATGTGGAATGCTATCTAGCATAATATTCATCATGTAATCTAATCATGGCATGAATATTAAGACACGAGTGATTCAAAGCAATAGTCTATCATTTGACATTAAGAAAAAAATACTTCAAGCATACTAACCAAGCAATTATGTCTTATCAAAATAACATAGCCAAAGAAAGCTCATCCCTACAAAATCATATAGTCTGGCTATGCTCCATCTTCACCACACAAAGCATTCAAATCATGCACAACCCCGATGACAAGCCAAGCAATTGGTTCATACTTTTTAACGCGCTTTAGCCTTTTCAACCCTCGTGCAATACATGAGCACAAGCCATGAAATAGCACTATGGGTGGAATAGAATATGATGGTGGAGGCTGTGTGGAGAAGACAAAAAGGAGAAAGTCTCACATCGACACGGCTAATCAACGGGCTATGGAGATGCCCATCAATTGATGTCAATGTGCGGAGTAGGGATTGCCATGCAACGGATGCACTAAGAGCTATAAGTGTATGAAAGCTCAAACTGGAAACTAAGTGGGTGTGCATCCAACTTGCTTGCTCATGAAGACCTTGGGCATTTGAGGAAGCCCATCATCGGAATATACAAGCCAAGTTCTATAATGAAAATTCCCACTAGTATATGAAAGTGATAACTCAAGAGACTCTCTATATGAAGATCATGGTGCTACTCTGAAGCACAAGTGTGGTAAAAAGGATAGTAGCATTGCTCCTTCCCTCTTTTTCTCTATTTTTTTCATTTTTTCTTTTTTCTTTTTTTTTGTTTTGGTGGGCTTCTTTGGCCTCTTTTTTTATTTGGGCTTCTTTGGCCTCTTTTATTTATTTTTACAGTCCGGAGTCTCATCCCAACTTGTGGGGGAATCATAGTCTCCATCATCCTTTCCTCACTGGGGCAATGCTCTAATAATGATGATCATCACACTTTTATTTACTTACAACTCAATATTACAACCCGATACTAGAACAAAGATATGACTCTATATGAATGCCTCCGCAGTGTACCGGGATGTGCAATGATCTAGCGTAGCAATGACATCAAAAAATGGACAAGCCATGAAAACATCATGCTAGCTATCTTACGATCAAGCAAAGCAATATGACAACAAATGCTCAAGTCATGTATATGATGACGATGGAAGTTGCATGTCAATATATCTCGGAATGGCTATGGAAATGCCATGATAGGTAGGTATGGTGGCTGTTTTGAGGAAGATATAAGGAGGTTTATGTGTGATAGAGAGTATCATTCACGGGATTTGGATGCACCGGCGAAGTTTGCACCAACTCTCGAGGTGAGAAAGGGCAATGCATGGTACCGAAGAGGCTAGCAATGATGGAAGGGTGAGAGTGTGTATAATCCATGGACTCACATTAGTCATAAAGAACTCATATACTTATTGCAAAAGTTTATTATCCCTCGAAGCAAAGTACTACTACGCATGCCCCTAGGGGGATAGATTGGTAGGAAAAGACCATCGCCCATCCCCGACCGCCACTCATAAGGAAAACAATTAATAAATACCTCATGCTCCAACTTCGTTACATAATGGTTCACCATACGTGCATGCTATGGGACTTGCAAATCTCAACACAAGTATTTATCAATTTCACAATTACTCAACTAGCACGACTCTAATATCACCACCTTTATATCGCAAAACTATTACAAATCAAACATATCATATTCAGTGATCTACAAGTTTTATGTAGGATTTTATGACTAACCATGTAAATGACCAGTTCCGGACATCTCTCTAAATAGATATAAGTGAAGCAAGAGAGTTTAATTCTTTCTAAAAAAGATATGCCCACGCTCTAACAAATATAATTGAAGCAAAAGAGCACTCTACAAATGGCGGTTTTCTATGTGAAGAGAAACAGGCAATCCAAACTTCAAATGATAAGCGAAGCACATGAAGCATTCTATAAAGCCATACTCAAAAGATATAAGTGAAGTGCAATGAGCATTATATAAATAAACTAAGGACTATCTCATACCAGCATGGTGCATAAAAGATAAGTGAAAACTAAATGCAAAAGACGCTCCAAGATTGCACATATCGCATGAACGAAACGAATCCGAAAACATACCGATACTTTTTGAAGAAAGATGGGATGCCTTCCGGGGCATCCCCATGCTTAGACGCTTGAGTATCCTTGAATATTTACTTGGGGTGCCTTGGGCATCCCCAAGCTTGAGCTCTTGTCTCTCCTCCTTATCCTCACATCGAGACATCCTCGATCTTCGAACACTTCATCCACACAAAACTCAACAGAAAGCTCGATAAGATCCGTTAGTATAATAAAGCAAATCACTACTCTAAGTACTGTTGCAAACCAACTCATATTTTTTTTGCATTATAGCTACTGTAATATAACTTTTCCATGGCTTAATGCACTGATAGGAATCGATAGTTTCATCAAAACAAGCAAACTATGCATCAAAAACAGAATCTGTCTTAAACAGGACAGTCTGTAGTAATCTGAACATTCACCATACTTCTGGTACTCCAAAAATTCTACCAAAATTAGTTAAAAAAAATGTATAGAAAGACACTTCAAAAAGTTTCAGAACCGTTTGACGTTGCAATAAAAAAATGTAAAATCGCGCACTACAGACAAAGTTTATGTCCTGCACCGTACAAACCAACAAGCATCTAAAACATCCTAAAGGCAAACCTTGGACCATTATTTTTATTTTTAAACCTTATAAAAGCACACAACAGAAATAAATGACTCTATAAGACTTCCGGGTTGTCTCCCTGTCAGAGCTTTCTTTGAAGCCATTAAGCTAGTCATATAGTGCTCAAGTAATGGATCCACCTGGATCCCAAGGTATATCAAAGCCAATTTTAATTAAAAATGATTTGTGATTTAGTAGTGAGCACAAAGCAACATATATCAAGCAACAACGAAGTCTAACTCTCTTCCTATGCATCGGCATGTCATAAAAGAACAATTCATGCACACATAGTAAAGGCCAATGCATAGTATAAACAGTTTCTTGCAATTTTTTCGTGTTGGAAACATAAAGAGGCGAAGATGTAGTTCCTCTCTGATAATAATTGCAAGTAGGGGCAGCAAGCACATGCATATTATATCTATCAAAATCATCATGTGTAATAGTAAAACGCAACCCATCAATATAATCCTTAATAAGGGTAAACTTCTCCGATATAGTGTAGTTGGGAGAATTCAAAAAGATAATAGGACTATCATGTGTGGGTGCAATAGCAACAATTTCATGTTTAACATAAGGAACTATATCAAGTTCATCTCCATAAGCATAATTCATATTGGCATCTTGGCCACAAGCATAGCAAGCATCATCAAAAAGGGATATTTCAAAAGAATCAATAGGATCATAACAATCATCATAGCATTCATCCTTCGATGAGCACGAAGGGACATTAAACAATGTATGAGTTGAAGAGTTACTCTCATTAGAAGGTGGGCACGGGTGATCAATCCGCTCTTCCTCCTTTGTTCTTCGCTCTCCTCATCATCTTTTTCATCAAATGAGCTCACAGTTTCATCAATTCCTTCTTCCATAGAATCCTGCAAAATATTAGTCTCTTCTTGGACAGTGGAGACTCTCTCAATAAAATCATCAATATCAGAATTGAATTCGTAATTCTCATAGCAATATTTAAGGATAGCTAAATTTTCAGGTCTATAAACTGAATCATCAAAATTTTCACACTCTTTAAACAAAGGTTCAATTTCATAAGCACCCATAAAAGCAAAAAATTCTTCTATTTGTTCCACATCATAGTAATCATATATACCATTAGCATAAGATTCCAAGGTTTTATCATCATTAAATTTGCATGAAAAGGGAAGGTGTGGAGCCTTCATCCTAGAGCAACAAGTATAGTCATATGTCAAGCATAATTCCCGAGCATACCAATGCAACATATGAATTTGATCCCATAATAGTTTCCCTTTTTGTGTCACGTGATAATCCCTAAAGTATTGACGTTGATCCAATGTGCCTCCCATTACATAATTGAATGGGGTTTTATCGGTATTATCAAAGTAGTACATAATATTTTTCACATAACCAGCATCGAGGGTTTTAGGAGGTTCCCCGTCTCCATGAGTAGCAGGTACACCTAATTCTTTTGGTATTTTGTGCTCCATATCCATAACTAAAGATAGAGAACAACTTAGAACATCAAATAAAAATTACTTAGTGATAAAGCAAACAAGCACACACGAGAATATTCACCCCATGCTATTGCTCCCCGGCAACGGCGCCAGAAAAAGGTCTTGATAACCCGCAAGTATAGGGGATCAATTGTAGCCTCTTTCAATAAGTAAGAGTGTCGAACCCAACCAGGATCTAAAGGTAGAAAAAATATTCCCTCAAGTTCTATCGACCACCAATACAACTCTACGCACGCTTAACGTTTGCTTTACCTAGAACAAGTATGAAACTGGAAGTACTTTGTAGGTGTTTTTGGATAGGCTTGCAAGAATATAAAGTGCATGTAAATAAAAAGTAGGGGCTTTTTAGGTAAAGAAGCAATAAAGTTAGTATAGCGAGTGTGGAATAGTGGTGGTAGGAGTTGCGAAATTGCCTCTAAGCAATTGACTACTTTACTAGACCGATAGCAAGTTTTATGTGGGAGAGGCCACTGCTAGCATATCATCCCTAACTTGGAATTCTATGCACTTATGATTGGAACTATTAGCAAGCATCCGCAACTACTAATGAACATGTTCATTAAGGTAAAACCCAACCATAGCATTAAGATATATTGGTCCCCCTTCAATCCCGTATGCATCAATTTCTATGCTAGGTTGAAGCTTGTCACTCTTGCCCTCCAATACATAGTCCTATCAACATACAACTAACCCTATGGTGTGATCCACGCGCGCGCTCATATGATGGGCACCAAAGGATAGCAACATAACCACAAGCAAATTAAACCAATCATAGAAATTCATCAACCACCGATAGGACAACGAAAATCTACTCAGACATCATAGGATGGCAACACATCATTGGATAATAATATGAAGCATAAAGCACCATGTTCAAGTAGAGGGTACAGTGGGTTGCGGGAGAGTGGACCGCTGTATATAGAGAGGGGAAGGTGATGGAGATGTAGGTGAAGATGGCGGAGGTGTTGGTGTAGATAGCGGTGATGATGATGGCCCCGGGCGGCGTTCCGGCACCACCAAAAGCAAGGGGGAGAGAGACCCCTTCTTCTTCTTCCTTGACCTTCTCCCTAGATGGGAGAAGGGTTTCCCCTCTGGTCCATGGTCTCCATGGCGTGGGAGGGGCGAGAGCCCCTCCAAGATTGGATATGTCTCTTTTTCTCTCTCTGTTTCTGCGTTCTATGATTCTGCCCTTTCACCGTTTCCTATATATCCGAGATCCGTAACTCCGATTGGATTGAAACCTTCGCCCAAATTTTTCTCCGAAAATTAGCTTTCTTGCGGCCAAAGAAGAGCAGCAACCACCTTACGGGGGCCCACAAGGGTCAAGGGCGCGCCCCCTGCCTCATGGCCCCCTCGAGCACTATCTCGCGTTTATTCTTCTTCCCATATTTCACAAATATTCCAAAAATATTCTCCGTCCATTTTTATCCCATTTGGACTCCATTTGATATGGATTTTCTGCGAAACAGAAAACATGCAACAAATAGGAACTGGCACTGGATCAATATGTTATTCCCAAAAATAGTATAAAAAGTTGCCAAAAGTATATGAAAGTTGTAGAATATTGGCATGGAACAGTCAAAACTTATAGATACGATGGAGACATATCAGCGGCGCAGACGTGCGGCAGAATGTCCAAAGGATCTTCTAGATCATCTTTTCAAATTTAGGACCTGTATACAACTTTGCCTTGTTCTCGGCATGTAAAATAGCCGTGATGCTTATTGCATCTTCTCTAAAAAATATGTTTTGATGTATCAATCAGATTATAACGGAAACAGTTTCGCCCAGCCTTGTTTGGTATTGGCCTTTTTTCTATTTTCCCACTTTATGTTCAAATTGGCATATACACCTTGGTATGACTTAAATCGCCAGCGGCTCTATTCAAGCCATATACATATCTTCAACAATAGAAATTCTGAACACTCTCAGGGTATACTTCGGCGTCCCGAATACTACATTATATGCATCAGCTCTGAATCACGTCTTTGGTCAATAGTTGGGTTGCCCGGCTCCTGTGCTTGCTACCTTACGTTCCGTTTTTGTCTAAGGTAGTAAAGGGAGAACTACTGCGATTGTGTTTCCGGCTGGCCCGGTCAAGCACCTCGGTAGAGGAAGCCAAAAACTGACTGTCGTGATGCGGCGAGAGCTGGTCCGCAATTCGGTGACTTATTAAATCTCTAGAGATTTCTTCTGTATTACACGAAGGTTTGGCTTTGTTCAGACACGCGTCTAAAGGCATCTAAGTTCGATAGCTACATACGCACCAGGGGCTATCTTACAACCCCATTGTCAAACTCCTATGGCTAAGTGAGAGTGGTAAAGCAACATAGTTTGATTGCCTCGTTCGCTGCACTAACACCTCCTTTACGGACCAAGATGTTGGGTCAAGAGTGATTATGTGCTATCCTGAGCACCCCCGTACTAGTTATGTGGGGGCTGAAGCCGACGACTGGCAAACTCTCAAAGATATAAACGGCCCCACAAGAGGAGAAGTAATTCAAGATGACAGGCACACATATATTACAAAAGCCTCGGTTTATGATAAAATGCCTGGGCGGCTCGGATACATTTACTCGAACATAATATCCTTCGAGCATTGACCCTCTATCAAACGGCCACCCTCAAGGACATCGTCGAAGTAGCGCTCTGGCGTGTGGTGGACCTTGTCTCCAGGCGGACCTTCAACGGCTATGCTGGCGGCCTTTGTCTTTGCCCGGTGCATCTTGACACGTGCAAAGGCCATCCGTGCGCCCTCAATGCATGTCGAGCGCTTTACTGCCTCTATTCGGGGCAAGACGTCGCCGTGTCGCTTGACCAGGCCAAAGTAGCTATTCGGAATGGATCCGGCTAGCCACAGCCGGACTATGATGTCCTTCATGGCCAAACCGGACATCCTGTGCAGCTCTGCGAGCTGCATCATCTGATTATTCAGCAGCGCTGGCCGCTTTGGTGCCAAGTACTGCGACCAGAAGAACTTCTCCATCACGTTCCCTACTTGGGCCCGGAAATACTCGACGGCATCGGCAGCACTCCTTGGAAGATCTGCAAAAGCGTCTAGAGCACTCCACAGTCGATTTAACAAAGCATATCTCTGACCGCCAAATATACTCTGTAAAAGAAAAGGCTTACCAACCGCTATCTGTCTGGCTTGCTTGATCTCCTCGCGAGCCGCCCAGGTTCTACTATTGGTTATTGACCGGAGATGAGTCTCGGTCATGTCTACATAGTTCTTGAACCCGTAGGGTCCACACGCTTAAAGTTTGGTGACGATCGGTAATATGAGTTTATGTGTTTTGATGTATCGAAGGTAGTTCGGAGTCCCGAATATGATCATGAACATGACGAGGAGTCCCGAAATGGTTGAGACATAAAGATCGATATATTGGAAGCCTTATTTGGACATCGGAATAGTTCCGGGTGAAATCGGGATTTTACCGGAGTATCGGGAGGTTACCGGAACCCCCCGGTAAAGGTATGGGCCTTATTGGGCCTTAGTGGAGAGAGAGGGGAGACCAGGGCAGGCCGCGCGCCCCCTCTCCCTCTGGTTTGAATTCGACTAGGAGGGGGGCGGCGCCCCGCTTTCCTTCCTCGCTCTCTCCCCCTTCCTTCTCTCCTAGTCCAACAAGGAAAAGGGGGGATACTACTCCCGGTGGGAGTAGGACTTCTCCTGGCACACCCTGCTAGGGCCGGCCGGCCTCCCCCCTTGCTCCTTTATATACGGAGGCAGGGGGCACCCCAAGACACACGAGTTGATCAGTTGATCTTTTAGCCGTGTGCGGTGCCCCCCTCACCATAATCCACCTCGGTCATATCATAGCGGTGCTTAGGCGAAGCCCTGCGTCGGTAGCATCATCATCACCGTCATCATGCCATCGTGCTGACGGAACTCTCCCTCGAAGCTCTGCTGGATCGGAGTTCGTGGGACATCACCGAGCTGAACGTGTGCTGAACTCGGAGGTGCCGTACGTTCGGTACTTGGATCGGTCGGATCGTGAAGACGTATGACTACATCAACCGCGTTCTCATAACGCTTCCACTTACGGTCTACGAGGGTATGTGGACGACACTCTCCCCTCTCGTTGTTATGCATCACCATGATCTTGCGTTTTGAAATTACTACGTTCCACAACAGTGGCATCCGAGCCAAGTTTATGCGTAGATGTTATATGCACCACTTAGAACACAAAGGAGTTGTGGGCGTGGGTAAAAACATATTGCTTGCCATCACTAGTTGATTCTTGGTTCAGCGGCATTGTTGGATGATGCGACTGAGGGAGTCCTGGATTAGGGGGTGTTCGGATAGCCGGACTATACCTTTAGCCGGACTCTTGGACTATGAAGATACAAGATTGAAGACTTTGTCCCGTGTCCGGAAGGGACTTTCCTTGGCATGGAAGGCAAGCTTGGCGATACGGATATGTAGATCTCCTACCATTGTAACCGACTTCGTGTAACCCTAACCCTCTTCGGTGTCTATATAAACTGGAGGGTTTTAGTCCGTAGGACAACATATACACAACAACAATCATACCATAGGCTAGCTTCTAGGGTTTAGCCTCTCCGATCTCGTGGTATATCTACTCTTGTACTACCCATATCATCAATATTAATCAATCAGGACGTAGGGTTTTACCTCCATCGAGAGGGCCCGAACCTGGGTAAAACTTCATGTCCCTTGCCTCCTGTTACCATCCGGCCTAGACGCACAGTTTGGGACCCCCTACCCGAGATCCGCCGGTTTTGACACCGACATTGGTGCTTTCATTGAGAGTTCCTCTGTGTCGTCGCCGTCAGGCTCAATGGCTCCTATGTTCATCAATAGCGATGCAGTCCAGGGTGAGACCTTCCTCCCCGGACAGATCTTCGCACTGCGGGCCAATTCACCTGGCCATATGGAGCAGATCGAAAGCTACACCCCTGGCCGTCGGGTCAGATTTGGAAGTATAAACTACACGGCTGACATCCGCGGGGACTTGATCTTCGACGGATTCGATCCACTGCCGAGCGCGCCACACTGTCACGATGAGCATGATCTAGCTCTGCCGCCGAACAGTGCCCTAGAGGCCGCACCCGCATCGGCTTCGACCCTTAATTCGGAGCCAACTGCGCCGATCGAGGATGGGCGGTTGGACGCCGCCTCGGGGGCTGCGATCCCAACGGCGATCGAGCCGAACACCAGCCCCGCACTCCACGAGACTCGTGACTCCAAGGAGCCAGACTCCTCTCTGGACACCGAACCCTCCGCGCCCCTGCCGATCGAATCCGATTGGGCGCTGATCATGGAGTTTACTGCCGCGGACATCTTTCAGCACTCGCCTTTCGGCGATATTCTGAAGACACTAAAGTCTCTCTCTTTATCAGGAGAGCCCTGGCCGGACTATGGTCAGCAAGGTTGGGATACAGACGATGAAGAAATTCAAAGCCCACCCACCACCCACTTTGTAGCCACTATCGACGATTTAACCGACATGCTCGACTTCGACTCCGAAGACATCGACGGTATGGACGCCGATGCAGGAGACGATGAAGAACCTGCGCCTATCGGGCCCTGGAAAGCCACCTCGTCATATGACATATACATGGTGGACACCGCAAAAGAAGGAGATGGCAATGGAACAGCGGAGGATGACCCCTCCAAGAAACAGCCTAAGCGTCAGCGTCAGCGGCGCCGCTCAAAATCCCGCCAAAACAAATACGGCGATTCCAGCACGGGAGATAATAATACTCCGGAGAGTGCCGAAGAAAACCCCCTCCAGCAAGATTCAGCACGGGAGGATGGAGAAACCAGCCCTCATGAGAGAGCGGCAGATAGAGAGGTCAAGGACGATAATCATATGCCTCCCTCCGAAGACGAGGCAAGCCTCGATGACAACGAATTCGTCGTGCCAGAGGATCCCGTCGAGCAAGAGTGTTTTCAACGCAGGCTTATGGCCACGGCAAGAAGCCTCAAGAAAAAACAGCAACAATTTAGAGCTGATCAAAATTTTCTAGTCGACAGATGGACTGAAGTCCTTGCGGCCGAAGAGCATAAACTCGAATGCCCCTCCAAGAGCTACCCAAAGCGTAGGTTGCTACCCCGATTAGAGGAGGAAGCACTAGATACGGCCGACCGGCCACCTCATGGCCGCGACAGAGAGGCCTCTCGGTCCTCCACTCAAGCCGCACCCCGTACCAAGGCACGGGAAAATGCGCCAGAACTACGAGATATGTTGGAGGACAAGGCAAGGCAAACAAGATCGATCTACGGATCGCGTGGGTGCCCCATGACTCGAGACAATAACCATCACGCCGGACATAAATCCGGTAGGGCCGAACACAGTAGACAAAGCTCATTGGAGCTACGTTGTGATATAGCCTAGTACAGAGGCGCCGCACACCCACTATGCTTCACAGACGAAGTAATGGATCATCAAATCCCCGAGGGTTTCAAACCCGTAAACATCAAATCATATGATGGCACAACAGATCCTGCGGTATGGATCGAGGATTATCTCCTTCATATCCACATGGCCCGCGGCGATGATCTCCACGACATCAAATACCTCCCACTCAAGCTTAAAGGGCCAGCTCGGCATTGGCTTAACAGCTTGCCAGCAGGATCAATCAGTTGTTGGGAGGACCTGGAAGCCGCATTCCTCGACAATTTCTAGGGCACTTATGTGCGACCACCAGACGCTGATGACCTAAGCCACATAATTCAGCAGCCAGAGGAATCGGCCAGGCAATTCTGGACACGGTTCCTAACAAAGAAAAATCAAATAGTCGACTGTCCGGACGCAAAGGCCCTAGCAGCCTTCAAGCATAATATCCGCGACGAGTGGCTTGCCCGGCACCTAGGACAGGAAAAGCCGAAGTCTATGACGGCACTCACGACACTCATGACCCGCTTTTGCAAGGAAGAAGACAGCTGGCTTGCTCGTAGTAACAATATGACCAAGAACCCTGGTAATTCATATACCAGGGACAGTAGTGGCAGGTCGCGTCGCAACAAGCAGAAGTGCTGCATTAACGGCGACAATGCTGAGGATACGGCAGTTAATGCCGGATTCAGAGGCTCTAAATCCGGCCAGTGGAAAAAGCCATTCAAAAGGAATCCCAGGTGCCCATCCAGTTTGGACCGAATACTCGACCGCTTGTGCCAGATACATGGCACCCCCGAAAAGCCGGCCAATCACACCAACATGGATTGTTGGGTGTTCAAGCAGGCAAGCAAGTTAAATGCCGAAAATGATGACAAGGGGCTGCATAGCGATGACGACGAGGAGCCCCGACCGCCGAACAATAGTGGACAGAAGGGTTTTCCCCCACAAGTGCGGACGGTCAACATGATATACGCAACCCACGTCCCCAAAAGGGAGCGGAAGCGCGCGTTAAGGGACGTATACGCGGTAGAGCCAGTCGCCCCAAAGTTCAACCCATGGTCCTTTTGCCAGATCACCTTTGATCGAAGGGACCATCCCACTAGCATCCGTCATGGCGGATTCGCCGCATTGGTTCTAGACCCAATTATTGACGGATTTCATCTCACTAGAGTCCTTATGGACGGCGGCAGCAGCCTGAACCTGCTTTACCAGGATATAGTGCGGAAAATGGGCATAGATCCCTCGAGGATTAAGCCCACCAAAACGACATTTAAAGGCGTAATACCAGGTGTAGAGGCCAACTGTACAGGCTCAGTCACACTTCAAGTGGTCTTCGGATCTCCGGATAATTTCCGAAGCGAGGAGTTAATCTTCGACATAGTCCCATTCCGCAGTGGCTATCACGCACTGCTCGGGCGAACCGCATTCGCCAAGTTCAATGCGGTACCGCACTACGCATACCTTAAGCTCAAAATGCCAGGCCCTCGAGGAGTAATTACGGTCAATGGAAACACCGAACGCTCCCTCCGAATGGAGGAGCACACGGCGGCCCTTGCAGCGGAAGTACAAAGCAGCCTCTCCAGGCAGTTCTCTAGTTCGGCCATTAAACGACCGGACACCGTCAAGCGCGCCCGGAGTAACCTACAACAAGACCGCCTGGCACGATCCGAGCAGGCGTAGCAATGCGGCCCCAACCCCAGCCCTCGCAAAAAGGCAACGCCAGTGCTTCGCATACATAACTATGCTCTAGAAATACCATGGGTACAGGGGGAGGGGCACCATAACGGCACGCCCGAAACACGGCTTAAACCGCACCAGGGGCTGCCAATTTTTTAATTTTCTCTAGCTTTCAGGACTCCATTCTTCGGAAGGCCTGTTCG
Organism: Triticum dicoccoides; assembly: GCF_002162155.2. Classification (NCBI taxonomy): domain Eukaryota; kingdom Viridiplantae; phylum Streptophyta; class Magnoliopsida; order Poales; family Poaceae; genus Triticum; species Triticum dicoccoides. Next base: position 260,856,499 of record NC_041380.1, read on the forward strand.
GCAGTTCAATTGCCGCACAAACGATGCAAGAACCAGGGAAGCAGACAAGCCACGCCGCATTACGGAACTCCCAGGTGGTCTCTATCACGAGTAGTATACCTGTTTCGCATACCATTCCGCAGCCTGTCCCTGGAACAGACATGTTAAATAGTCCAACCTTTTGCTTATCGCATTATTTGTATCGTTCTGCTTTAATCGCAGCCCTTTTTAATAAACAATGCATAGCTTTTGTCTATTTTTGCATTACTCTTTTTTTAAATATATGTTCCTTAATGACATGTTGCACCCGTACACTTTGGTATGGCCAAAATATGCCAGGGGCTTTAGTACCCCTCAATATGGTGTGAGAAGTCCGAACACTTTAACAAGTGTGGCACCCCGAACTTATAGCATTATATGCATCGGCTCGGAATCATGTCTTGGGTCAATAGTTGGGTTTGCCCGGCTCCTATGTTTTGGTGCCTTACGTTCCGCTATATCGGCTAAGGTAGCACTAGGAGAACCACTGTGATTGTACCCCAGTTGAGCTGGGTCGAGCACCTCAGTGGAGAAAGCTAAAACTGACTGTCATGATGAAGCGAGAGCTGGTCGCTGTTCGAGAGGTTTTTCGAGTCCCTAAAGACTTATGCCGCTTAGAGCGAGGAGTCGGCTCTGTCCGGCCAAGGCGTGGATAGCGCCCCGAACTCGATCTTCTGAATACCAAGGGCTTCGCCGAAATTTAAAATTATAGAATTCTATGGCTAAGTGAGAGTGTTCATGCATTATAGTCCGATTGCCTTGTTCGTTGGGCTGAGCGCCTCCCTCGAAGGACCCAAACATGGGAAAAAGAGTTTCCAGGTTTATCCCCGAACACCCCAGCACTAGCGGCACGGGGGCAGAAGCCGACGACTCGCCATCTCTCAGAATTGATAAAAAGCCGCACAGAAGGTAATATTTTAAATTCCAATAGCATTGCTTAGCGCATATGAACAGGTTTTTAGCGCACAGGACAAAACGAGCAAGTTTCACTAAAAAATTACATCCCTAGAACATTCATCCGCCACAAGGCAGGCACCCTTCAGAACATCCTTATAATAATTCTAGGGCTTGCGATGCTCTTTCCCCGGCGGTGGCCCGTCCTTCACAAGCTTCTCAGCATCCAGCTTGCCCCAGTGCACCTTAGCACAGGCAAGGGCCCTACGGGTACCTTCAATGTAGACGGAGCGCTTGATGACTTCGAGCCTTGGACATGCCTCCACCAGCCGCCGCACCAGCCCGAAATAGCTCCCAGGCAGAGCCTCTCCAGGCCACAACTGAACTATGAGGCCTTTCATGGCCTATTCGTCCGCCTTGTGGAGCTCGACCAGTTGCTTCAGCTGGTCGCTCAGGGGCACGGGGTGTCCGGCCTCAGCATACTGAGACCAGAACACCTTCTTTGTCGAGCTGCCCTCCTCGGCTCGATAGAACGCGGCGGCATCGGACACACTCCGGGGAAGATCTGCGAACGCTCCTGGAGAGCTCCGGATTCGGGTAAGTAACAAGTAACTCACGTTTATGTGTTTGCTTTGCATAAAGAATGCCTTACCCGCCGCTATCTTCTTCACCTCATCCAAGTCATGGAGGGTCTTCTGGGATTCGGCCTTGGCAGACTTGGCATTTTCAATAGCCGCCGTGAGCTCGGACGCTCACGTCTTTGAGTCAAGCTCCAAACTCTCATGTTTTTTCATGAGAACCTGGAGCTCTTGTTGCACCTTGCCAACCTGGGCCTCGTACTTCTCCCGCTCGATGCGCTCTGTGGCCGCCCTCTTCTCGGCCTCGACCAGCGCTTGCTTAAGGGTCGCCACCTCAGACGTGGCCCCTACAATAGCCACGATAATCCTATCATTTTTTGAAATTGCACCTTTTTATATATATTTAAACAAGGTATTTCTTACCTTCATTGTCCTCGACCTGCTTCTTGGCATGCCCGAGCTCTTGCTCGGACCGCTCGAGGTTCTGCTTTAGCGTGTCCACTTCCGCAGTTAGTGCGGCGGACGCAAGCAGAGAAGCCTGCATACGCATATTGACTCCTTTTTGTTAGACTCCTACAAATTTTATTTGATCCTCTATTCGGCTTTTCTTCCCGAACGGCAAACAGAGCATCAGGGGCTACTGTATATGTGGTAATATTATTTACACATTCTTTACTTACCTCAAAGCCTGTTAAAAGGCTAGTACAAGCTTCAGTCAGTCCGCTCTTGGCGGACTGAACCTTCTGGACCACCGCACTCATAATGGTGAGGTGCTCCTCGTCGATGGAGGCGCCTTGGAGCGCCTCCAACAGATTGTCTGGCGCCTCCGGTTCGACGGGGGTCACCGGCACGGTGGGCTTGCTCCTCTGGGAAGGAGGTCCCCCACCGGAATCTGGAACCTTTGAAGGTTCCGGAGCGGTGTTCGGCCTAGAGCCAGACTTGGAGCCCTGGGGGGTTTTATCCCCTTTACTCCTGGAGTCCGGGAGGTCGCCTTGCGGCGCCTCCAGGACCACCTCCTCCCGGCTTGGAACCTGTTGAAACAACACTTCGGCGTCGTCCGTAGGGCGGGGGGAGGAAGCCGTCGGAAGCGAATTCACATCCGACGAGTCCAGTGAACCGCTCGACGATGTGTCGAGCCGGTCTTTGGGTGGGCTGCATAATCATATTCGACATAAGGGAAAGCTGTGCAATAAAGGAATACTATGAATTACTCTGGTATCCGGATACTTACGATTTCGCCAGGGGCTTGGCCCTGAGCGGTCACTCTTCTTCGCCGTCGTCGGCGTTGGTGGAGTAGTCCGGGGGAAGGTTTCTCCCCTTCTTGGACCCTCCGGCCTCCCCGAAGAGGGCGGCCTTCCTTTTCTTCTCTCCTCCCGCTGGAGGGGGAGAGGTCTCTTCTTCTTCCTCCTCATCTTCACGGGAGGAATGCGCCTCGGAGCCGTCGGGTGATGAACCCGACACCTCCTGGCGCCGGGCACTCTTTCGAGTCCCCGTGGCCTTCTTCGTGGCCTTCTTCTCCGGCACCACATAGGGTACCAGAACCAGCAGCTTCGCCAAGCGGGCATCAGCTGGGTCTTCGGGCAAGGGAGCCGGACAGTCGATCTGTCCGGACTTTGCCTTCCAACTCTGTCAAAGGTAAGGGAGCTTAGATCCCACATTGAGTTAAACTATGGAAAACTAATACCCTGTGAAAGGTACAAACAACTTACCGCGCTAGCGTGACGCTGCACGCTGAATCCGCGATCCTCGGTGGCGGATGCGGGAGCCTCGGCACCCTTGAAAAGCACCTTCCAGGCATCTTCGTATGTAGTGTCGAAGAGCCTGCTCAGAGTTCGGTGCTGCACCGGGTTGAACTCCCATAGATTGAAGGCCCGTTGTTGACACGGGAGGATCAGGCGGATGAGCATAACCTAGACTACGTTGACAAGCTTGAGCTGCTTGTCCACCAGGGTTTGGGTGCATGTTTGCAGTCCAGTCACCTCTCCTTTGTTGCCCCATGACAGGCCCGTCTCTTTCCAGGACGTGAGCCGCGTTGGGGGTCTGGACCGGAACTCAGGGGCTGCAACCCACTCAGGGTCGCACGGCTCGGTGATGTAAAACCACCCCGATTGCCACCCCTTCAGGGTCTCCACAAAGGAGCCCTCGAGCCATAAGACGTTGGGCATCTTGCCCACCATGGCGCCTCCGCACTCTGCCTGGTTGCCGCGCACCACCTTCGGCTTGACATTGAAAGTCTTGAGCCATAGGCCGAAATGGGGGCGGATGCAGAGGAAAGCCTCGCACACGATGATAAACGCTGAGATGTTGAGGATGAAGTTCGAGGCCAGATCATGGAAATCCAAGCCGTAGTAGAACATGAGTCCCCGGACGAATGGGTGGATCGGAAAGCCCAGTCCGCGGAGGAAGTGGGGAAGGAACACCACCCTCTCATGGGACCTTGGGGTGGGGAGGAGCTGCCCCTTTTCGGGAAGTCAGTATGCAATGTCGTTAGACAAGTATCCAGCCTTCCTCAGTTTTTTGATGTGTCCCTCCGTGACGGAGGAGACCATCCACTTGCCTCCCGCTCCGGACATGGCTGGAGAAAGTTGAGGTGGGGAGTGCGGACTTGGGCGCTGGAGCTCGAGTGCGCGAGAATGGATAAGCAAAGGAGGAAGAAGGCGTAGGTGAAAAGGTGGATCCTTATCCCCTTATATGGGTGGACGCAACTACGTGCCCCCACCAGCCTGGTAAAACTCGCTTATCTCCAAGCGCCGTAATCAATGGCGCGGTTGGGTTACCCACGCCCGTATTGATGAGAATCCCGGAATGAGGGGACACGATCTTTGTTTAACAAGACGTGCCAAGGAAACCGCCTCGCATGACGCGCTGAGGTGGGATAATGAAACGACTCGGATAAAGGCTTGGCCGTGGTGTGTCACACTACGGAATACGTCAGCAGATTAGATTTGTGTAAATGTTATTCTCTCTATGGCAATATGTGGAAACTTATTTTGCAGAGCCAGACACTATCTTTGTGTTCAAAATCTTCTATGAAGTACTTGGAGGAGGAACCCGCCTTGCAATGCCGAAGACAATCTGCGCGCCGGACTCGTCGTCATTGAAGCCTGGTTCAGGGGCTACTGAGGGAGTCCTGGATTAGGGGGTGTTGGATAGCCGGACTATACCTTCAGCCGGAATCTTGGACTATGAAGATACAAGATTGAAGACTTCGTCCCGTGTCCGGAAGGGACTTTCCTTGGCGTGGAAGGCAAGCTTGGCGATACGGATATGTAGATCTCCTACCATTGTAACCGACTTTGTGTAACACTAACCTTCTCCGGTGTCTATATAAACCAGAGGGTTTTAGTCCATAGGACAACATATACACAACAACAATCATACCATAGGCTAGCTTCTAGGGTTTAGCCTCTCCGATCTCATGGTAGATCTACTCTTGTACTACCCATATCATCAATCTTAATCAAGCAGGACGTCGGGTTTTACCTCCATCGAGAGGGCCCGAACCTGGGTAAAACTTCGTGTCCCTTGCCTCCTGTTACCATCCGGCCTAGACGCACAGTTCGGGACCCCCTACCCGAGATCCGCCGGTTTTGACACCGACAGCGACCCAGACCGACATTACGCGTACGCTTACGCGAGACTGGTTCTACCGACGTGCTTCCCACACATGTGGCTAGTGGGTGTCTATTTCTCTAGCTTTAGTTGAATCGGATCCAATGAACAGGGTTCTTTCTGAAGATCAAAAAGCAATCACTATACCGCATTGTGGTTTTTGATGTGTAGGTAAGAACGATTCTTGCTCAGCCCATAGCAGCCACGTAAAACTTGCAACAACAAAGTAGAGGACGTCTAACTTGTTTTTGCAGGGATGTTGTGATGTGATATGGTCAAGACATGATGCTAAATTTTATGAGATGATCATGTTTTGTTGAAGTTATCGACAACTGGCAGAAGCCTTATGGTTGTCTCTTTATTGCATAAGATGCAAGCGCCAAATAATTGCTTTACTTTATCGTATGCGATAGCAATAGTTGCAAGAGCAATAGTTGGCGAGACGACCATGTGATGACACGTTGATAGAGATCAATATGATGGAGATCATGGTGTCATGCCGGTGACGATAGAGATCATGACGGTACTTTGGAGATGGAGATCAAAGGCGCAAGATGATCATGGCCATATCATGTCACATATTTTGATTGCATGTGATGTTTATCCTTTATGCATCTTATTTTGCTTAGTTCGGCGGTAGCATTATAAGATGATCTCTCACTAAATTTCAAGGTATAAGTGTTCTCCCTGAGTATGCACCGTTGCGACAGTTCGTCGTGCCGAAACACCACGTGATGATCGGGTGTGATAAGCTCTACGTTCACATACAACGGGTGCAAGCCAGTTTTACACACGCGGAATACTCGGGTTAAACTTGACGAGCCTAGCATATGCAGATATGGCCTCGGAACACTGGAGACCGAAAGGTCGAGTGTGAATCATATAGTAGATATGATCAACATAGTGATGTTCACCATTGAAAACTACTCCATCTCACGTGATGATCGGACATGGTTTAGTTGATTTCGATCACGTGATCATTTAGATGACTAGAGGGATGTCTATCTAAGTGGGAGTTCTTAAGTAATGTGATTAATGAAACTTTAGTTTATCATGAACTTAGTCTCGATAGTATTTGCATATCTATGTTATAGATCAATTGCTTGCATATAGCTTCCCTATTTATTTTTTGATATGTTCCTACAGAAAAATAAGTTGAAAGATGTTAGTAGCAATGATGCGGACTAGCTCCGTGATATGAGGATTATCCTCAATGCTGCACAGAAGTATTATGTCCTTGATGCACCACTAGGTGACAGAACTGTTGCAGGAGCAGATGCACACGTTATGAATGTTTGACAAGCTCGGTATGATGACTACTTGATAGTTTAGTGCACCATGCTTTATGGCTTAGAACTGGGACTTCAAAAATGTTTTGAACAACATGGAGCATATGAGATGTTCCAAGAGTTGAAATTGGTATTTCATTCTCATGCCCGTGTCGAGAGGTATGAGACCTCTGACAGTACTTTGCCTACAAGATGGAGGAGAATAGCTCAACTAGTGAGTGCTACAATTGCTTGAATCAAGTGGGAGTTAATCTTCTAGATAAAATAGTGATTGACAGAGTTCTCTAGTCACTATCACCAAGTTACTAGAACTTTGTGATGAACTATAATATGCAAAGGATGACGAAAGTAATTCCCAAGCTCTTCGCGATGCTGAAATCAGCGAAGGTAGAAATCAAGAAAAGCATCAAGCGTTGATGGTTGACAAGATCACTAGTTTCAAGAAAAAGGGCAAGGGAAAGAAATGGAACTTCAAGAATAATGGCAAGCAAGTTGCCACTCCCATGAAGAAGCCCAAAGCTAGACCCAAGCCTGAAACTGAGTGCTTCTAGTGCAAAGGAAATGGTCACTGGAAGTGGAACTGCCCTAGATACTTGGCGGATAAGAAGGATGGCAAAGTGAGCAAAAGTATATTTGATATACATGTTATTGATGTGTACTTTACTAGTGTTTATAGCAAGCCCCTCGGTATTTGATACTAGTTCAGTTGCTAAGAGTAGTAACTCGAAACGGGAGTTGCAAAATAAACATAGACTAGTTAAGGGCGAGGTGATGATGTGAGTTGGAAGTGATTCCAAGTTTGATAAGATCACCATCGCACACTCCCTTTACCTTCGGGATTAGTGTTGAACCTAAAATAAATGTTATTTGGTGTTTGCAATGAGCATGAATATGATTGGATCATGTTTATTGCAAAATGGTTATTCATTTAAGTCAAAGAATAATTATTGTTCTATTTACATGAATAAAACCTTCAATGGTCATACACTCAATATAAATGGTTTATTGAATCTCGATCGTAGTGATACACATATTCATAATATTGAAGCCAAAAGATGCAAAGTTAATAATGATACTGCAACTTATTTTTGGCACTGCCGTTTAGGTCTTATTAGTGTAAAGCGCGTGAAGAAACTCCATGCTGATGGACTTTTGGAATCACTTGATTATGAATCACTTGATGCTTGCGAACCATGCCTCATGGGGCAATATGACTAAGACTCCGTTCTTTTGGAACAACGGAGCAAGCAATAGACTTGTCGGAAATAATACATACTGATGTGTGCGGTCCAATGAGTGTTGAGGCTCGCGGCGGGTATCATTATTTTCTGACCTTCACAGATGATTTGAGCAGATATGGGTATATCTAATTGTTGAAACATAAGTCTGAAACATTTGAAAAGTTAAAAGAATTTCAGAGTGAAGTGGAAAATCATTGTAACAAGAAAAAAAGTTTCTACGATCTGATCGTGGAAACAAATATTTGAGTTACGAGTTTGGTCTTCATTTGAAACAATGTGGAATAGTTTCACAACTCACGCCACCTAGAACACAAAAATGTAATGGTGTATCCGAACGTCATAACCATACTTTATTAGATATGGTGCAATCTATGATGTCTCTTACCGAATTACCACTATCGTTTTGGGGTTATGCATTAGAGACAACTGCATTCATGTTAAATAGGGCACCATCTAAAAATCCGTTGAGACGACACCGTATGAACTGTGGTTTAGCAAGAAATCTAAGTTGTCGTTTCTTAAAGTTTGGGGTTGCGATGCTTATGTGAAAAAATTTCAGCCTGATAAGCTCAAACCCAAATTGGAGAAATGTGTCTTCATAGGATACCCAAACGAGACTATTGGGTACACCTTCTATCACAGATCTGAAGGCAAGATATTCGTTGCTAAGAATGGATCCTTTCTAGAGAAGGAGTTTCTCTCGAAATAAGTGAGTAGGAGAAAAGTAGAACTTGATGAGGTAATTGTACCTTCTCCCGAATTGGAAAGTAGTTCATCACAGAAATCTGTTCCTGTGACTCCTACACCAATTAGTGAGGAAGCTAATGGTGATGATCATGTAACTTCAGATCAAGTTAGTACCGAACCTCGTAGGTCAACCAGAGTAAGATCTGCACCAGAGTGGTACGGTAATCCAGTTGTGGAGGTCATGTTACTTGACCATGACGAACCTACGAACTATGAGGAAGCGATGATGAGCCCAGATTCTCCAAAATGGATTGAGGCCATGAAATCTGAGATGGGATCCATGTATGAGAACAAAGTATGGACTTTGATTGACTTGCCCGATGATCGGTGAGTCATTGAGAATAAATGGATCTTCAAGAACAAGACGGACGCTGATAGTAGTGTTACTATCTACAAAGCTAGAATTGTTGCAAAAATGTTTTCGACGGGTTCAAGGTGTTGATTACGATGATATTTTCTCACTCGTATCGATGCTTAAAAGTATGTCCGAATCATGTTAGCAGTTGCCGCATTTTATGATATCTGGCAAATGGATGTCAAAACTGCATTCCTTAATGGATTTCTTAAAGAAGAGTTGTATATGATGCAACCAGAAGGTTTTGTCGAACCTAAAGGTGCTAAAAATGTGAGCAAGCTCCAGCGATCCATCTATGGACTGGTGCAAGCATCTCGGAGTTGGAATATATGCTTTGATAAAGAAATCAAAGCATATGGTTTTATACAGACTTGCGGTGAAGCCTATATTTACAAGAAAGTGAGTGGGAGCACTACAGCATTTCTGATAAGTATATGTGAATGACATATTGTTGATCGGAAATAATCTAGAATTTTCTGGAAAGCATAAAGGAGTGTTTGAAAAGATTTTTTCAAAGAAATACCTCGATGAAGCTACTTACATATTGAGCTTCAAGATCTATAGAGATAGATCAAGATGCTTGATATATTTTCAATGAGTACATACCTTGACAAGATTTTGAAGTAGTTCAAAATGGAAAAGTCAAAGAAGGAGTTCTTGCCTGTGTTGCAAGGTGTGTGATACGTATCCATCGTATCTACTTTTCCAAACACTTTTGCCCTTGTTTTGGACTCCAACTTCTATGATTTGAATGGAACTAACCCGGACTGACGCTGTTTTTAGCAGAGTTGCCATGGTGTTGTTTTATGTGCAGAAAAAAATATTCTCGGAATGACCTGAAACTCCACGGAACATCTTAGAAAAAATAATAAAAAATCCTTGCCAAAGATGAAGACCAGGGGGCCCACACCCTTCTCACGAGGGTGGGGGCGCCCCCCTACCTCGTGGGCCCCCTGGATGCCCTCCGACGCCAACTCCAACTCTATATATTTGCTTTCGGAGAGAGAAAAATCAGAGAGAAGAAATCATCACGTTTTACGATACGGAGCCGCGGCCAAGCCCTAAAACCTCTCGGGAGGGGTGATCTGGAGTCTGTTCAGGGCTCCGAAGAGGGGGATTCGTCGTCGTCGTCATCATCAACCATCCTCCATCACCAATTTCATGATGCTCACCGCCGTGCGTGAGTAATTCCATCGTAGGCTTGCTTGACGGTGATGGGTTGGATGAGATTTATCATGTAATCGAGTTAGTTTTGTTAGGGTTTGATCCCTAATATCCATTATGTTCTGAGATTGATGTTGCTATGACTTTGCTATGCTTAATGCTTGTCACTAGTGCCCGAGTGCCATGATTTCAGATCTGAACCTATTATGTTTTCATGAATATATGTGAGTTCTTGATCCGATCTTGCAAGTCTATAGTCACCTACTATGTGTTATGATCCGGCAACCCCGAAGTGACAATAATCGGGACCACTCCCAGTGATGACCATAGTTTGAGGAGTTCATGTATTCACTATGTGCTAATGCTTTGTTCCGGTTCTCTATTAAAAGGAGGCCTTAATATCCCTTAGTTTCCAATAGGACCCCGCTGCCATGGGAGGGTAGGACAAAAGATGTCATGCAAGTTCTTTTCCATAAGCACGTATGACTATATATGGAATACATGCCTACATTACATTGATGAATTGGAGCTAGTTCTGTGTCACCCTATATTATGACTATTACATGATGAACCGCATCCGGCATAATTATCCATCATTGATCCGGTGCCTACGAGTTTTCCATATACTGGTTCTTGCTTATTTACTTTACCGCTGCTACTGTTACAATCACTACAAAATACCAAAAACATTACTTTTGCTGTCTTTACTTTTGTTGCCGCTACCACCACTATCATATTACTATGCTACTAAACACTTTGCTATAGATACTAAGTTTCCAGGTGTGGTTGAATTGACAACTCAGCTGCTAATACTTGAGAATATTCTTTGGCTCCCCTTGTGTCGAATCAATAAATTTGGGTTGAATACTCTACCCTCGAAAGCTGTTGCGATCCCCTATACTTGTGGGTTATCAAGACTAATTTCTGGCGCCGTTGCCGGGGAGCATAGCTCTATTCTTTGAGTCACTTGGGATTTATATCTGCTGGACACTATGAAGAACTTGAGAGATTCAAAAACCATGATCTATCCCTCAACTACGAGGGGAGGTAAGGAACTGCCATCTAGCTCTGCACTTGATTCACCTTCTGTTATGAGTAAGTTTGCGACACCTACACCTGCTTCTGCTATTCGTTCTGATATGTCGCATGTTATTGATGATGCCACTTCTGCTATGCATGATACTTATGATGAAACTGCTTCTATGCCTGATACTACTGTGTCCCCTGGTGAATTTCTTGATGAACAAATTGCTAGGGCTAGAGAAAAAGAAATTATCGAATCTGAATACGATGATGATAGTGATGATGAAAATATGCCTGTTATTCCTGAGGGCTATCTTTTTGATATGGAATCTTCTGCCGCTATTTTATCTTGCAGAGATAGATATGAGATTAAGAGGTTATTAGTTAAATGGAACAAAGAATCACTTAGAGATAAGATGAAACCCGACCCTGCTTTTGCTACTTCACCTATATGTGTTCCTGATAAGGATTATGAATTCTCTGTTGATCCTAATATAATTACTTTGGTTGAATCTGATCCGTTTTATGGCTATGAATCTGAAACTGTTGTGGCACATCTTACTAAGTTAAATGATATAGCTGCCCTGTTTACTAATGATGAGAGAGAGAGAGTTACTTTTATATACTCAAAATATTTCCGTTCTCATTAAAGGGTGATGCTAATATATGGTTTAATTCTCTTGATCCTGGTTGTGTGCGTAGTCCCCAGGATATGATCTATTACTTCTCTGCTAAATATTTCCTTGCTCATAAGAAACAAGCTGCTTTGAGAGAAATATACAACTTCTTGCAAATTAAAGAAGAGAGTCTCCCACAAGCTTGGGGGAGGCTTCTCAAGTTACTTAATGCTTTGCCTGATCATCCTTTTAAGAAACCTGAAATACTTGATATCTTTTATAATGGACTAACCGATGCTTCCAGAGATTACCTGGACAGTTGTGTTGGTTCTCTTTTCAGGGAAAGAACACCGGATGAAGTTGAAATCCTATTGAATAATATGTTGACAAATGAAAATAATTGGGCACCTCCTGAGCCAACTCCTGCTCCAATTAATGAGCCTATTCCTAAACCAACTCCAAAGAAGGGAGGCGTTCTATTCCTCAGTACCGAAGATATGCAAGAGGCAAGGAAATCTATGAAAGAAAAAGGTATTAAAGCTGAAGACGTTAAGAATTTACCTCCTATTGAAGAAATACATGGTCTTAATATACCGCCTGTTGAAGAAACATATGATCTCAATTCTTTATTTATTGAAGAACCTCCTGATCCCGATATCCCAGCATAGGTAGTAAAGGTAAATTCTCTCTATAGATATGATAAAGCTGAAGTTCCTCCAACTAAAATTGCTAGTCATGGCTTGGATGAGTTTGATAACTTTATGTTTAAGTAAGACGACTTCAATGCTTATTTTGGTAGATAATTAAAAGAAAATGCTTATATGATTAGACGCTTAGGTGATTATATGGCTAATATTAAAGGTGAACTTAAACTTGTTAGCAAACATGCTTCTATGGTTACCACTCAAGTAGAACAAGTACTTAAGGCTCAAAAAGAAGTGCTTGATGAAATGAATAGTAAGAAAAATGATTATGTTGTTAGAGTGGCTACTAGAACTGGTAGAATGACTCAGGAACCTTTGTATCTTGAAGGCCACCCTAAGAGAATCGAGCAAGATTCTCAGAGAAATAATATTGATGTTCCTAGTTCTTCTAAAAAGAAGAAGAAGAAAAATGATAGAACTGTGCAAACTTCTAGTGAACCTATTGCTGAACCACCTGATAATCCAAATGACATATCTATGTCTAATGCTGAAACACAATCTGGTAATGAACATGAACCTAATGAAAATATTAACGATGATGCTCAACCTAGTAATGACAATGATGTAGAAGTTGAACCTGCTGTTGATCTTGATAACCCACAATCAAAGAATCAATGTTATGATAAAAGAGACTTTGTTGCTAGGAAACATGGTAAAGAAAGGGAACCTTGGGTTCAGAAACCCATGCCTTTTCCTCTGAAACCATCCAAGAAAAAGGATGATGCAGATTTTGAGCGCTTTGCTGAAATGATTAGGCCTATCTTTTTGCGTATGATATTAACTGATGTGCTCAAAACAAATCCTTATGCTAAATATATGAAGGATATCATTACTAATAAAAGAAAGATCCCGGAGCTGGAATTTCCACAATGCTTGCTAATTACACTTTTAAGGGTGGAATACCAAAGAAACTTGGAGATCCCGAAGTACCTACTATACCTTGCTCCATTAAAACAAATTATATTAAAACTGCTTTATGTGATCTTGGAGCCAGTGTTAGTGTTATGCCTCTCTCTTTATATCGTAGACTTGACTTGAATAAGATGACACCTACCGAAATATCTTTGCAAATGGCTGATAAATCAACTGCTATACCTGTCGGTATCTGTGAGGATGTGCCTGTTGTGGTTGCAAACGTTACTATTTTAACGGACTTTGTTATTCTTGATATTCCCGAGGATGATAGTATGTCTATTATTCTTGGAAGACCTTTTCTTAATACTGCAGGGGCTGTTATTGATTGCAACAAAGTCAATGTCACTTTTCATGTTAATGGTAATGAGCATACAGTACACTTTCCGAGGAAACAACCTCAAGTTCATTGTATCAACTCTATTGGAAAATTTCCATCGATTATATTTGGAGGTTTTGAATTCCCTCTTCCTATTGTCAAAAAGAAATATGATATTCTTATTATTGGGGATGTGCATATCCCCGTTGAGGTAACTTAGTGTTATTCGAAATTTCTCCGGTTTCATGATTATCGGAACAAGTTTGTTAACAAGACTTGATCAACCTTGTTAGTGGATTATTTTTGATGAGCATGAGATGGATGAAACTAGAAGCACCACCTTCTGTACCTTCTCTTTATTTTCTGCCAATTAGTAGAAATAAAGTAAAAATAGTATTTTTCTGTCTGTTTCCTGACTTATCCGTGCAATATAAAAATATCCCGAAAATAAAAGTCCTCAGAATGACATGCCAATTTAATATGATTTTTCGGGAATATTTGAGGATTTACTGTGCAAAAATTACCGCGGGAGGACCTGCCACCTGGCCACGAGGGTGGTGGGCGCCCCCCCCCCTCTAGGGCGCGCCCCCTGCCTCGTGGGCCCATGGTGGCCCTCCTCCACTTATCCCAGCACCCATCTTCTTCCTCTGTCTCACACAAACCCGAAAAACCAACTCAAGCACGAGTTCCATCCACTTTTGCTGTGATTTTCGATCTCCTTGCTCAAAGCACCTCTCGCAAAACTGCTTGGGGAGATTGTTCCTTGGTATGTGACTCCTCCATTGGTCCAATTAGTTTTTGTTCTAGTGCTTTATTCTTTGCAAATTTGTGCTGCATAGGTGACCATGTTCTTGAGCTTGCATGTCAAATTTATATGGTTCCAAGTAGTTCTAATGCTTGATATAGGCTCTAGGCACTTGTAGAAGTAGTTGCTATCAGTTTTATTGAAGTTGGTTCATTTTTGTTTGAAGTTACTAAAAATTTCAGATTATTTCAGAAAAATAATGAGGAGATTTTTGAGGGGCTCATCGAGCCAAAGCTCGAAGGAAAAGGCACCGAAGCCTAAGTATAATTTGCCGCGCACCGCGGAGATTCGGGCGTGTGAATGGCCTTCTGAAGATTTCTTGAGAGAAGCCGGTATCTATGAAGATTTTCATGAATTGGCTCACAATGCAGGCCTCACCGCCTTCCTCCATGACCAATGCGATCAGTATCTCTTACTCACAAATACTTTTGTGCAAAACTTTCATTTTCATTCTAGGAACTCACCACCTACGGTGGAGTTTCATTTATATGATGAGCATAAGGAGATGTCACTTTATGATTTCTGTCGGATTTGTTTAGTCCCTTTTGAGGGCAAGACAGAAGAACCACATCATGATGATGTGGCTGGGTTTATTGATACTATCACTGTAGGAGAAACTAGGAAGGTTTCCAATGCACGAATCACTAGCATACATTTTCCTGTTTTACGTTACTTTGCATTATTTGCTAGTCGTTGTTTAATTGGACGCGGAAACTATGGAAACCTTAGCATCCCTGATATAATTATTCTGCACCACAGTTTATACAGTGATAACACTTTTAGTATGGGCGGTATTATTGCTAGACGGTTAAGTATAAACCGTACTAAGGGTCCCATCTTTGGAGGGGTCTATGCCACACACCTAGCTGCACATTTTAACATACCTATTAGGCATGCTGAGAAGGAAGAAAAGGTGCTGCCCTGTGTTTATCTAGATCATAAAAGTATGGTGGCACACGATTTTATTGTTAAGAATAGGGCAGGAGAGCTTAAATATCAATTGTTCTTTAACAAACATCATCCTGAGACTATTATCCCGCCTGTTCCTTCTTTGTTTCATTTTGTAGGACCCTACCTCGTTACGTGGGCTGCCATCCAAGCTTACAAGAATCCTGCACCAGCCCTGGAACAGGAACCACAAGATGAGCCTCCACGACAATCTGTTTACTCTTGGGATTCAGAGATGACTGTCAGCCAGTGGCAGTCAGAGTCTTCTTCTTCACATCAGTATGATCCCAACTATTCTTCCTCATCACAGTATGACCCCAACAACTATTATTATGGATATCCGCCAAGCCAGCCGTGGCCATAGACCAACTTAGGCCAAAAGCCTAAGCTTGGGGAGTACGTATTTCTCACCGACATTATATTTATGTTCACACACACTCATTGCTATATGTCAGTGCTCATACTCTTTCACTGTAATATCCATGCTAGTTTATTTTCTTTTTCCTGCTTTCTTCTTGTGTGTTTGTTAAACCTTAAGAAAAACCAAAACAATTAGTAGTAGTTTATTTTTCTGCTATAGTAGTAATAATTAAAAAGAAAACCCAAAAATATTAACCGTTCTTCTTTTGCTTGTTGGGAGCTTTCCCGTGTAAATAGTTTTATTTCTTTTCTTTTATTTGGGGGTCAGTAGGAGCAGATCATAATTAAATTGTTGAAGTGGCTCTTATATGCATTATTGTTGATTTAACCAAGAGCCCATATTGCTTTGTCTTCTCCTGTTTATTGAATGCTCGCAGATTCCAGCTTAGTCCAATGTACGTGCACCATTATTATTATTCACACCATTCGGTCGTGCAAGTGAAAGGAAATTATGATGATATATGATGGATTGACTGAGATTAGAAAAGCTGGTATGAACTCGATCTCTTTTGTTTTTGTAAATATGATGAGTCCCTCGTTCTTGATTCAGCTTATTATGAATAAACATGTTTGCAATGACAATTAGAGATCATAGCTGCTTGTGGCATGCTTGATTAGCTATGAGTTATAATGATTTACCTTGTGTGCCAACATGCTATTGAGATGATTATGATGTGGTATCCTCCTTTGAATGATTTGAGTGACTTGACTTGGCACATGTTCACGCATGTAGTTGAAACAAAATCAACATAGCCTTCACAATATTTATGTTCATGGTGGATTATATCCTACTCATGCTTGCATCCAATGTTTATTAATTTTAATGCATGTACATGGCTGTTGTCGCTCTCTAGTTGGTCGCCTCCCAGTCTTTTGCTAGCCATCACTTGTACTAAGTGGGAATACTGCTTGTGCATCCAATCCCTTAAACCCCAAAGTTATTCCAGATGAGTCCACCATACCTTCCTATATGCGGTATC
This sequence comes from Triticum dicoccoides, assembly GCF_002162155.2. Lineage (NCBI taxonomy): Eukaryota > Viridiplantae > Streptophyta > Magnoliopsida > Poales > Poaceae > Triticum > Triticum dicoccoides. The sequence continues at coordinate 260,873,125 of NC_041380.1, forward strand.
TACCTGCCGTTCCAAGTAAATTTGTATGTGTCAAACTCTAAACCTTCAAATAAACATTCTGTTTTGTATGCTCGAATAGCTCATGTATCAACCAAGGTTGTCCTTATCTTCCATGTTAGGCGGGTTATTCTCAAGAGGAGTGGACTCCGCTCCTCACTCACGAGAAAATGGCTGGTCACCAGGATGCCCAGTCCCATGCTTTATGCAAACTAAATCAAAATTAATTGCAAACAAAACTCCCCCTGGGACCTGATGTATGTTGGAGGCACTCGTTGTTTCGAGCAAGCCATGGATTGATGCTTGTTGGTGGAGGGGAAGTATAAACTTTACCATTCTGTTTGGGAACCGCCTATAATGTGTTTAGCATGGAAGATATCGCCATCTCTTAGTTGTTACGTTGACAATGAAAGTATACCGCTCAAAATACAATTTACCTCTATTTCAAAACTGAGCTCTGGCACATCTACAAATCCCTGCTTCCCTCTGCGAAGGGCCTATCCATTTACTTTTATGTTGAGTCATCACCCTCTTATTAAAAAGCACTAGCTGGAGAGCACAGCTGTCATTTGCATTCATCACTATTAATCTATGTTGGGTGTGACTATGATTGGATCTCTTTTACCATGAATTACAATGTCTAGTCATTCCTTGATCTTTAAAGGTGCTCTGCATTTATGTTTTGCGGTCTCAGAAAGGGCTAGCGAATTACCATCTTGTTATATCATATTATGATTGTTTTGAGAAAGTGTTGTAATCCGAGATTTATTATTATGACTTGCTAGTTGATTATGCTATTGATATGAGTAATTATGAGACCTGAGAATTATTGCAAATGTGGTTAGTTATGATCTATGCTGAAAACTTGAATGCTGGCTTGACATAGTTACAACAACAAGAGCAAACAGAGTTTGTAAAAGTTCTTCTTTCTTTCTTTCAGTGTGTCAACTGAATTGCTTGAGGACAAGCAAGGGTTTAAGCTTGGGGGAGTTGATACGTCTCCGTCGTATCTACTTTTCCAAACACTTTTGCCCTTGTTTTGGACTCTAACTTGTATGATTTGAATGGAACTAACTCGGACTGACGCTGTTTTCAGCAGAATTGCCATGGTGTTGTTTTATGTGCAGAAAACAACTATTCTTGGAATGACCTGAAACTCCACGAAACATCTTAGAAAAAATAAAAAAATACTCGCCAAAGATGAAGACCAGGGGACCCACACCCTTCTCACGAGGGTGGGGGCGCCCCCCCCCTAGGGCGCGCCCCCCTACCTCGTGGGCCCCCTGGATGCCCTCCGACGCCAACTCCAACTCTATATATTTGCTTTCGGAGAGAAAAAACAGAGAGAAGAAATCATTGCGTTTTACGATAGGGAGTCGCCGCCAAGCCCTAAAACCTCTCGGGAGGGCTGATCTGCAGTCCGTTCGGGGCTCCGAAGAGGGGGATTCGTCGTCGTCGTCATCATCAACCATCCTCCATCACCAATTTCATGATGCTCACCGCCGTGCGTGAGTAATTCCATCGTAGGCTTGCTGGACGGTGATGGGTTGGATGAGATTTATCATGTAATCAAGTTAGTTTTGTCAGGGTTTGATCCCTAGTATCCATTATGTTCTGAGATTGATGTTGCTATGTCTTTGCTATGCTTAATGCTTGTCACTAGGGCCCGGGTGCCATGATTTCAGATCTGAACCTATTATGTTTTCATGAATATATGTGAGTTCTTGATCCGATCTTGCAAGTATATAGTCACCTACTATGTGTTATGATCCGGCAACCCCGAAGTGACAATAATCGGGACCACTCCCAGTGATGACCATAGTTTGAGGAGTTCATGTATTCACTATGTGCTAATGCTTTGTTCCGGTTCTCTATTAAAAGGAGGCCTTAATATCTTTCCAATAGGACCCCGCTGCCACGGGAGCGTAGGACAAAAGATTTCATGCAAGTTCTTTTCCATAAGCACGTATGACTATATACGGAATACATGCCTACATTACATTGATGAATTGGAGCTAGTTCTGTGTCACCCTATGTTATGACTGTTACATGATGAACCGCATCCGGCATAATTATCCATCACTGATCCGGTGCCTACGAGTTTTCCATATACTGGTTCTCACTTATTTACTTTACCGCTGCTACTGTTGCAATCACTACAAAATACCAAAAACATTACTTTTGCTGTCTTTACTTTTGTCGCCGCTACCACCACTATCATATTACTGTGCTACTAAACACTTTGCTGCAGATACTAAGTTTCCAGGTGTGGTTGAATTGACAACTCATCTGCTAATACTTGAGAATATTCTTTGGCTCCCCTTGTGTCGAATCAATAAATTTGGGTTGAATACTCTACCCTCGAAAGCTATTGCGATCCCCTATACTTGTGGGTTATCAGTGTGAAGTCGAGTAAAGACTCAAAACCCGACCACGGCAGAAAATAGAAAGAGAATGAAAAGTCATTCCCTATGCCTCGGTCATAGGTTCTATAAAGTATGCTATGATGTATACCTGACCTATTGTGTACCTCACCATAAGTTTGGCAAGAGGGTACAATAGTAATCTAGGAGTGGATCACTAGACAATGGTCAAAAATATCCTTAGTGAAATAAGGAAATGTTTCTCGATTATGGATGTGACAAAGAGTTTGTCGTAAAGAGTTACCTTGATGCAAGCTTTGACACCGATTTGGATGACTCTAAGTCTCGATCGAGATACATATCGAAAGTGGGAGCAATTATCTAGAGTAGCTCCATGCAAAGCATTGTAGACATAGAAAATTTGCAAAATACATACGACGCTAAATGTGGCAGACCCGTTGACTAAATTTCTCTCACAAGCAAAACATGATCACTCTTTGGGTGTTAATCACATAGCGATGTGAACTAGATCATTGACTCTAGTAAACCCTTTGGGTGTTAGTCACATAGAGATGTGAACTAATCACATAAATATGTGAACTATTGGTGTTAAATCACATGATGATGTGAACTAGATAATTGACTCTAGTGCAAGTGGGAGACTGGAGGAAATATGCCCTAGAGGCAATAATAAAATTATTATTTATATTTCCTTATATCATGATAAATGTTTATTATTCATGCTAGAATTGTATTAACCGGAAACTTAGTACATGTGTGAATACATAGACAAACAAAGTGTCCCTAGTATGCCTCTACTTGACTAGCTCGTTAATCAAAGATGGTTAAGTTTCCTAGCCATGGACATGTGTTGTCATTTGATGAACGGGATCACATCATTAGAGAATGATGTGATGGACAAGACCCATCCGTTAGCTTAGCATTATGATCGTTCGGTTTTATTGCTACTTCTTTCTTCATAACTTATACATGTTCCTCTGACTATGAGATTATGCAACTCCCGAATACCGGAGGAACACCTTGTGTGCTGTGCTATCAAACATAACTACGTAACTGGGTGATTATAAAGATGATCTACAGGTGTCTCCAATGGTGTTTGTTGAGTTGGCATAGATCGAGATTAGGATTTGTCACTCTGATTGTCAGAGAGGTATCACTAGGCCCTCTCGGTAATGCACATCACTATAAGCCTTGCAAGCATTGTGACTAATGAGTTAGTTGCGGGATAATGCATTACAGAACGATTAAAGAGACTTGATGGTAACGTGATTGAACTAGGTATGAGATACCGACGATCGAATCTCAGGCAAGTAACATACCGATGACAAAGAGAACAACGTATATCGTTATGCGGTTTGACCGATAAAGATCTTCGTAAAATATGTAGAAGCCAATATGAGCATCCAGGTTCCTCTATTGGTTATTGATCAGAGACGATTCTCGGTCATGTCTACATAGTTCTCGAACCCGTAGGGTCCGCACGCTTAAAGTTCGGTGACGATCGGTAATATGAGTTAATGTGTTTTGATGTATCGAAGGTAGTTCGGAGGCCCGGATATGATCACAGACATGACGAGGAGTCTCGAAATGGTCGAGACATAAAGATCGATATATTGGAATCCTATATTTGGACATCGGAATAGTTCTGGGTGAAATCGGGATTTTACCGGAGTACCGGGAGGTTACCGGAACCCCCCGGTAAAGGTATGGGCCTTATTGGGCCTTAGTGGAGGGAGAGAGGATACCAGGGCAGGCCGCACGCCCCATCTCCCTCTGGTACAAATTGGACTAGGAGGGGGGCGGCGCCCCCTTTCCTTCCTCCTACTCTCCCCCTTCCTTCTCTCCTAGTCCAACTAGGAAAAAGGGGGGATCCTACTCCTGGTGGGAGTAGGACTCCTCCTGGCGTGCCCTACTAGGGCCGGTCGGCCTCCCCTTTGATCCTTTATATACGGGGGCAGGGGCACCCCAAGACACACAAGTTGATTAGTTGATCTTTTAGCCGTGTGCGGTGCCCCCTCCATCATTATCCACCCCAGTCATATCGTAGCAGTGCTTAGGCGAAGCCCTGCGCCGGTAGCATCATCGTCGTCGTCATCAGGCCATCATGCTGACGAAACTCTCCCTTGAAGCTCTGCTGGATCGGAGTTCGTGGGACGTCACCGAGCTGAACGTGTGCTGAACTCGGAGGTCCCGTACGTTTGATACTTGGATCGGTCGGATCGTGAAGATGTACGACTACATCAACCGTGTTCTCATAACGCTTCTGCTTATGGTCTACGAGGGTACGTGGATGCCGCTCTCCCCTCTTGTTGCTATGCATCACCATGATCTTGCTGTGCGTAAGAATTTTTTT
>NC_041380.1:260878194-260887905 GCF_002162155.2 Triticum dicoccoides
TTTTCTTTGGCGATCCCCACGCCACCACCCCACCACCACCGGCGAGCACCGCCCCACCCTGAACCATGAGTTAGATACTGGGGTACCTCTCTAGCGAGCCCCCCTCCCCGCTGCGGCTGGTTCTTCCTTAACTCTGACGAGCCCCCAACCCCCTGAAAATCGACTGACCTGAAAGTCGATTCAGTCGACTGAAGTGTAGCTAAATCGGAGCAGCATCGCAAGCAAGAGCAAGAGCGAGAGTAGTAGCGCGAGCAAGAGCAAACCAAGAAGGGGACCGAGAGCAAGAGCAGAGCAGCAGTGCAAGCGAGATCTAAAGCAACAACTCCAACTGATGTGCACGTCGCCGCCGAGGGAGTGATGTCGTGGAGGAAATGGCCGGCGATGCCGTCGTGGATGGAGCCGCACCGTGTTGGCTCGGGACTGAGCACCGACAGCACCGTGAGAACGAATCAAGAAGAAAATGCGGCGATCGGTGTAAAACCTCTTTGGTGGCACCGATTAGGCCTCAGCTTCATCCGAGGAAACAGTGATGATGATGCTCTTCCGGTGGTGTTGGTGAAGACGGAGGTGTGGGAATGGAGGTGGCGCGAAAGATGAGGGTAACGTCGAGGCAGCTCCTTGGAGGTGGAGGACGGGGTGGCTGAACCGGCGGGACGACAAGATCGACGATATGCAAGCAAATAGAAGGCATTCGAAAACACAAAGAAATATACATACGGGAAGAAGGAGAACAGAAAAAGAGGGCGAATAAAACGGCAAGGGTGAAGTGGGGGAGAGGAAAACAAGAGGCAAATGGCGAATAATGTAATGCGAAGGATAAGAGTTGTGATGGGTACTTGGTATGTCTTGACTTGGCGTAGATCTCCCCGGCAACGGCGCCAGAAATCCTTCTTGCTACCTCTTGAGCACTGCGTTGGTTTCCCTTGAAGAATAAAGGGTGATGTAGTAAAGCAGCGTAAGTATTTCCCTCTGTTTTTGAGAACCAAGTTATCAATCTAGTAGGATACCACGCGCGAGTCACCTCGTACCTACACACACAAATAAGAACCTCGCAACCAACGCGATAAAGGGGTTGTCAATTCCTTTGCGGCCACTTGCAAGAGTGAGATCTGATAGAGATGATAATAGTAAGATAAATATTTTTGGTATTTTTATGATATGGATTGAAAGTAAAGATTGCAAACTAAAGTAGATTGGAAACTTGTATGATCGAAAATAGACCCGGGGGCCATAGGTTTCACTAGTGGCTTCTCTCAAGATAGCATAAGTATTACGGTGGGTGAACAAATTACTGTCGAGCAATTGATAGAAAAGCGAATAATTATGAGAATATGTAGGCATGATCATGTATATAGGCATCGCGTCCGAGACAAGTAGACCAAAACGATTCTGCATCTACTACTATTACTCCACACATCGACCGCTATCCAGCATGCATCTAGAGTATTAAGTTCATAAGAACAGAGTAACGCCTTAAGCAAGATGACATGATGTAGAGGGATAAATTCATGCAATATGATATAAACCCCATCTTTTATCCTCGATGGCAACAATACAATATGTGTCGGTTCCCTTTCTATCATTGGGATCGAACACCGCAAGATTGAACCCAAAGCTAAGCACTTCTCCCATTGCAAGAAAGATCAATCTAGTAGGCCAAACCAAACTGATAATTCGAAGAGATTTGCAAAGATAAACCAATCATACATAAAAGAATTCAGAGAAGATTCAAATATTGTTAATAGATAAACTTGATCATAAACCCACAATTCGCCGGATCTCGACAAACACACCGCAAAAGAAGATTACGTCGAATAGATCGCCAAGACAATCGAGGAGAACTTTGTATTGAGATCCAAAGAGAGAGAAGAAGCCATCTAGCTACGAGCTATGGACCCAAAGGTCTGAGGTAAACTACTCACACATCATCGGAGGGGCCATGGAGTTGATGAAGAGGCCCTCCGTGATCAATGCCCCCTCCGGCGGAGCTCCGGAAAAGGCCCCAAGATGGGATCTCTTGGGTACAGAAAGTTGGGGCGGTGGAAATAGGGTTTCGTGGTGCTCTTGGATGTTCTCGGGGTATATATATATATATAGGAGGAAGAAGTACGTCGGTGCAGCAACGAGGGGCCCACGAGGGTGGAGGGCGCGCCCAGGGGGGTGGGCACGCCCCCTGCCTCGTGGCCGCCTCGTTGATTGCTTGACGTCCACTCCAAGTCTCCTGGATCACGTTTGTTCCAAAAATAACGCTCCCGAAGGTTTCATTCCATTTGGACTCCGTTGATACTCCTTTTCAGCGAAACTATAAAATAGGCAAAAAAACAACAATTTGGGCTGGGCCTCCGGTTAATAGGTTAGTCCCAAATATAATGTAAAAGTGTAAAAATAAGTCCATTAACATCCAAAATAGATAATATAATAGCATGGAGCAATCAAAAATTATAGATACGTTGGAGACGTATCAACACCATAGTTGGTCATAGCATGGTTGGCGAACCTTCTGAAGACATCATGCACTTTATTCTTATATAGGATTACGTGCACCCAAATGTATCAAGAATAATCATCAAAAATCATGAAACCATAAAGATGTGCAGTAGTAGTAAGGGTAGAGTAGTGAGTAGGGCCAAATAAGGTCATATGTAGCAGCTCGAACGCACGCATAGTCGTCATGATTGTCTTTGAAAGTTGCTTGTCCCTAGTCATCTTCCCGTCTTCACGTGCTCCACATAGATGATCCTTTTTGAACTTGACGCCCTCGATTCCTATGACGCGCTTCTTCTTCACAAGGGTGTGCAAGTTCCTCATGCCTACATGCCCTAGCCTTTGATGCCAAAGCCAGCATTATGAAGCTTTTGCTATTTGACATATGGCAAGATGTGGTCCTGCAAAGAAATCTACCATGTAAATGTCACCTCTTCGATAGCCTTGGAAGACTTGAGATTTGTTAGAATCCATAAGCACAAGACATCGATATTTTCCAAAGATGACAATCATATCAAGATCACAAAGCATTGAGACTGATATTAAGTTGTATCCAAGTGATTCAACAAGCATCACTTTATCCATGTATTCATCCTTTGAGATAGCAACTCTACCTATATCAAATACCTTGCTTTTACCAGTGTCAGCGAATGCGATGTGAATTTTAGAAGATGGTTGAAGAGTAGAGTCCATTAGAAGACTTCGGTCACCAGTCATGTGGTTAGTGCAGCCACCGTCTAGGATCCATTCAGTAGCTTTCAAAGACGTACCCTACAGTATAGTTAGTAGGGTAGCTTCACACAGATTGTTGTGAAGTAGAAACATATATCGATATAGGTGTTCAGCGTACGTAAGTTTCTTGGAGGATATGGCGTGATGATCATCAAGAAAATCATGGGGAAAATACATAGTAAGGCCATTTGGGCATTTTAAATTGCGCCCAACAAGTTTTCTCAGGTCTGCAACATTGTCTTCAGAATCCAATGCATTTTGGCTGGAGACCCGTTCCTACAAGAGAAGTTAATTCTTATTAACTACCCACATTTGAAGGGGTGGCTTAGAAGCAGTGATTGTAAGTGCAACATCTGAGAATTTTGGCTTTAAAGCCCTAGAAAATAGCTTCACGGGGGGTATATAGTACTCATATGAATAAGTAGAGGAATTCTTCGATCTGTGAACATAATGATTCAAAGAATAGGTCTCATATTCATGAGCCTGATTATTGTTTCCCTGCAAAACATTGGCATTAGGACAACTATATGAGTTTCTCCGTCTATATGAAGACTTTGGACCACTTGAAGCCTTTGGTCCGTGGTTTGTCTTCTTCCCTGATGGTGGCATGATGACATTCATAGGAAGCTTTTCAAGAAGACTTTTGGGAACCCAGATCCTCTTTATAGGAGAACCTTCATGCAGTTAGTACCAATAAACCTTGCAAACACTTCACCATTCTGATTCTTGAACAATTTATAGTTGGAGTCAAATGACTCATCAATGATGATAGAGTTAGCACAATTGTAGCTAGATAATGTGGATGGATCCACAGACGGCTCCTTTGCAGCAACCAATGTGGTTTTGGGGTACTACTCAGGTGTACAGTATGAGCAATCTGCATTCATGTTCTTTCGAAACCAACACCATGTCAAGATCTGCTTCTTGAGGACATCGCACAGAGTCTGATGCCGTTTGAGGCTTTTGTACATACCTGTTTCAAGAAGTGTCTTCAACCTAGCATTCTCATCAGCAATAGTAGTGGCATCCTTAGACTCAGAGGAGGGGTTAGAAACCACATCAGCAGTTGAAGATATTGCATTATCTGAAGCATTTGAACATTCAACAATGGAGATAGCATTATCATGCTCAAGACATTTTAGGCAAGGTGGCACAAACTCTTCCTGAGCGGAACTGATCTATTGAGCAAGTAGTGAATCATTTTTAGTTTGAAGCTCATCATGAGACGCTCTTAGTTTTTCTAGATCTTGCTTCCTTTGAAGATAATCGTAGGAAAGCTTCTCATGATTAGCTGAGACGGTTTCATGACGACTTACAAGCTCTTCATACTTAACTCGAATATTTTTTATGTCTTCAATTAAGGATTGAGTACGATTCATTTCCTCATCCAACAAGTCATCGCTTTTGTCTAGCAATTTTTGAATCTTTTCCATAGAAGTTTGTTGTTCAGTTGCAATTTTAGCAAGTGTCTTATATCTAGGTTTGGATTCACATTTAGAGTCATGTTCACTAGAGGTCTGAAAGTAGGCATCACGCGAATTTACCTTTGTGCCTCTTGCCATGAAGCAGTAGGTGGGAGCAGAGCATTTGTCATCATTGGCTTCAGCATCGGCAACATGACCATTGTCTTCAGTGCTAAAGATGGATTTGGCAACGAATGCCGAAGCTAGAGCCAGGCTTGCAACGCCTGAATCGAACTCCTCCTCTGACTCCACCTCAGCCTCCTCTGAAGTTGAATCCCCTGAATCCATTTCCTTATCGATAAATACACGTGATTTGCCAGATGGGCTCTTCTTGTGAGATGAGGACTTTGAAGAAGACTTTGAGAATTTCTTCTTCTTGTTTTTGTCAGAGCCATTCTCCTTGCTCTTCTTCTTTTTCTTGGTTTCCTTTTCCCATTGTGGACACTCGGATATGTAGTGGCCTGGCTTCTTGAATTTGTGGCAGGTTCTCTTCTTATAGTCATGAGTGGAAGCCTTAACATTCCTTGAGCTGTATTTTGAAGATGTTTCGGAGTGGTTTTAATTGGAGAACTTTTGCAACTTCCATACAATCATTGCAAGCTCTTTGCCCAAGTCTTCAGGGCCACTTAACCGCATTCAGAATCTTCAGATGAGGATGCAACCTTTGCCTTCAAAGCGCAGAATCACCCATATTTAAGGCCATAGATGTCTCGTTTCTCAGATAGCCAAAAATCATGAGTATTGAGCCTCTCTAGTATATCAGAAGGATCTAGGTTCTTGAAGTCTAGACGTTCTTGGATCATCAGTGATGGGTGTCAAATGAGTTGTTAAGTGATCTGAATAGCTTCATCACAACTTCATGTTGGTAATTCTAGTGGTGTCGAGTGCATGAAGCTCATTGGTAATGTCAGTAAAACGATCGAAGGTGAGTTGGACGTTTTTGTTGCCAAGCCTCTCGAAGCGGTTGAAGAGATTGAGAAGACCATCAATTCTTCACCACCATTGTCTGGGAATGCTTAGACGCCCTATGTCTTCATTCCTTATTGGTCATTCTATGACAAAAGGGGAGAAGCATATCGGTTGATAGTGAAAGTGCTAGTTATCGACTAGAGGGGGTGAATAGGAGATTCTTATGAAAGGCTTCAAAAACAGGGAATGTCTTCGAAGATAGCGGAAGCAATGTAGAATCTAATCAATAGCAGTGATTAAGACTAGCAATCATAACAGGCATAGACACCATGCATGGATACATGTGTTGAAGATGAACACATGAAGCATGAAGACAGGTGTACAAACAGATGGATGGCTTCAGAGTATATCTTCAAACATGGACAAGCATGCAAAGGATTCACAGTATGATGCTATAAGCAAGGTAGAGTGAAGATGAAACCAGTAGCTTGGGGAAGAGAATGATTTGTTTGACCAGTTCCAACTGTTGTGACAGTTGTATGTCTGGTTAGGGAGGCTGAGATTATACCCAGAAGACCTTGTCTTCACCTTATTCCCCTTGAGCTTAGCTCACCTAGACCTCACCCAATCAGCCAAGTAAGTCTTCAAGGTAGACTTCCAAACCTTCACATACTTCTTTCACCAGCAGTCCACAATGAATCTTGGATGCTCAAAATGCGAGCCTAACCGACTGGAAGATCACAGTCTTCAAGTATAATAAGTCCTCAGTTCATGCAGAACAGAAAGGCTTCAGTGATGCTTAACACCTTTGGGCTCTAGGTGTTTTGGATTTTTGTTCGCAGGTATGCTCTCTCAAAGGCTTTGGAGGTGGGTTGCTCTCAAACGACAAAAGTTGTACTCTTAACTCAGAGCAGCCACCAACTCATGGTGGAAGGGGATGGCTATTTATAGCCAGGGGCAACCCGACATAATTTGTCTGAAATGGCCCTTGGTCATTAGGGAACTGGCACGTGTTCCAATGATCGGATCCCAATGCAAGCGACAACTTTACTTGAGCTCCAAGCAAAGCTGACTCATCCAACTCAAGACAAGATTTTGCTCTTAGTTGTCTTCACTCGAAGGCATAGGATTTTAGGCTGTGCATCACGTCAGTTTTCTGACTTTGTTCACCTCGACCCCACTGAACAATCGGTGGTTCCTATGACTCAAGAATGAAGAAAATGAAACAACGAAAGAAACTATGTCTTCGCGCTCCATTGTCTTCAAGCGAATATCTTCACGTGGCATTATCTTTGACATGAATGTCTTAGCGAACCACCATTGTCTTCAATGTCTTCCTTCATTCTTAGGGGTCATCTTTGATTCTAAACCGAATCAATAGGGACTTCTACCTGTGTTATCCTATGAAACTCACAAACACATTAGTCCCTCAACCAAGTTTGTCGCTAATACTCCAAAACCAACTATAGGTGGCACTAGATGCACTTACAGATAGTCTTCAAGCAGGAATTTTTGGTTGGGCGTGCTATATTTTGTTTAATTCATACAACTCTCGTTCTTTAACATTTGTGGTTTTGAGTTGTAAACATAAGTCCTGATGGATGTCAGCTACATTTGCTACCTTCGTTTCATGTGCGTTACCAAACATTAATTTTTGTGCGCTTGAAGTCATTCTGCAGACGCCCATTATTCATTGTGCATGACATTATCTTCATATATTCTTATATGCACTTTGTTTTGACTTCATGAAAAGAGGGAGATCTCCACAAAGAAAAACTTGCCATGGCATTTGCATTCAATGGCAAATCACTTATATGCACATCTTCAGGGGGAGCCCCTCCAATTTCATGAAGCTAATGACCATGTCCCTTAACTTTCATATATTTTATTCCCATTGAAAACTTCAACTAGTTTGTCATCAATCACCAAAAAGAGGGAGATTGTAAGTGCATCTAGTGCCACCCCTAGTTGGTTTTGGAGTATTGACGACAAACTTGGTTGGGGGACTAATGTGTTTGTGAGATTCACAGGAGAACATAGGTAGAAGTCCCAATTGATTCATTTTACTCATCGAAGATGAACCCTAAAAATGTATGAAGACATTTAATACAATGGTGGTTCGCGAATACATTCATGTCGGAGATAATGACACGTGAAGACATTCGCTTGAAAGCAATGGAGCACGAAGACATAGTTTCTTTCATTGTTTCATTTTCTTCTTTCCTGAGCTGTAGGAACCACCAAACTGTTAAGTGGGGTCGAGGTAAACAAAGTCAGAAAGCTGACGTGATGCTCAACCTAAAATCCTATGTCTTCGAGCAAAGACAAATGAGAGAGAATCTTAGCCTGAGTCGGATCAGTCAGCTTTACTTGTAGCCCAAGTCAAGCTATCACGTGTTGTTGGTGCAACAAACCCTGGGTCCGTTGCCTAGACTGTGCACAGGCCTAAGGACAAGATTACAGCACCAAGATCAGACCAAGCACGAGGGATCGGTTCTTTGAAGGATCAAATTGCAGATCAAGAAGACCAAGACGAGCCAGAGAAGCAAGATATCACTAAGGGAAGAACCTCCCTTGCCGGGCAGGCGAGCCTGGCGAGGTTGGGGTTGCCCGAGAAGCAAGCCTCCAAGATCGTCCCGGCAAGCCTACCAAGGCTTGCGGAGGAAAACCACCCCACCATGCCACCTCACAACGACGCACGTTGTCAATCAGTGCGGTGTCAAGCTCCTAAGTGACTAAGTGGCTGCTTCCTGGCACATGGCAGCCACTTCATACAGAAGATACCTCCAAATGACACCCGTCCTGAAACGTGTCAAGCAAGTAGGCGTGAAGCTGGCAAGACAGCCCGGCAAGGCCTGCCGGGCACACTGTGATGTGACACCGAGCAGCACATTTAATGCGCTCTATCAGCCTGTAGAGTTAGGTATGATAGCACTATTTGCTATCTAATCAGTATGTAAAAACTGGTTTTCCAATGTGGTGACCCGTTCATCTATAAAAGGAGGCCCATGGCAGTCGTAGAAAGGATTCGGACCCTCACACATTCATATGCGCGTAGCCACTCTCGCCCTGAGGCAACCCTGTCGGGCAAGAGCGCCGCATTTTACACCATTATCCACCATCAATCCACCAAAGTAGGAGTAGGGTTTTACGCCTCACGGCGGCCCGAACCTGGGTAAAACTGCCATGTGATATCTGTTGTGTTGTGTTGCGCTTCTTCGCTCTTTGTGCAACGTGCCCATCCCCCGCCGAACCAAAAGGGGCTCATGGTCCCATAGGTGGTCGTGGTTTCCCACGACATGTGTGTTTGAAATCCGACCATTGGACATGAGTCGGTTGTCCATTGACCCAGGGTCATTTCAGACATATCATGTTGGGTTGCCTCTTGGCTATAAATAGCACACCCCCTCCACCATAAGTTGGTGGCTGCTCCGAGTTAAGAGTACGACTTTTGTCGTTTGAGAGCAACCCACCTCTGAAGCCTTTGATAGAGAATGCTTGTGAGGACAAACCCAAAACACCCGGATCCCAAAGAGTGTTAAGCATCACTGAAGCCTTTTTGTTCCGTCTCAACCGAAGACTTGTTACACTTGAAAACTATGATCTTCTAGTCGGTTAGGCATCGCGTTCTGAACATCCAAGAGTCATTGTGGATTGCCGGTGAACAAAGTCTGTGAAGGTTTAGAAGTCTACCTTGAATACTTACCTGAGTGATTGGGTGAGATCTCCGCGTCTTAGCTTAAGGAGAAGACGTGGTCTTCTGAGTTCACTCTCAGCCTCCCTAACCAGATGTACAGTGGTCACAACAACTGGAACTGGTCTACCAAATCCTTGTCTTCATCAAGGAACTGGTTCTATCACTTCACTCCTTTACTTCCAGTTTAGCTTCCTGAAATCTTTGCTCGTCTGTTCTGTTCGAAGACATTGTGTGAAGACATTCACTCTGATTGCATATTTGTCTTCATACTATCTTCCAAACCTGATCTATTCTACCCAGTAGCTACTTGTCATGTGCACTACTTGTACTGTACATTGAGATCTTTGCATGACTAGTGTAGTTTATCTTCCACTGTAACCTATTTAGTTACTGTTTTACCTTCCTGTCTTCGAAGACATTGCCTGT